>NC_054546.1:2902284-3233534 GCF_017654505.1 Polyodon spathula | reverse complement strand
TCGCATAAATGTCACCGTTTCAACATTTTACGACTCCCTGCTTAGCATGAAAGTACTTCAATCACAAGATGCAGCGCTTTTTAAAAAATATCTGGACAAAAGTCAAACAGATTATTTCCACCCAAAAAAAGGAGAAAGACAAGTGCTTTACAAAAAAAGAGCGAGTTTCATTGTAATTCATAGACTTGTTCAAAATGCCAAGTTAAAAAAAAGAAGAGAGTCGACATTAATGTGCACAGATGCCCTCGTGAAGAGGAGGGCTATGTATTCATTATTGCTTTTGTAAAACAGAGTTAAACAGTTTAAAAGGAGGGTTAACCCAATCCATCAAACTGTCTGGAAATTGTGAAGAAAATGCACAAACCATATGGCCTCCAAACGTTTGTGTCCTTTTTGTGCAGTGGGACACACTTGTCTCCGTATTGAGAGCTGCGGGAGTTGATGCAAGCCCCATTGTCACTTGTCACATCAGGGAAGACTGCTCATTTGTCCCCCGTTTTCATGCTTTACGCTAAAAATTACAGCCCCATCCTCTCTCAAAGAAGGGTTATATAGCCTCGGAGAAACTGGCCCAAAACTTCTTTTTTTCTGGCATCTTCTTTTTTTTTATTCTCCAAACCAGATTTGTGTTTCTCACATAAATTTTAAACAGAAAAGGAAAACACACGTTGCAGGGTCAAGAGGCAAGTTACGCTTGAAGAAAAGCGGAAAGAATGTTGGTATAAAAACACTGGTTTGTATATTTTTTACTTGAAAACAATAGAAGAATAATGGGAGATGGTTTTGGTTTCATATATTTACTCTGCTAACTTCGCTTTCAAAAACACCACGCCGTCCCCCTGCTCTGGTAATATTTTTAATCTTGCCGTGTAAATCACATCATCACTGAATATAGGACCATATTGCCGCATTTAAATTGGGTGTGTGTGTGTGTGTGTGTGTGTGTGTGTGTGTGTATGTGTATAAATTTGTATGTTTTGTCTATAAAACCAATACGTCTTGTATAAACCATTTACCGGAAGGTTTGTATTTTAAGCATTATTTTATGTAAATAACAGATATATATATATATATATATATATATATATATATATATCTATATAATATATAGTATACACATATATACACAAACACACACACACACACACACACACACACACACACACACACACGCACACACACTGGTTTTTAATGTCAAGTAAAAGGCATTTAAGGCACCATACAGAATATCCTGGAAAGTGTGTTATTCTGATTACTTTATTGTATTCAAACAGAGCAGTCTGTACAATCCTAAAATAAAGCAAATAAACTGACACTGTTAATGACATGATTAACTTAAATAACAGGCCTTTTTTATTCCACAATCTAAACATTTTCTTTCTCGGTTTACTGTACACATTTTTCAGTAAAGGAATTCCTGTATTTATTTATTTTTTTCAATGGTATTTGATAGGGCTCTTTTTAAGGTTGTGTGACATGCAATATTCTAAAAAATGCTTGTAATTTTACCACCTTGTACCATACAAAAATAGGTAAGGTAACTTGTTTTAGTAGGCATAACATAACAGTAAAGAGCAGACAAAGAAAATGTTTAATAATGGAGTCAGATTTTTTTTTTTTTAAATCTATCCTCGCCCTAAGAAAAGTCAATATATACAGTATAAAAACTGTATAAACTTGCAAGAATAAGCATAATCGTTTAAAAAGAAAGGAGTAGAATAGTTCATGCACACCTGTACCATGCAATGTGCTAAATTGAATTCGGCCTCATTTAAAGCTTTACAGTATTTTTTGAAACGATGAATAAAATTCCGCTATTGAGCTTAAATTGAGCAAACAAATTGTGATTTATATTTTAAAAAAAAATATATATATATATATATATATATATATATATATATATATATATATATATATATATAATATATATGATATTATATATATAATATTTTAGTAATGACAATTAAATATGATATTGTTACCCGTGCATAATTATATAATAATAATAATAAATAATAATAATAATAATAATAATAATAATAATAATAATAATAATAATTTTAAACCATTGTTGCTTTAAATGTTTTCTTTTTTTTTGTTTTTTTTTTTTTTTGTTTGTTTTTGTTTTTTATATATAGAAGCCATACATATTGCACCATTGCACCGTTCCATAAAAACGAAATCTACCTGATTTGGCAATCATTGGTGCTGTGCCGTTGTCTGTGTATGCTGATTATTGCTTTAATTGAAAAGAACTGTCTTGGTTATTTACATATATATGTATATACAGTTACTATAACTATAGCTTATATAACAGTGCAGCATATAGTACACAGTCCATGCTTGCTTTATATAAAAGTTTTTAGAGTAATATAATAAAAGATAAACAAAAATCAGTCATCAACGTCAATCTCCACGTCTTCCTCGTCTTCTGAACATTCGTGGCTCGTGGCTTGGTCTGTAAACGGTGATGATGGCGACATTGACAGTTTGTGTGGGGTCTCCAGTCCATGGTTGGACAGCAGTGGAGATTGAGATCTGGACGTGCTTATGGCCCCAGTATTCGGCTCAATGTCTAGTGTGATAGTTTTCCCTTCTGGAGCACTAGATTTGGCGGATTCCACATCCGCTTTCATCTCTTCCAAATCCCGCTTGAGTTTGGCTCTGCGGTTTTGAAACCACGTGATTACTTGGGCATTCGTTAAACCAAGTTGCTGGGCGATTTGGTCTCGGTCAGCCGGGGACAGATACTTCTGGTACAGAAATCTTTTCTCCAGTTCATAGATCTGGTGGTTGGTGAATGCTGTTCGGGACTTTCTCCTCTTTTTGGGAGTGTTCCTCTGGCCAAAAATCGTCAACCCGTCTCTTCCTAAAGTAGCAGAATTTAACAAAAATTAGATCACTTTTTATTTTTTAATTGTTGCCTACTTTCTATTTCGGTGAAATAATAAATCTATCTATCTATCTATCTATCTATCTATCTATCTATCTATCTATATATATATATATATATATATATATATAGAGAGAGAGAGAGAGAGAGAGAGAGAGAGAGAGATAGATAGATAGATAGATAGATAGATAGATAGATAGATAGAGATAGATAGACATACACACATATTGTATTTGCATCATTAGAAATGTGAACTTTTTATATAAATGCAATTAATATTTAATTATTATGAAAAAGAAAATAAAACACTTCACAGTTCTTTGTTCATCAACAAATGTATTTTCTAATCATCAAGGAATGTTTCTTTTGTATTTGGTAACCAGGCTTTTCATGTTTTTATTTTTGTAAGGACCGTTGTATACATTGTAATATGTGCATACATACCAGTTCTTGTGCATTTCCTGAATAATTTCAAACCGCGTACTGAATGTGCATGCTGTATATTAATTACTCAGAGGACTTTATATTAATCACAGGTATTCCACACAAGTGATTTCAATCGACGAGATGCCGTTCTATTATTACAACAAGACTAGATCTAATGATGTTCTATGCGCCCAGATCATGAGAAATATATATTCAGGGTCTTTTATTGGAAGGTGCAAAGGTGCATTTAGACTTTTTTTTGTTTTGTTTTTTTTAATTTGTAAACGATAGATTCTATGTTTTATGTTATTCAGCACTGATGTAAATAACAAAAAATAGTAGCATACCTTCGGCTGCTTGGAGAACACTGACTTCCAGTCCTTTAAATGTTTTGCTGGCGAGCTCTTCGAGGGCGCAGAGCGGGGAGGTGTGGGTAAGCAGTCCCCTGCCGGACAGGGGAAGCCCAGTAGGAGCATGTTTCTCGGCGGCGGAGAGTAGGTGAGCGGTCCCGCAGATGGTGTAACTTCTCCTTACTGATGGCTTATTCAGGATGTCTTCTATACTGAACGGGGTGAGCGGTTTGTTGGAATTTGCCGGCGGTGGTAGATGATCCAGTGGGCTTCGCCTTCTTTCTTCCATTGAAGAACCCTTCGCATCTTCTTTGGAAGTCATTCTTCACTTTATGTTCTGTCCCCGTTTCCCCCAAAATGTCTTGAAAAGAGATCTGATAAGAGAAAACTTATATAACTCAAATTATATAACACCGCCTTCGTAAAGGAGCAGCAGTGGTCTACAAGTAATGAAGACACTCTTTTTATTTATTTTATTTTATTGTTTTTTATTTTTTTTTTCAGTCCCCGGTTGTAGAGGTTTTTGACTCCTACGTCCTACTTTCTTTTCTTCTTCCACGGTGCCTCTTAAAAAGAATGTGTTCTTCTCAGCCCTGACAGTCCAATGAGCAATGCTCTTTCTCTGGCTATGGTGAAGCAAAAAGATTAGGGGCAATTGACTATTGCTAACAAGTAATTGTTGATTGGGAGGTAATCAATTATCTTCAGTGGCGGTTTCACCCTCTCTCTTTCACTCTTTCGCTCTCTTTCTGTCCAATGCACGCTTTTGCAAGTTGGGCGCTCCATTAATTAGAAGGCATAGCTTGTAGGAGGAGCCCACTTGAATTACAATGCTTTATGCTCTTGTCATTTTCTTTCACATTATTTGTTTGGCCACATATATTTTTAAATTACATTACATCCAGGCTTTATTGTATCTTGGCAATATAGTGAAAGAAAAATGTCGTGTCTTTTATGAGATTTTTTTTTTAAATGTCGCCTTTTTTATTCTTTCAATCTTTTTTCTTTTCTTTTCTTTCTTTCTTTTTTTTAAATTTTTTGTAGTTTTGTCCGTTTCGTGCCGGCTGGTCAATATTTCGAGGTAAGTGACTATATATTGGATTAAGGTCATTTTCTTTTATAATTGTGTTGTCATATTGCTGCGTCTATGTATTTATTTATTTATTTATTTATTTATTTTATGGCTACCGTATTCGATTTGTTTTTCTTGCCGTCCGTATATAATCTTAATGAAATACTTAAATATTTTTTATTACAAACTTGTATTAAAATTAAGTTTTTTTTTTTTTCAATAGCGTTCATATACGTACAAAAATGTAATCCTTAATCATTCCAATCGTTTTGTTTTACCAGCATATGGATGTATTTGGGTTGATCGTGAAGATACATTAATAAAGAAGGGCCTAACATTTATTTATCAACGAATTTCTTTTAACGTTACTTAAACATTATTTAGTGTCCCTTTTCTCCTATAAAACATTCGCCAGTGGTTTAGATGATATGTTTTATAAAGACAATGTACAACCCAGGAAATATATATCATTACTAAAACCCCTGGACAGGGAGAAGAAAGAGAAAGACAAGGTCCCCTTCAGCTCTGCTAAATCCTCTATGCTATCATTCAAGTCCAAAGGGCCACCTCACAGCACCGGGGAGATATTTCATCTCCTTTAAAATCTCCAGATGCGCCTCTGCTTCTCTTTAGGGCTTGATAGCATAATGAATACTAAAAAAACTAAACATGTTTAAAGGTGTGGCCCAACAGATGTGTTATTATGACTGCATGTGGCTTCTTATATTTTAATAAACGCGAGGAATGTATGGGGGCCTGCCCTTTAACTCTGTTAAATAATGTGGTGGATCTCTCCATGTATTAACCAAAACCTACAGTCTATGTTGCTCTTTTAACTCTCGTTTGCAGTGTGTAAACACACACACACAAACACACACACACACCACTTTTTTTTTTTTTTTTTTAATGGGAGGTGATTGTCGTTTAATTTATTGGTTATTTGGGAAGAAGTTTTCTTCCTGTATCTTCATCTTGTATAGTATTGGTTACACGATGTTAGGTAGTTGTTGTTTTTCATCAAAGATGCGTCCATATAGTCTACCGTTGGTAATTTGTATACAGTAATTTGGATAATATTGCCAAGTGCATATAATTTGACATTATAGTCCTGGGACATCACTTATTTGTGTGTGTGTGTACGTGCGTGCGTTCGTGCCGGTGTTTTGTTTCCTATACTCTGATACAATTTGTTAGATAAATTCAGAAATTGCGAGATTATGCTTCAAAGTACTGAATATTAAGCTAACCGATTATTAGCTTAATATTAATAGCAATCTACATTAGACGATTTACCAAAAATGAATGACGATATAACGAATGATACTTTTCAACAAGTAAATAATTCACTTTTGCTGGCTTTAAAGGGGTAATTGTGACATTAATGGGAACTTTACATTGATAATAATTATACTAGCATTACAACAATATAGTATTGTTATTCCAAGATCTTGCATTTGAAAGTACAAATGAATCTATATTGTTGTCCATACAGGTCATACACAGGTGGCACCTTGCATTTTCCTAATGTTGACCAAAGAAATGTAGATAACACAATGCCCATTCCCTGTCCTAATGTTTTACTGCATTCCCTGTCCTAATGTTTTACTTATCATTGTTTAAGCTGCACTGCATTACGAATCACTACTTATAGCGTCCTTGGCTAGTGATAACGTTTTTGTATTGTAACGTGTTGTTTCCGTCTTTCTGAAATAGTTTGATTTCTTGTTTGCATTTAGAAGTATCTTTCCCTAAAGCACTGAGAAGACAGTTAACAATTTTGGCCATCAGTTGATATATATCTATATTATATATATCTATATTATATATATATATATATATAGTATAGATATATATATATATATATAATGTATTACACATAGTAGGAATATTGGTGAGATATTCTCAAGATGGTGGATGGTACAGCCTACTGTATAGAGCTATTACTTGCGAGAACAAGTATTTTTTAATAAGAATCAGATCCGTTTTAAGTCGACTTTTCTGCCACTAAGGGCGCCATCGAGCTCGTCGACAGTAGTGGCTTTGCTAGCAATTCAAGGTTTTTTTTGTTTTGTTTTGTTTTGTTTTTTTATAGACTGTGTTCCGACATACGGGGGGAGGGCAGCTCTTAATCACATTTAATATATTCCCCCAACAGATTGTAATTAAATCAAATTGATAAGCAAAATAACATAAAAAACTGGACAGCATGAAAAAAAAATCTCCACAAGATTTAAGTCAACTGAGACCTTGAAACGAAAAGTTGCACACAGATGGAGGACGGCAAGCAGTGAATGTATTTATTTTATGACCCCTCAATAAAAAAATAAATAAACTGAAGCCTAAATAAATTCATTGTTTAAAATCAGCAGGCGTTAATTAAAGACATGGGTAAATGCTTTAAAAAAATATGGTCATGATATACAGAGTGGGTATAAAACCAGTCACCACGTTATCTGTCAAAGTTAGCCAAGTATGCCTTGCTTGGACAAGCTCCTACATAGGTAGGATGGAGCAGAAAAGACGTACTTGTTAGGCTACATTCCCAAGACATACAAGTAAATACACTTGTAAAAGGACAAAAATCAGATATGAATCATCCTCTTCTGTGTAAATGGGCTTGTTTAATGAGTGAGATGTTGTAGAAACGATCTCCCTGACATCCTGTAAGTTATCATCCATGTTGAAAGTCGCTTTCAGTTAAAACGGGTAAGACAGAAGAATAATGGTGTGGCACCTAGTGGCCAACTCTTTGCTGATAGTGTTATGCTAACGGTTTCCAACTCATGTATATAAATAATGGAAGTTATTTGTGTTATTGTTGTTGTTTTAAACAATATGTTACGGTAACATAAACAACAATCAAGAGAAAGAAATACCCACTACACATCAGATATGTTGATGCAGATACAGTAGAATACTACGTCACACCCTGAGAAAGTGACTGTCTGCATACACACTTTCATACACCAGATGGGTGTCTCTCATTCCACTGCAGGTTATACAGAGTGATCGTGGATATTGACTTAAGTGACTTTCCAGATTTATCCGGTCATTGTGAAAGTGTAGACTAGTGTAGGCAGTTTAAATGAGCATTTCTTGTTGGAGAATTACCGTGTTTAGAACTTGTTTGGTGCTACAATGCAATATCATTGTTTCATACCTTCAAGGACTGACGAGACAGTTTAATTTCTGAATTTATAGCCTACAGAAAAGAAATGGTGGAATATCTGATTTCACGGATGTATGTTAAATAATTTTCTTTTGTCATACAAAAATATCGTTTGGTAACGGGAGCAAATGGTATTCATGGTATAGTTTTTGATACAGTAAGAAATACTTAGTTAATTTCTGCAAAACTTGAACCCCATAAATACACATTATTTGGTGCATACAGGAGTATATATATAGATATGAGAATATCTTCTATATAACTTCCCAACGTTTTGGTGTTCATAGGGTAGTAGGTGAAGTGGTTGCAAAACCCAAAATGGTGTTCATAGGTTCCATTTCACATAACTCTTTGTTTGTCGCCACCACACGCGCGCGCGCACACACACACACACTTTATTACAGAATAAATGTCGAAATCCGAAAAAAAAAAAAAAAAAAAAAAATAACCCCCATATAAATCTCCTTTGCAAAATGTACAAAGCTACTCAACCTTTAACTAATACTGTTAGTGTTGAAGTTTGTGAAGGTATAGGCTATACCTTCAACTAACGAAAAAAAATCTGTTTATAATGAGAGGCCAAACTCCCTTAGTGATTACATTAGTGATTTAAGCACAAAAAAAAAAAAAAGACTTTTCGGTCATAATCTCTATGCTCACAGCGTTGTGTTACACACATTTATTTCACTATTTTGGCTTTGTGGGTGTAACTGTCCCCACCTAACGAACAAAGATTAAATAGATAAACTGACCCCTCCGTCCCACCCCCCGGACGAATCTCACACAAACGCAATGGGTTTTTTTTACAGATACGCAGACTTGTTAACAATTACCGTATTCTGTACTGTTTCAGGATGTAAAGGCATACGATATGGATTGAGTTGCAGTGTGGACTTACTTCATCCAAGTACTGGGGAACGAATAATATATCAATTATATAGGCGCTGTATAAATAAATAAAACTGAAAATGTAAACCGATCAAGAAATTGATGATGCTCTTCCGCTGAGAGTGTGGTGAGGCCTTCGCTTTTGAACCCATGGATCGCTGGTAGCATTTATTTTAGTTGCAATTTTCTGTCCTTTAAATGCTGTTTGAATTAAACGTTTAAACGTTTTTAAATTAAAAAAAAAAAAAAAAAAAAAAAAGTAATTCTGAACGTGTAGCAGTAGACCTATCTGTAGGTATGTTTTCTTTTCGTTGCTGTTTCGTAAGATGCCTTTACTGATTTTCCTGTCCAGTTTGTCTCCTAACACAACCCACAATTCACCTTAATAATTAGGCTAATTATATTTAGCTTTTTAAATGTGTCGCATGTGTTTAATAATTATTTAGTTAAATAATGAATTAGACTTGTTATGACTTTATTAGTAACACAGTGCTGTGTTTATGGTGCAGTTCCAAACGCGTACATTACATGGAAATATACAACATTGCATATACAGCATAAATTAGATAGACATTGGGGTGTTATGTCACTTAAACCTATAGTCACATGACTAATGAATACGCAAGAGTGGTTTCCAAGACCATTCAAAATACATTCCTTGTGTTGCAGGGTTCATGTATTTTCAGACATGGCTACCTGTACACCACACCAACACGATTCGACTGGAGTACAGAATCAGGTGATGATAACTGATCGAAAGACCTATCGTATTTGAACTTATTATGATCTCGCAGTATAACCGAGCCCCTGTTCTTCTGTGATCGGGCTGTTCGTGTATTGCAGTTGTTATATAATTAATCAAATTGTGAAATTGTATAGGCCTACGTCTTAAAGAGCAAATGAATGGATGCAAAATAAATATACAGGCTACCCAAGCCTCTCTTCAACGTTTGTTAAAATAACTATACTTATGTTATATAATATGTAAACTTATGTAAATATTATTTTTTGACATTTTTTTCTCAACATTAACATGTGATAATAAATGTACATATATACCGCAAGGTTCACCGCCGCCGCCAGACTAATGGCAAAGTGGAAAGCGGTATGCGGTAAACCGCTACCGCTCCCAGTGAAATCAGATTAGGAGATAGAAAATATATTGAGAGTACCGAAGAGAACTTGAAATAACTTAGTTGTTTGGTTTTAGTTTAAATTGTTAGGTGTTTTACCTCTTTAAATAAAAAACAGCTAATTAAAGACTGGAGTAAATGCTTTAACATGGCCCTATATGATTATGAATGACCTACACCTTACACTGTTATTCGTGTTTCTCTGCGTATTTGAGTTTTGCGCATTCTATTTCGCGCAGGTATATTGATTCGGTTCTCAATTTAACCAGTCTGATGTTAATCGAGTATAGATGTAATGCAACTTTAACACACGTGAGCACTTTTTTTCTTAGTAGTATTCTTTTGCAAGTCAGCAGACATTCATAATTCAGTTTGCGTTGTCTGTCATATGCAACGCATTTAAGTCAATGAGAGTTTACATTTCTGTTTTGAAATCAGTGGCTTTCATTTTTGGGAGGCCAGCACAATGACTTTCCAATCATTTACAATCTAATAAACCTGGCACAGCAGCAAGCGCATTTCAGTCAAGTAACTGGAGGTTTAATATTTTAGCGTTTAGATAATGTTATTGAGCGTTATTGCCATATAATATTGATGTAGTTTAAGGATAGTGATGCTTTCATTCTTAGCTCTTAATATATGTTATAAAAAGATTACTCTTCCAACCCATTAGAAAGGGAGTAGCTATTTTGTTTTTTGTTAGAAATGTTGTTTTAATATGTTATTTTTCCACATGTTCAAAGGGCTTCCTTTGTTGAATCATTAATTAAAATGTAATATTTCCCAATAAAATGTATCCAGAAAATGGGAATAAAATTCAAGTGTCAAAACATTTAATGAATCTAATAACTATTTTGGTAGGCCTAGTCAAGACACAATTTATCTGTACAGCTATATATGATCCCGCTCTTGTTTTTATCTCAATCTACGTTCTTGTGTGTCCTTTTTCTGTAATAATGTGCTAGGAATTCTCACTGCATTTCATTTTTAGGCAGTGCAGTGTTAACATTCCATACTAGAGACTTATGTATATTCGGCAAGATTTGCATGCACTGTATCTACAGATCTGTAGTTACTATTATACCATTAACAAGGCATTTAAGCAATTCGAAACAATGTGTAAAAGGTTTGTTTCAACCCCACTTTCCAAACATTGTAATGTTGTTTTCTAGATTTATATTGAATACAGTGCCACACGTCTTATACTATAGTATTATAATACTATTATATTATGATAATTGGGGAATGTGGAGAATAATTACAAACCTACTATTTAGAGTTTTTAAAAGTTGCTCTTAATCGATTAGTTGGATGTTTCATATCAAACATCAGTGTATTTTTCAATAACATATTACAAATATTAATTACGGTTAGCATAGTTGCTGAATTAATGTATTTCGCCATATTAAAACTTAAATGGTATGTGAAATATTTCAGATTTAGATTTATATTAACCAATATGGAGTAAATAAAACAAATAGTCTATAACCGGTGTATGGTGACTACAACATAACCTGTTTAATTAGATCTTAAGAGGGTTTTTTTTGGTTTGTTTTGTTTTTCACCACAGAATATTATAAAATAGCCTACAGAATAGACCGCTTTGGCTGTTTCTATTAACTTAAGTAATTTGTTTATGTCATGTAATTTAAAACATGTCATGTATTTCCTGGTATCCGTAATTCGGATACAATTGAATTAGCAAATATCTTTAAATATTTACTTGTTATCCCAAAAAGTACATCTGAACTAGCTGTTAAAACTTAAACCATATACCTTGATCATATGCGCTCTCAGATGCACTATATTTCATCTCCTTTAAAATCTCCAGATTCGCCTCTGCTTCTCTTTAGGGCTTGATAGCATAATGAATACTAAAAAAACTAAACATGTTTAAAGGTGTGGCCCAATAGATGTGTTATTATGACTGCATGTGGCTTCTTATATTTTAATAAACGCGAGGAATGTATGGGGGCCTGCCCTTTAACTCTGTTAAATAATGTGGTGGATCTCTCCATGTATTAACCAAAACCTACAGTCTATGTTGCTCTTTTAACTCTCGTTTGCAGTGTGTAAGCACACACACACACACACACACACACACACACACACACACACAAACACTTGTGCACCTATTGAAATATATATCTGCATATGATTAAAGAAAAACATGTACATCCATAAATGAAACAGCATGGAACACACATCAAAGGACAATTGATACACTAGGCCGATATGAGAATGCTGACTGAATTCACAAGCAGTGCTCGGAAGCCATATCTTTATTTCTGACCTTTTGCCTGCTAAGAGAAATATCACGCTTGCTAGCCAGACTCTGCTTTGCCAGGCTATAGGAGAGAAATGCCTGGCATTTTGGTGAGGCAGCAGAAAGGCGAAACTGCAGGGCTTCAGAAGGGAAACTTGTGCACTCGTTTCAATACTGCCTGGCAGGGAAATAAGTCTAGGCTAGGGTATATTTAATATATTGAATAGGAGATGATATATGTCATTAACAACCTTCTATAGAAGTTATTTGGACCCTTGTGCACAATCAAAGACCCTGTGGTTCAATAATGAATTGCAATTTTTCAAGAATGCTTATGTACAGTCCACATTACATGAATGCCTTGCTTTTTAGTTGCCCCATCTCTTCTTTCAACTAAACAATTTCAGCTTCATTCAAATACTGGAAAACAATCATTTACAATGGTTTCCTACTTGTATTTCATTAGCTATAAGACTTTCAGCACTGTCTGGAGAGAGGATCACCCAGGCATTCCTAAACTGTGTTTAAAGCCAGGGAGTCGTATTGACTACTGGAACTGAAATGGAACTGGCTGGCTGTATGCATGTGAGCTAGTTTTCTAAAGTAATTGAAGCTATTAATGGTGCAAAACTTCTCTTGTTGCAGACAGTTAATTTTGAGGCCTAAGGTTTCAATTTTACTACAGATTGATTTCTTAGCAACAACAAAAAATATGCAGCTAGTGATGTATACAGTATATAGTGCATAGAGTTTCCTTTACAACCCTCTTGAGCTGAACTGTATTTAAAGAAAGAACATGTTCCCAGGATGAGTGCCTGACAGATGTCTGCCATTAGACATGGAGATATTGAGTGGCATCTGCCATCCCTAAACTTGTACAACTACCTGTCAACAGACCTTTAGCTTTTGGCAGGTGATTGTCATTATTATCACATATTAGTTGTTAGAAATTAGCTATTGATAGCTGTCTGCCAGCAAAGGTTTTGTCTTAATACATCATCAAAGGCGGATGTCTATTGACTTCCTCATCATCATTGTGCTGAAGAAATCCCAGTCCAATAACACATTTAGAACTGCAAACTATCAACAGCAGCCTCGGGAGTTACAATGTTTGAGGAAGTGGTTCATGTTTATTTTACTTAGGAGGGCTTGTATGATGTTTGAGGCAGTGATTCATGTTTATTTTACTCAGGAAGGATTGTACGATGTTTGAGGCAGTGGTTCGTGTTTACTCAGGAGGGTTTGTATGATGTTTGAGGCAGTGGTTAGTGTTTATTTTACTCAGGAAGGTTTGTACAATGTTTGAGGCAGTGGTTCGTGTTTACTCAGGAGGGTTTGTATGATGTTTGAGGCAGTGGTTCGTGTTTATTTTACTCAGGAAGGTTTGTACGATGTTTGAGGCAGTGGTTCGTGTTTATTTTACTCAGGAAGGTTTGTACAATGTTTGAGGCAGTGGTTCGTGTTTACTCAGGAAGGTTTGTACGATGTTTGAGGCAGTGGTTCGTGTTTATTTTACTCAGGAAGGTTTGTACAATGTTTGAGGCAGTGGTTCGTGTTTACTCAGGAGGGTTTGTATGATGTTTGAGGCAGTGGTTAGTATTTATTTTACTCAGGAAGGTTTGTATGATGTTTGAGGCAGTGGTTCGTGTTTACTCAGGAGGGTTTTTATGATGTTTGAGGCAGTGGTTAGTATTTATTTTACTCAGGAAGGTTTGTATGATGTTTGAGGCAGTGGTTCGTGTTTACTCAGGAAGGATGGTACGATGTTTGAGGCAGTCGTTCGTGTTTATTTTACTCAGGAAGGTTTGTACGATGTTTGAGGCAGTGATTCGTGTTTATTTTACTCAGGAAGGATTGTACGATGTTTGAGGCAGTCGTTCGTGTTTATTTTACTCAGGAAGGTTTGTATGATGTTTGAGGCAGTGGTTCGTGTTTACTCAGGAGGGTTTGTATGATGTTTGAGGCAGGGGTTCATGTTTATTTTACTCAGGAAGGTTTGTACGATGTTTGAGGCAGTGGTTCGTGTTTATTTTACTCAGGAAGGTTTGTACGATTTTTGAGGCAGTGGTTCGTGTTTATTTTACTCAGGAAGGTTTGTACGATGTTTGAGGCAGTGGTTCGTTTTTACTCAGGAAGGTTTGTACGAAGTTTGAGGCAGTGGTTCGTGTTTATTTTACTCAGGAGGGTTTGTACGATGTTTGAGGCAGTGGTTCGTGTTTATTTTACTCAGGAAGGTTTGTGATACTTGGTCTTTATACCACTGCTGCTGGGGAGAAACAGTGCAGCATGAGTGGGTTTTTTTACCATTAAAATTCTGTAAATTTTGACTTATAAAAATATACTTGAATAAACAATAATGTGAAACAATAATATCATGTGGGAGATACTGAAATTGAAGAAGTAATCTATGAAGAAGACTTAGGAGTTTATGTTGACTCAGAAATGTCTTCATCTAGACAATGTGGGAAAGCTATAAAAAATAGGCCAACAAGATGCTTGGATAGATAGTGAAAAGTGTTGAATTTAAATCAAGGGAAGTAATGTTAAAACTTTACAATGCATTAGTAAGACGTCATCTAGAATATTGTGTTCAGTTCTGGTCACCTCGCTACGAAAAGGATATTTCTGCTGTAGAAAGAGTGCAAAGAAGAGCAACCAGAGTTATTCCAGGTTTAAAAGGCATGTCATGTGCAGACAGGCTTAAAGAATTGAATCTATTCAGTCTTGAACAAAGAAGACTATGTGGCGATCTGATTCAAGCATTCAAAATTCTAAAAGATACTGACATTGTCGACCTGAAACAGAAACAAGGACCAAGGGTCACAAATGGAGATTAGATTAAGGGGCATTCAGAACAGAAAATAGGAGGCACTTTTTTACACAGAGAATAGTGGGAGTCTGGAACCAACTCCCCAGTGATGTTGTTGAAGCTGACGCTGTGGGATCCTTCAAGAAGCTGCTTAATGAGATTCTGGGATCAATAAGCTACTAACAACCAAATGAGCAATATGGGCTGAATGGCCTCCTCTTGTTTGTAAACTTTCATATGTTCTTTCTTATGAAAATACAACCCATTTAAAACCAAAATCAATCCAATTGTGTACCTCATTTTGCTTGTTTTATGTCTTGGTGATTTCAGTCAGCCAGACATTACAGATCATTGAGATTCAGTGGACCAGGTGGTCTGGCTGGGTGCATGAGTTATACTGGCATATTGTTTGGTAACTGGTGGGCTGAAGTAGACCTTTCAACCAGTCAGTAGGCAGCCATGTTGGACTTTCAACCCATGTCTAGCTGAACTGTTTCCATAATCTGGCACAAGATCATTTTTTATATGACCTCTCCTGTACTGCTCTTTCAGGAGTGCTTTAATATCCTACCGACTTACAAGTTAATGTATACATAAGTTTTCAGCTGTCGGCATATCCTAAAGACTAATCAAATGGCCAGCCTGAAAAATGTTGGGGGGGGGGGGGGGGGGGGGCATTGCATGTTTGTCAGTTTTGGCTCTCTCGTGCTGCAAAAGTCAATTGGCCCTTTTCCATTCCTTTTCAGCAGCTTTCAAGTCTTTTCTTCAATTTTCTGCCACAACAACATTGATTTACGTCACTTTGGACCTTGTAAGCTTGTAATTAGGTGTCAAGGTCAGTATTTGCGAGAAGCAAACCAAATCTATATAAAACTAAAACAGGGTTAGGGGGTAAGAGTTGAGGTATTTTATAAGTTAAACAAGAAGAAAGCCTCTTCTCTTCTGGTGGGATGTTATTTGGTTGGGTAAACTGCTTCAAGAAATCTGAAATACATTTAAGACAACAACCAAGATAAAAAGCAGTCAAATAAATCTTTAACACTTTACAAAAATGAACTAATGAAAGACGTAGCCAATGAAATCATTCTATTAGGAAAGTCATGGGCTTTGGCCTCCTATTGCCCTTATTTGCATATTTTGTATCTGATTTTATTCCTCCAGAATAAAAATACAACAGAATAGGCTCATCCCTAGAACCACCATTTTCTTCCATTTTTAACTATATATTTTAAATGCACAAACAAAGTTATGAAACGGTGTTCTAAAATTAAGACTATATTATAAATACATTATTACACAACTACTGTACATGTGCATACATGCTTAAATCATCCTGCACACAATGTTACTTGCTTATACAATAAATATACATATGTACACCCACACAAACACATTCAAAACCTCTTACACCCAGATATCATTTTAACACACAAACAAGAACAGTCAAGGAAAATAATACTAATTATGAATTATTGCATACCCAACCATTACTGTGAGTTATTGCATTTGGAATGACTTCTAAACAGCTCACTGAAACTGTTTAATTGTATTGTCTTTTTCTTTCTGTGGGGTTATTTTATAGGATCAATACGGATTTCAATACAAGTCTTCAATGATAATGAGTGTATGTTTGGACTTAAAAGTACAGTCAAGCTTAAAGGACAAAGTAAAAGAAAACCCCATGTTAAAGATTCTAACGTTCTGCTAAATTAAGCCAGGCATTAAGTTAGGTCACTTCTCACTAAGGCTGAGAAAAAAAACCTGATTTGGATTATAAATAGGGTTAAACCATGTTGTGTAACTGGCATTAAGTCATGATGGATAACTGCGGGTCATGTCATCACTAAGTGATTCTGCAGCTTGTCCAAACACGTTAAATAGAAATCCACTGCTACTTTTTTTTTTTTGCTAGGGTATTTTGTCAAGTATAAGCGAGGCTGCAATATAGAAAAATGGTCTTGTGCATACATGTATGCAGATCAGTTTTATTTTATCAAACATATATTACAAAATTTCAATATGAAAGCAAACGTTTGCTCACAAGAACCAGCTGTCCAATGTTTCTGTAGGGAGTGTGTGTTTGAAAACAATCAGTAGAAGTATTTTCTTCTACTTGGACTAAGTTCTGTTACATAATGTTATATGCCATACTGACTTTAATCCGAATGCTTAACCTGTGATTAAGCAGTTAGCATTATTATTAATACAATACAATTAACAAGTAGTTGCTGGCTTCTTAACGACAGTTCAAACTGTTGTAATATTGACCTTAAGTTTAGTGCCTTAGTGCCATTAACAATGCTTCTGGTAGTAGCATCTGCTTTATTTTCTTGATAAATAAATACAAATATACAACATCTTAGATTTAAAACCTTTTAATGAACTGAAAATTTGCCAAATTAAGAACAATAAATAAAACAATAGCTTTAGTAGCTTATTGGCTTATTGCTTCACCAAGTTTGTAGGAAATTGTATTTGACAGATTCATAAAAGAATGGATCTTTGCTCACAAACTCAGGCGCTTTGTAAATAATATCAAGCTTTGCTGCAACAATCTTAGAAATTTTGGTCTAATTTTCAATAAACAGAGCCTGGATTAAACATTCATTAGATCTACCTTGTTCTAAAACTGCAACGGCATAAAAGTGTCAAAAAACCGTGAATGAGTGTCAAATACGATCCATCACACAGATGCATTCTTTTGTTCCAGTAGAAAGTATGAAATGTCAAGAAATAAAGATTACTGCACCAGTCTACCATGTTAGACCTGGTCATAACTATCCAATCTATCTATCTATCTATCTATCTATCTATCTATCTATCTATCTATCTATCTATCTATCTATCAATCTATCAAATCTGGTAGCCTATTTATTCATCTATACAGACAGAAAGAAGTGGATTGTTTAATGAACTTTATAATCTTAAAAACCCATGTGGTTCATTCAGTTGTTGTTTGTGTTTTTTTGTTTTTTTTTTGGCTGGTGTCTAGAGGCATTTGCTGTGTAAATGCTGCCATCTCAGGACACCCTTGTTAATGAGATTGCGTATTTAAGCACTAGAATAGGCACCTTTGTTGTTAATTGAATATATTCCCCTGACTTAAAACTTTTTTTTTTAAAGCATATAGTATTGTAGCTTTAAATGTGGCCTAATACATGGTTGTGAGTTTTCGGAGGCTCTGTTCCTCTTTGGTCGGGAGAAAGTTCCATGTTTAATTGTCTTTAAACCCTGTGTAACTGTCATTCGTTTATTTTATCTGGTATCCAGGCTCATCCATCAATTAACTGAGTAATGAATGTGGCCCTGGGTTGGATCAAGTGTAGAATCAGATATGACCCCATTTTGGAAACTGAGATGAGCATCAAGGGAAATCTGAGTAGGACTTTAGGTCTGCAGACTGATGACAAAGAATGTGACCGGGCTGAGACACATGCTCTGGTTAAAGAAGCAGGAATTAAAGGATGAAATATTCTGGGTAACAATTAATCTGTCACTGGAAAGATAGCAAACTACTGACACTTAGATGTGATTGCAAGTCTGGGCAGACAGTCTTCCCCAATCTTGAAAGCAACAGTGAATGAGGATGAAAAGGTAATGACTGGTTCGAGATTAATGATATCTCAAATCTTAAACATAATAACTTTTTTTTGGGGGGGTTTTGGACATTTATAGAGTAGGTCATCAGTAGTTTACCATGACCAAGTTATCATAAAAGAAAGAAAAAAAAACACGTTCAGGAACATAAAAGAGAGCATGTTCTGCTTAATTACATTAGCATATCTCTGTGTTGTTGATTGAACAAGAAGCTTGTGTGTTACTCTACTCAGCTGGTCAAAGAGATGGGACCAAGGGATAATGCATCACCTTAGCCAGCAATCCATGTGGGACCCTGTTCAAGTTGCTATTCATAAGAAAAAAGTTGCCCAATAAGTTATGCACTTTTTAATATTCAATTAAAGCCACCCTCCCATATTTACACCTTTATAAATCAGACAGTTTTATTTTTTAATACCACGTCTGTGTATGTAGACCATTGTTTTATTATTCAGAGAGCTCTGGTGTAAATAAAAAATGCATATCTCACTATTTGCACACAGTAGTGGAATAAATAGACGGCATATTAGTATAATTATTAATTTGTTCAAATAGGATGCATAATTGATTTCACGTGCTTCAATTCAGGGTGAATGAGAATGGCTTTGGCCATGGTGTGTGATTTCAGTTGCCCGGCTTGGGCTCTGCAGTTGAAACAGCACCAGGCTGGCTGGCTTGGTGCAGCCCCAGCACTGCTCTGTTGTACAGCGAGAAAGGGGTACCTGTTACAAGTGCATCCAGTCTCTGAGTGTATTGCATTGTGTATTTGCCTAAATGCATTACACATTACCTTAGTTTTATTGGGCATTAATATTGCTGTTGAGGCTGCTGTCTGATGTTTTGTACCCACACTACAATTCACTAGTGGCTAGTGTGCACTGGGCAGGTACTGCTGGAACACACACACGTGATTGCGAGGTAGCATAAGGGATGAGTTGACTATTCACAAAACAGCCCATTTGTGACATGTGTAGAGCACATTTGTTAGGAAAAAGAGTGGTGCCCATGTTCAGTGCTGTTCAGTTTTAGTGTTCAAGGTTAATACATGGGTTCATATAGCGTGTATGTAATAATTAGAAATTGATTTGAGGGGGAGGGATCTATAACACTATGTAACACAATTTTTGTTCCTGGGTAGTAAGTGTTATTTCCTAATTGCTTATGCCTCAAAAGTATAGAAAATGGCTATTATTCCCCACAAACTTTGCTTTTCTAATACTTTTTGCTTTTGTAAGACTGTAAATACAATATAATCATAAATCTCGAAAAACTACTCACTTCTAAATCTTTTGTAGTCATTTTTGTATTACTTTAGTATAAATACATTTGGATTCATATGTTGTTTTTTTCTGACTTTATGTGAACGAAAAGACACACATTTGCCCGTTTTCCCATTGGAAATAGTGATATTTTGAAATATCACTGTCCTGGTCACAAAAGCAAAGTTTGTGGGGAATAATAGCCATTTTCTATACTTTTGAGGCATAAGCAATTAGGAAATAACACTTACTACCCAGGAACAAAAAAAATAATAATAATTGTTACACAGTATAATTGTCTAAATAGTGCGATGTAGCTCACAAAACCTTAAAGAGTCCACCTGCCCCACTTTCCTTTCCTTTGCATTAAGCTTAAATCTGCTCCTAACGTTTTTATTTAAAATATAAAGATCACAAGGTCGTGAGTTTCCAGCCAATACTTCTCTAATGGAAAATGAAGCCGGGTACGATTCGATAATCTAATCTATAAATTAAACTTTACACACTGCAGCGCTTTCCACAGACAGGACTTCAATAACTCTTGTTTTAAGGAAGTTTTTACCAGCTTGTCACACTGTTATTTTGTCCAATAGATTACACTGTTTTTTTTTTCTTCATTTTATTTTGTAAACTGTGAGAAATATTTTACTTCTCAAGTAATTGGGTTATTTCCTGTGATCCAGCAGATATTAGATTTACTGTAATTTCTGGAACTTATAAGTTTATTGCAAACAGTTTTTTCTTCATTAAAAATGTACTATCCTTTGCTGGTTTTCTTCTGAAGAAAACATCAATAAAACAGGAAGAGCTGTGGAATGATTAGGACTTTGCAAGCATATCTCAGTGGTGACACTGTGAGGGCTGGACCGCCCATCTGAAGCTCCATTATTTAATTATTATCATTTTTCTCTAAAATCTCCCATTACCCAGCTTAGATCATGCTTTGAGATGGGCTTGTCTGTATGTCTATCGTTCTATCTGTGTAGAGTAGGTGGGGCTGGCGGAATCACATGGTATTGAAATTCAGTTGAGTAAGGAAGGCAATCCAGTGCATATACTTTGTGTCTCTTGTGAAATTTTTAGCTGGTCAGCAGATTTCACTGTTAATGCACCATGTGAAAAATCTCTTCTGCACATTTTGATGGCAGAGATTTATTGGAGGTGTGCTCCCTGTACACTGAGCCCCAGACAGGACCAGTCCTGTAATGGAAGCGAAGATTGTGTTGCTCACAAGGCATATTCATGACAATACTCTGATGTGAAATGAAAATAACTGCTCAAAAATAATTTATGACCAAGGACATTTTGTTTTAAAATATATATTTTGCAGTAAAATGAACAACACATCAGTCAGCAGTGGTATGTGATTTAAGGCTGTCACTAACAATTTAATGGTAAAATATATTTAATGGGTTCTTTGTGCCCTGTGTATGATTACACACAATAACTAATTGGTATCTCATTAACTAATGCATTGTTCAGCTCTAACTATACATTTATTACTGAAACCTAATCTCTTTCACTCATTACAGCTTATTTGCATTAGGTTTAATAATCACAAACTGTATTTCCTAACAGCGCAAGGAATGCATTTAGTAAATGTAATAGAAATGCTGCAGTGCAGGCTTCTAATAACCTTCAGCCATCTAGAGTAATTAGGGAATAATGATGATCCTAATTTGCATGAGCTGTCATTGTTATTTTAATATACTGCAATATTATTTTCTATTAACTGGCTGTAATGTGTTTCATTTGACAGTGTGAGATTTTGACTTTGAAACAAGGTTTGTTTAAATTAAGATCGGTTTAAGCACAGCTTTGTGAAACGTTGAAAAATGCTGGTGTCTTACCTACGCTAGTGATGTACAAACATCTCATTAGTAGTACATGCCCTTTGTAAAACAAATCTGTTTAAACATACATGTGATATTTTTCATATATTTAAAATATGTGTTCATCATATGCATAACACATAAATACTAAATAAACATGTTTATTTAAAGTTACATTTACATTTAATACATTTCTTTCAGAAAAACTTTTACATCTCTCATGAATACAATGGTCATATTTATCCTGGATTGAGTTCTGGCATATGTTCAGGTCTGAGTTACACTGTAGCTGCTTGTGGGTGCTGTGGCAGGTGCAGCTCAGTTTGCAGGGGGAGGTTCCATCAAGATGGCAATTCCCCTAGCTATTGATCCATAAGGGTCAGGAACAGGTTTGAAGAGGATGGCAGAGTCTGATAGAGTATCTGTACATGGTCACTGGAAAAGCCACTCTCCTCTCCAAACTGAATAGAATATACTGTATGCAGAAATAGATATATATTAAATATTGCATATTATATATATCCCAAGAGTTTATTAACTCATTTCTAGTCATGGAAGTTATTAGAGCAGGCACACTGAACACTTATTTGATATAATTTAGTTCTGTCCCTTTGGTGCTTCTCCTAAGTACAAATGAACCAGTGTGCAACTAAACCTGAGAGAGAACGGGTGGGGGGGGGGTTAACATGTTGGAAATGGAATGGAAGCGAAGGGCAGCCTTGTGGAGAGGCTTTGCAGAGAAACAGAAAGCGGCAGCTTCAGCGGAAAGAAAAAGATGTTGGCTTTTAACTGCTGATGATGGATGAGTCTCTTCCTACCAGGAAGGAGAGCCTAAGCTGCTGATGACATCACCACTGAACCTGGTCCATTTGTTATGATTCATTGAGAGATGATAGAGTAGGAGCTCCTGTAAGCCATTATCTGCTTGGAAAAGGAAACTAGAGATTACTAATTTGATGTTTTATATAAAACAGATACCTGGGTCTACTAATTTAGCATAGCTCCAATCCACATGCATGTTTATCAAAGTGCTTTATTGCTTACAGCGCAAGCTGCATGGCCTTGATATAAGCTGGGATATACTGCAGCATGGACTGTTGTCTCCCTAATGGAGGATTTAGTCAGACATGTTGGTATATAGTGGTATATGGATAATGAAAGAATTGTATTTTAACAGTTGGGTTTTGCATTATTGCCAATGCACAGTGTGTGCAGATATTTGTCTGCATTTAAGTAACACCATAAGCAAGCATAGAATACATTCATAAAGAGGCTTTGCATCTTTTCATTGAGTTCACCCCACACGAGTCCTGAAACAGAAGTTGTTGTTTTTTTTATATATTGCATATACTGTGCAATCACAATAAACGAGGGTAACGTGCAGAAAAATAAAAGATATGAAGAAACATGAAGAATCTCAATTAAATATTCAAGTGTTTTTATTTGATTTATTACTCATTGGTAGAGCCATAAAAATACAATCGTAAAAAACAGCTTGAATTGAATGAAATGTTATTTGCTACTGTATTACGCACTAAAAGGAAAAGGTCTATATGATTTTATGGAAATTCTGGAAAAATTAATTTTTTTTAGTAACACCTTAAATTAAATGTCTCTAATTACACTCTAATTACACCTTAATTGCAGGTGTGGTTACATAGTAATTACATGGGTTACATTTGTAATTATTATTTTTATTATATCTATTATTTATTTTTTAATTTTTTAATGAGGCTCTCTTTTCTGCGTACAACATGACATTCCTCTTAATTTCTGATTTAAGTCTTTCAATATCTGCTATATGTTCCACTTTTTAATGATTATAATGATTCTTAAAATCAAATACAGCTGTTTTGTAATTTATAAACTAAGTTTTAGAGCTAGCATAAGGAATAGCACTGCAGGTTAGATTTACTAAATGCATTTTTTAGCACACACACAACACACGCACACACACACACACACACACACACACACACACACACACACACACACACACACACACACACACACACACACACACACACACACTTGTGCATCTATTGAAAAGTTTGACTGGTATTTCTACCAATATATGAACCTTTAGTCTCAGGTAGTGTTTCCCAGTGTTTCATAAATTGTTGAAGTAATACAAAAATAACCCCATCAAGTGAAGATCATACTTTAAAAGCTGTTCTTCCACGATTACTGTGCAATATTTTAAAAGCAAAGCGAGGCTCTTAAACGGTTTCAGAACTGTTCTTTCATTCTTTCCTATTAAAGCAAGGCAGGAACAGGCCACATTAGAGTAATGCAGTACACTGGAAAGCGTGAGTTTGTTGTCTTTCAGAGACCTGTTCTATATGCCATCCACGCCACCCTGTCCAGGCAGGGCAGGAGATAACAAGCAGCTTCCAGTCAGACTCTGCATTTATCATGGCTCAAAATCTGACAGTTGTTTTCTAATTTTACAGCAGCAGCCCTCCCCAGGTAGGAATAAAAAATCCCCTTCAGCTGCGACTGGAGAAATATTGGAAAACAAACAGGCATCACACAGCCTCAGGATAGCCGACTGGCACCAGCCCAATCACCTGAATCTGAGAGAACAGATGAGCTTCTCTGTGAGGGAGTTAAACAGACTGAGTGCCAAAGAAAGACATTGCTCTGTCAGTATTCTCACTATATCAACCACGGTGAGATGCAATTCATCATGTAAGGACTAGGCTCTTGGCCTTTCATCAGCATTCATTAAAATGAACATTTCATGACATACTTTTGAAAAAATAATGAAACCGTATTCAAGACATGCTTTTAATGTAGTTGCTGTAGTGGTACAGGAGCACATTTAGAAGACAATTAATGTGCTGCTTAGTATTGGGTAGGCTGTTTGTCACTGTCCTACCCGAATAAAATGAATGCCTTTATTACACCGTGGTCCAAGGTTTCCAAGATGTGCATGAGAAGAGCCATCAATTCCTGCAGAGTGCAAGAGCATGGAGTTGCAGGTTAAGATGATCCCAAAAATGTAATTCTGGGCTCATGCCTGGACACTGGAAATGGGCAGATCTAATGCAGTTAGAATGACCAAAGCAGGAAACAATTGACTTGGCATCCATAAGTGAGCCCTAATGGACATAGATGGGATCCTCTTAACAGAACCATATTGCTGCCACACATACCCCAGCAATCTTCAGGGGTTTAAAGTCTTCTACTTGACATTGGGCAAATGTGCTCCACTGACCCTCACTGATGTTTGTCACTGTAACCATGTAAACAACCTGTAACCTTGTAAATGACCCATCTAAAGTTACACTTTCTTCTGGAAAATAGTGGATGAGTGTATGTATAGGCCCCTCTCAAATGTACTTATTATCGATAGTACAAATAGCGAGAAGGGAAAGCACTAGCCTGAGTTTCTGGGTCTCCAATAGCATACATAATGCATAAACTAGATATATTGTCACTAAAACTTCCCTGCATACCTCGCAGGAGTTATTAATACTGGGGGTGGGACCTGCCTTGTAGGCGTTGTTCCCACATCCTGAAGGGATGTCATTCAAAAGCGCATTTTGCTCCATTTCTAAATGGCTTGTAATTGCATTGAATTGACAGATAAAATCAAGAAATAAATCAGCTGCTAACATAACTGTAGTGGCACTCCAAGCACTCTTCCCTCAACCCAGAGGTATAATATTGTGGAGATGTTATTAGTTTGATTGATACCTGTTATTATCTGATATTGTTGAACAGAGGGGGTTACCTTGTAAATATGGTGCCGTTAATTTTGTTACTGGTGTTCATCAGCATTGCAAGCTGTTTCTACCGACAGGCTATATTTTACAAGGGAATGATGCATCTACAACAGAAACCTCAGAACAAGCCATGACCAGGCATTCCTGAAAATATCATTGCCACTTGGTCAACAGGTAGAAAATAAATAATGGGAACATGCAGTCCTCACTGTACTGCACAGCCGTATATGAAAAAAGCATAATTTTTATTGATGTGAATTAGCCTTAGGCAGGACAGACCAGTATATTATAGAATATTATGTTTAATATTTGCTGTCCAATTAACCTAGTCGAAAAATTACCAAACTGAAATGCTATAACACTGAAGCAGTGTATATTTAGAGATCGCTCCAGTTTCCGTGTCAGAGAAGCAGAGTATTCGACTAGAGTTTTTCTAACAGCCACATGCCAGCGGATGGCAGTAATTGAGGGGGTGCGCATTCGCTGTAGGCAGTCTGATAAACTTACCTGCCACACCTTGTTTGGGGCTCCACATGGAGCACTAAGCTTTTCTGACATGGAGTTCAGGGAGAACCCTAATACTTCATACCCATGTTGTTTATTACAAGCTTTGCTTAGATTTTAGCCTAGCTTGGTGTGCCCATGAGTCACCACCATCCGTATCACATGTACGCTGTTCTCCTGCTTTGCAATCTGATGGACACAATCCAATATGGCTTTTCCATCAAGCCTGATATTATTTCCTCAATAGGAATAGCATGACTGTATCTATCACCAAAACAATCAAAAGGCAGCAGGATACTTTCTCACAAATGGCACGTTGACATTTTACACCAAGGCCCCTAGATAACCTTGAGACCTTGGCTACGACCAGCCATGTTGAAGGGGATTGTGAATTTTGACTGCAGCTCATTTTATGATGAACTGAATTGTAAAGTCACCTACAGAACACCAAAAAATAAATGGTGATCCACAAACCTTTCGTCCTTGGTCATTCATTTGGAGGTCTCCTATAGCATTTCTATAGACAGCATTTAAAGAATGGAACCTTCTTTTATTACTGACATAGAAGGCTCTGAACTTTAACCCTTGACCCTAATACTGGTATGTACTAATTGGGGGAAATAATGTAGAGTTTGTTTATTGTCAAAGACAACTTCACCAGAGAAAAGAGTAGATGTCAGGAATAAAGATAGGGTTTTTACTTTTTCACATTTTCTTTTTATTACCTGTGAAATATTAGGTAGTGTGCTGTCCAAGAAATTGGGAGGTGTGATTGTTAGCATCATTTAATATTTGTATGCAAAATAAATAAATACACGACTCTCAATATAAACAAGTACATGTCGTTACTGAGTGTGTACACAAAATCCACATCACATGTCCAATACATTCATTGTTATGAAGCTGGATTTCTTTTATAACAGATTTTTAGCTACGCCTAAACAATATACATTCCAAATACGGAATTAACAATGCCAGCACACTAACATTTCCTTCTGCTTTTGACAAAATACAAGCATCACTTCATAATGACAGCAGGAGTGTAAACAAAAGTCTTACGCTGGAAAAAATGACGAGTGTACCTTTAAATCCTCACAGGAGGCATATTTTCTCCTTGGTGTAAGCCTGGAGTGCTCATATCACCTGAACGGCTCAAGTCTCTATTGTGAAATCTGCAGCAGACACAAAACAAGAGATTTATCTGCCTGAGATTAATGGAGTGACCCCCGAGTGTCAGTAGCTATTTACAAACATACCCTCCTCTCTCGTAGGCGTAAACACTTCAGCTAAACCTCCACTGCAAAAATCATTTCAGATCAACGAGGCTGAGGATTATTGATGAGCAACCCATTTATGAGATATATAACCAGGACGCAAAGGGGGGACTTGATAAATGTGCATATGCTCTTTACAGCAAAATGCAAAAAAATAAATAAATACATAAAAAGCATTTTAGACTGGGTTTTAGTGTGGGTTTTAATTAGTAACAGACCTGCAGTCCACAAAACATCCCTTTGTTGTGGCTGGGCCATCAAAGGACAGGAGATGGGCTCTGTTTGCATTTCAATTGGTAACAGATAAAGCTGAGCACTTTTTAATTTGTTACAAGTGTTCATTAACAGGATTATTCACAGCCCATGCAAAGAGCACCTGTTGGCCACCACTGCCTCTCCCTGTTTAAGTGAGGTGCTGTCAGGACTCAATCTCCATTCTCATCACAAAAGCTACACTTTATAACAGCTTCATTGGTCTTGAGTTCTCTGACATTCCACTCCCCTTCCATCTGTTGATAGACAATGACATTGTTCAAAAGAGAGGGACAATAGTAATGTCTACATTTGATCCCTGAGGTGCACATCGTTCCTGATCTGAGCACCAGTCTTAGACCTCTCTCAAGAAGAAAGAGGCTTTTGTGTTGAATTGTGTGACGTGGTGGCAACTAAGACCTAGTGTGAGACCACCAGATTCGTTTCAGTGGATCTGTGTTTGAAGTAGGCCTCCACAGGTGAAAGGAATAACAGGCAGTGAATTAGCGTGCTGTGCCAGCAAGCCCTTTTAGAAAATAGAAAAGGTTTCGTGACAATGGCTTTATTTTTCCTTGGTGGCATCACTTGAAAAGTTATGAAATGTCTTTATTGAATGAACTATGTTTACACAAATACATGGGAATGCTGGATTAGAAAAAAAACGAACAAGTCCCAGTATTAATTTAAATTGATGTTGAGATTTTGATTTATAAATCATTCACAGGCCAGGATTAAATGATAATTGAGGCACTGCCATAACCATTACTAAATATATCTATGTCATCCAGAATTAAATCATCACAACTAGTATATATCATATCTTCAGCTCAGCAAACATTCTAGAAAATAGAAGTAATTAACTAAATAAATAACTAAAGTCAGTTAGGAAGAACCAGGCTGATACCAAGCCTTGAGTGTAGTTAAACAAAAGCTTTGTTCTGGCCCTGAAAGCAGAAAATCCTTGACCTCTTTCAAGCTACAGCAGGTGTTATGGTGCCTGGACCATGAAGGTGTGAACCTAAATGCAGTCCCATCATCAGAACTAACTTGATGTGATTAAAAATGAAAACAGATACGTGGAGTGAAGACTTGTAATGAATTGGCTGGAGTGAATAGCAAACCATGCGGCTCAAAGTCTTACCATTCAATTCAGCAGCAAGCTCGTAGTTTGTTGTAGGAGTCCAGACAGAGAGATATGCAATTCTGACTCTGTCCTAGAAATTGCAATAGTTTATATAAAGCCTTAACAAACAGGAAAAACACCAGTATTTTAGCATTCGCATTTTTACCATTAATATGCAGTATGTTCTCTTATATCAGCACAGGTATATATATATATATATATATATATATATATATATATATATATACACACACACACACACACACACACACACACACACACACACACACACACTGCTGTGCACGGAAGTTGAGCTGAACACTACCCAACTCAACTGTCATTTGCAATCAAATGAGAAGGTTTGTCCTCTGGCAGGCAGCTCAGTGAATAAGATGTCAGCCGCAGCGAGATTTAGGAAGATGTACGATCCGGGGGGGGGGGGGGGGGGCGCATGGAGCAGGTGTTAGTGCACATCCGATTGAGCCATTAATTTAATGGCAGTTTATTGAATAGTAATTAGGAGGAGCTCACTTACCATACAAGAAGAGGAGCTGCTGCGTGATGTAGAAGAATAAGCGAGTGTTGTTTTCAGGTTAGATTAATCTGCTAGCTCCCTTTTCCTGCGCTCATTGGGCAGTGTGGCATAGTTTGAAAGAGGTGCTGGATTGGAGTCCCAGCTATCCAATGGAAGGATTGCATTGAGCTGCGGAAGTAATATCACAAACACTTCATACAAAGCATTGGTAATCCATATATCCTGTAACTATGAGCTGAACAGGCTCTGTCAATACTGACTACTGCAAATATCAATTCAAAATGTTCCATATGAAATATTACAGTACTATAGTATCCGTAAAAATACATATTTGTCACTTGGAGAACGACAGTTTCTCATTCTTATTTATTCATAAGAAACCTACAGGAACAACTTTCAATTGAACTTAATCCTAGAAGTAAAGTAATGTTTTCTATAGTACTGTCATCTGCTTTTTCCCAATGTAAAATCAATATATTTCAGTATTGCCCTTGTCTCTTTCATAACATATGCGTCCTATGGGAATAAAGATTTTTACAGATTATTATTGTGTGCCCTTATATAGGGTTTTTAAAGTGGCTTCTTATTTTGAAACATTTAATATAACACATAATATTGCCTATCATGTGAAATATCTTGATAACCTGTAAAAGCTGATATTTATGGAATATCTAGGAAGTCATTTAGTTTGGGGTAATGCTGGGCAATGGACGGCAGCTCTCTTATAAAAACAGCATCCAGCACACTTATTTTATCACTTAGAGCACAACTTTCCCTTAATTTAATGAAGTGTACCATGTATAAATCTGGCAAGCAGTAACATTTTCACTGTTAGATACTACAGATAGATGGATAGATGGATAGATGGATGGATACGTTGGCCCATGTAAATGATTTGTGACCATTGTCCCAATGTGACATGGAGCACCTGGTGTGCCTGCAGTGAAGAATATGGCTGCTGCCTCCCCCATGGACTTAAATACATGCAAACATATGCTACCATTATTGTGAAAATGAGTTCTGTAAACATGAGTCTCTCTTCATTGACGTGGCGGCCTGCCTGCCTCCCTGAAGGGGGCTGGGTCAAGTAGGAACATTCTCAACATCTTCCCCTGTGGGACCTGCAGAGGAAAAGTGAATTAGCTCCATCAATGAGGGGTTAACCTGGGGCAAAAACTATACTGACCTTTCAGGATTTCTTAACTCGATGGCACTATTCCTCATACTTAACCAAATGTGTGAATACAAATGCTTTTCAGGGGCAGAACAAAGCTTTTGTTTAACTACACACGCTTGGTATCAGCCTGGTTCTTCCTAACTGACGTTAGTTATTTATTTAGTTAATTACTTCTATTTTTCCAGGATGTGTGCTCAGTTGAAGACATCCTATATACTAGTTTTGATGATTTAATTCTGGATTATTGTTTAATAGTCATTTATAGAATTTTAGATTATTTATTTATTAAATGCATTTATTTATTTTTTTCTAGCTTGCTTGTCTGATTGTTTGTTTAATATATAAATATATAGATTATCAATGGCAATCAAGACAATACATTGTAAAATGGCTACACCAGTTAGGTAAAGACCAATCTTAGCCATTATGAAACATTTCAACAGGAATAAAAATACATGGAATTCATGAGGGAATTCATCTTTTAATTTGAAAAAATAAACCCAAAAATAACTGAATGTTAATGAATCAGGTTGACAAGTACAGGCATTGTTCCAGCTGCAATAGTAGTTTAACATCAGTTTCCCAAGCTATGGGTCTTGAATCTATTGAATCTTCTTTAACATGGATTGCCATTCTTGTATCATTCCTAGTGATCCACCATGCTCGCGTGTGCTTTTCATGTTTTCACTACAATGCAGATCAAGTGATTCCGAACTAGACATGCATTGTATGCAACAGAAATTCGTTTTATTAAGTATATACTTTGCACGTAATGTTTTTATTGGTAACACTTGTGTTTTTGTGCATCTGGTCTAAAATAATTCAAATAAACACTAATATTGTGTTTGCAATCAGTCCTTTAATTCTTAAACATCTGGTTTTAAAATATATGCTTTCCTCTGCTTTACTACACTTTGCTATCCTTTGAAAATTACATTTTATAAGTGACGGTATACATGTTTAATGTGTCACTGCGTTACAATTCTGTAGAACTGGAAATTCTACTAAACTTACATCTGCACACCAACTCAGTCCTCTGAACAGCACGTTGCTCACTTTATCAGAAATTTATCAGAGAGTCCATCATTCCTTTGGAAAATAAATTAAGTTCTGCACGCAACCGTGAGCAAACTTTTAATGCATGCTGAGCATTCGGACATTATGTTGTGACCTGACTTGTCGGCCACTAACAAAGTGTTGTGTGTTGGACATCATTCAGTTCCACACAAGCAATCAATAATTATTGTGTCATGGCTCAGGGTTTTAATATAAAAAAAATAAGAAGCACTGTTGACAAAAACCCATTTTACTTACTGTTATATCATTCCTTAACTCATTTAAAGTTAGCTTTACCCTTTTTCCGCTCTTGATTTTTGAGAAATTGTGCTCTGTGGTAATTTCAAAATAACCACACACTGGAGGGTAAAGAATGCAGTCTGTGACCTTTAACCCTGATATAATTGAACAAAAAGTTCAGTGTGTGCTTTTTCAGCTGGATATTTCAGCCACGTGTCCATTGCAGTCTCTTGCTCTATCTTGTACTGCTTATTCTTGCAGATGGATATTACACCTGTCAGCAGTAGATATTAAATACCAGTACTATAGACTGATGAGGATCTTTTAGACAATCAGAGCGCATGTTTCATTTGGTGTGTTCCACGACAGGTCACAGAGAACTACATTTCATGACATCAACTGTACCATTTAAAAAAATGTATTTAACATGCTGTAGTCTCATTATCAGTATGGTTGACATCACCTGCTTTGAAAAATCATATCTGAGGCACCTCTCAAAATTCCATTCGATTGCAAAGTCTATTCAAAACAGTAACAATTGGGCGCCGACCTCAGTCACTTAACAGTATTGTCTTCATCAACCTTTTCCTGCTTTTCAATGGAAATCACTATGGACTCAATAAAGGTGGGTCATGAATGGAAAACTGGATTTTTTAATTGCTATACTAACAATAAAGCAGTATATACCAGTAGTAGAGTTGAGCTGTTGCAAATATTTCAAATACTACACTATAAAGGGCAGTATCCTGGTTCTTTTGCTGTGGGTCACCTGGTTTGATTGCTGTTAGATTATTGGAGTGAGTTTGAATTTCAACACTTGAAGTGATTCAGGACCATGAAAGAGCCGGCAACTTTCTGTGTTGTCTTTGAAATATCAACATATTCCAAACTGAACTATAGAATACAAGCAATGAATCAAAAGAGCTTGAAACGAAGACAAGTGAGACTTGTGATATGGGCACCTAGACCGTTGCCAAATTGCCAAACCTGAAATAAACAGCTCACACTTATCATTATAGTGGGTTTTTAATAAACAGCTCACACTTATCATTATAGTGGGTTTTTAATAAACAGCTCACACTTATCATTATAGTGGATTTTTAATAAACAGCTCACACTTATCATTGTAGTGGGTTTTTAATAAACAGCTCACACTTATCATTACCTCCGATAAGATAAAAGTTGCGCTGATGACAATTTGGAGTATATAGCTTTGTGAATCCACACTGTTGTGTTTGTTTGGTCAATGTAGATAAAGTATCAGCCCTGGTTGAAACTCCCTGTGGGGGGACAAAAAAAGCGTCAAAGCCCTGCTCTAAATTATATGGTTAGGTAGATTGATAGTTGGCATGTAAACATAAAAATGTTTGAGGCAGGTGATTGAATGCCTCGGGTTTGTTGTTGATCCAAACCTGCTAGTGGCAACCTTAATGTGAAACAAAATGTGAAAAACGTGTATTCCTTCAGAGTTAAAGGGAAACAGAGTCTGGCATCTGTAACTGGACAAAGAAACAGACTGACATGCTAACATGTTAAATAATTGAAGGCTTAAAGTACAAGACCAGAGAGCTACTGATAAAATAAGTTAACCCTGGAAAACATTGTCTCTGTAGCAGCTTTCTAATTCAACCACTGTAAAGCCTTACCAGTATGCCACCAAGTAGTCTATCAAGATGAATAAATAGTTATTCGAACTAAAGGGCAGGGATTGCATGCAGATAGGTTAGGGAACTACACCATGTGGCTATGGTATTGTAGCCACACAGCATAGCCCTATCCATGAAATCTCTTGTGTGCTGTCGTATATATAACCTCATCAGGATGCTTGCTGCCACTCAGTGGTGATCTGGGAAACACAAAGGGAATACTGACTGGCTCACAGTCAGTTACGTGGGGCTCACTCCACCCACAGCACTGCTTACTGACTAGAAAATGTGTTTAAAGGGCTTTACCTTCTAGGACAGCCATACTTACGTTACTTAAGACTCATTTTTTTTATAAAATAAATATATGGTAGTACAATATATGAAGTAATATGTTAGTTTTTAAATCAAACTTTTCCAACTATAGTATTGATTTCAGATTTAATATATGAGTTTTTAGTTCAAGTGCATGTGTTAATCTTAGAAGACATGGCTCTTGTGAAAATGTACCATCAGTAGTGCTTGAGTAAAAGCAGAAATGGATAATTATAGGTGCCTCAAAAATGATTAGTTCAAATTGGCATAGTATCAGTACCTTGGACAGAGATTTATGTACACTCTTTCTGTCTAAGTGCATACAATGTAATTGTACTGTATTGAGATCCATTTCATAAGAAACGATATCTAGTTCTGTATTCATAAAGCATTAGAATGCCAATCAAAGTTTAAGACCCAAATGCATTTAATGACGTCCTAATGCTTAGGACAAAGATGCTTTAATGACCTTCTAACCCAGTGAAACCTCTTTATTAATATATCCTATCCTCTATCAAATTCAGTAGTTTCTTTTTCATAGTGCACTGCTGTCTGCTGCAATATTCCATTCTCCACTACACGGAGTTCCTTGGTTGGCCAAGCAGAATCCACCCAGATAAAAGTGTCCCTCTGCTGTTTAAGCGAGAACAGACAGAGTAAAACAAATGCGACAGGCCCTGGCACTGGGAGCCAAGCTTAGGGGGACTGCTTTAAATTCTTCTCTGATTGAGCCCAGGCTGGAAATCATTCCCATTCAGCCGAGGACACAAATGCGTGCACTCTCTCTATATAAATATCTCTGGATAGCTGGGAGATTTATTCCACTGCCAAGCCTGCAGAAAATTGACTTGTTTCATGGAGGCAGGCTATTGACACATTACTGTGAGGAGGGTTAAGAGAGAGAGAAGCAACACCAGCTCCCCTCTATTATACGATAATGTAATCAGCAGTGTGGGAAATGGCTATGAGTAAAATGGCACAGCTGACATTTATATTAGAGGATATTGATGGCATGAGCGGAGACCGCATCCATCCTGCCTCCCGTTTTCCCAGATTGACATAGAAGCTCTTGTTGAGTCCTTATTTTTTATCTCTTTTTTTTTAAAGTTGCCCGCTAGCAACCGCTGTCAACTGCAGATAGGTAATTGAAAAATGGATCTTACCTTCGTCTTTTTTTGTTGTTGTGAGGGAGAAAAGAAATAGTGGTTCATGCAATTGCTAAAAGGGTTAGCCACTCAATCTCAAGGCATGGAGCCCGAATAAGAGATTGAGAGGAAATTGGATTTTACATGGCTCTTTTATTCAGCCAGCCTTGATATAAATAAGAGCAAAAGAGGGGTTTTTCTCCCCTCACTAACAGCGTGAGGGAAAGGAAAGAGCGAGTGAGCCAGCGAGCAGGAGAGGGAAACATGGTGAGGCGTGCAGGAAAATACTGCTTTAATCAGCATTTGGGCCTGGGGGGGGTGGCATTACTTAGCCTCAGCTAAGCCCAGGGCCAATATCAATCTTGAATAGAGGCCCTGGGTTTTTATTAAAGAGGAATTCTGACTCTAGCACAACCATGCTTTTGCATTATCAGCTCTTTAAATATTGTGTGGCAAATTAAAAATGAAGGGAACTGATCCATGTGTGTCAGGAGTGTGCTATCCATTCACAGATTGGGTACATCTCAACAAAACACCATGTTCATTTGTGAATTCCTGTGTCCTTACCCTGGTTTACACTCCATTGTATAAACTGAATTATTTGGTTTGGATTAGAACTCAATTGGTCTACATGCAGGCATTCTTAATTCCACTGGGGTACAATGAAATGTTACCTTGCGTGTGTGGAAATTAAACATACAAAACAGAGTTACTGCAGTTACAACACAGAAATGTTTTACTACAAAATGAATGCAACATTGAACCTTTATTTACACTGTACATTTACAGTCAAAGCATATTTTAATTTGATAGATTTGAAATTCAATAGACAGTTGTTGGGTTCGTTACCAAAAGCATAGTATAGGTTCTTCTATACCATTACTTTTTTTAGAAATGTTTTTTTTAAATATGTGACTAGTATTTGCAGTAGCTCTTAAAATAGCATACTGTTTAAAAAAATATATTATAGTTTTGTAACATTATAATTTTGCTTCTCCTTTTAGGGATCAATGTACTTGACATTAATTAATTGAATGTCTCCTTTCCTCTGATTAAATAATTGGGAGTAAATTAAAGTAAATTGCTGGTTTTATTTAATTGTTTTTGTATCTCAGAGAACGATAATAAAAAGTATACAAAGAGGTTATGAATGGCTGTTACTCCAAGCACAATAGTCGGCTTTATAATGTGGATGATGACAGATTGTCCATGGCTTTAGCAGCTCATGGGCCACTTTCCCAGGGAGGAGGAATCCAGTTTCAGCTCATGAGGACCACTTGTTCACGCCTGGAGGTTACATGATCCCTGCATTTCACCTTGATCTTCGTCAACGTCCTCCAGGCCATCCAATCAGGATGCTCTGTTCCACGCAGGGTGTCAGGAATGAAGAGATCTCTGCAGCATCTGGTGTGCCTGTGATCCCCCCTTAAATCCCAACACCATCTTTTGGAGGGGCTCTGTTTTCAGCCACCTGTACTGATACTGCCCAGCTCGACTGCTAGGGAACGAACAAAGCATGCCAGACCTGCATTTCTAAACCTGTCTATGCAGTTTAGATGAAAAGTGTTGTTATTTTAGCTTTGCCTGTCAATATAACTAGACATTTCAAAGCAGAACAAATGGGACACATTTTAAAAAGGTGTCTGAAATTTTTTTCCCTTTATTTACACCAGAAGGAGATCAGTATTGGGCCAATTCCTTTCAATAAAAAAAACTATATACTTACTTTGTTTAGTTTTGTAATATTGCATACAATATGTTGGCAATATAAAACAGAATATACTACAATATGTGGCACCTGGGTATTGAGGAACACTTGTGGTGGTTTCTTTGATATCTTAGAGTTTATTCTACAGTGTGTTACTTATTATTGCTGTATTTTATAAAATTGTATTCACAGAATTCAATCTTCTGTACTGCTGATATTTAAAATAATATTTTCACAAGTGGTGCTCTATCAATGCAGAGATTCTTAAACCCAAAGAAATGCAGCCTGTATGTAAATGCTAGTACCCCAGGTCTGTGATGATCTGTATTCATTCCTATTTCCTAAAAGAAATTCATTACATTTTTAAGGTTACATGAAATAAAACACATGTTACAAAGACATTTCTTTCTGTGACCACCGCTTTCCTTGCACGGCCATATGAATGGCACAAAGGGCTGCCCTTTAGCCCTGTCTACTGTAATTCAATCAGTGCTTGAGCCATGACACAATAACCCTGCTTGGCAGGAGCTGACCGGACACCGGCGCAATACAAATACGCCTCTAACAGGCATGACGAGTCCTTTCTCATATCCCACTGCTGATTTTTATAGCAATAACACAGATTTATTGCAGCCATTTCTAAATGTTTGTCTAAAAAATGTTCATAGGGCAGCAGGCTGACATGTAACATTAAGTGAATGAATGACTTAATGTCTGTACTCGTTCATTTAAAGGGTAATGTGTATCCAGGTTGGGAGTTTCATTGCCAAAGACTTTTTGTAAATCAAAAAGAAAGTTTGCTGGGCCATTCGTCGACATCTGTGCATGGTGAAGAACAGTGCTACAGTATTGGGAAGACATGCTGCTTTGAAACAGTCCTTTTATTTGGAGCTAGAATTAAAACATTTCTTCCAAGATTATTTAATAATAAATAAAGATGCCTCCGTGCTGAGCTTTAATGGAGTGTTGATATTAAACTAGAGAAATGGTTTAATTTGCACATGTATAACATGCTCTGAAAATGTCTAATCAATTTGAAGTAACCAGCCCATTCGTTTTCTACATGAACTAAGCACACTGGGAGGCCTGACTTGTGTAAACCTAGTTCCAATGAGAAATCAAAACTAGTTTTGTTCTGACACTTTTAAGAGGCCCAAGTGCAACAAACTATGACAGCGGCAGTCTAGCTCCAGGGTCTGCTTCAGCATTATAATTCAATATCTGCATGAAAGGAGACTCAGTCATTTTCTACCTTCTAGGTTTATGAGCATTTTGATCCCTCTTCTAGTGGGAAGTTTCTAATGTATCCCTTTACCAGAAGTTGTATGTGATATGTCAAGCTAGCTAGCCTTAACCCATGAATACAGTATCAGGAGCTTCCTGTAATTATTACCCAATGTACAAATAACATCAGAAACACATCGCCAAACAAGGAGCTACAAAACATGTCAGTGAGTTCCTTGGAAGATCATTAACAGTACCCAATCTTTTATTCAATGCTGATTGAATAAGCTGTATTCAAAATTAAAAACTTACAGCTATGGCCAAATGTTTTTCATCATCTTGATTTTTTTTTTTTTTTACAAAACTATACATAATTTAGATATTTTATTTAATATCAGGTAATCAAAGAAAATACTAAATGATATTGCAAAAAGTCTACTGGAAGTCATAATAGTAGACCAGTATTTCATGTTAGATTTAGAAATGTCACGTTTTACAATTTCTGTCAGTTTTCCATTAAGTATATGGAAAACTACAAAGAGGTATGTAATTCAATATGTTAACATAGCGTTATTCAGCATTATGCTTTTGTGTTATCAGATCTTTAAATATTGTGTGGCAAATTAATTACTTGATTTTATGAAGCAAAATTTGTTCATTCTGTGGGTGATGCAAAACTTTTGTCCAGGGCTGTAGGTTTGACATGGATGGACAAATGCATTCACCATATCCCCATTGTCAGGAATTCATTCAGAATTAGATGTTTGTTGTTATTAAGCTCAACCATCTTGCTTTAGTTTTTGCTTCAATGAGAAAGCTGATAAGAGAGAGTGACCAGACAGCAACACCAGGGTGGCTTAGCTTCCTAAAGCCTATCTATGCCAAAACCGTGCTGTTTTTTTAGCTGTTGTGCCAACTGGCCACCAAAGAGGAGAACAGACATTCTAGAGTCATGTCTAAATCTCCACCATTCCCAGGAACACCTGCAGAAAGGCGACAATCCGGGACCAAATCCAACTGATTCCCCCATGAGTTTGTGGAGAAGGGATTCTATAGCACCATGCTGAGGCCGCCATGGAGATCAAACATCCAGATGGGATAAACTGGGGGGACATAACGCTCGGTCTAGACTGCCCAATCCACCACAGGGCTGTTTATTTGCCTGGTATCGCTGTGATATGTTTGTTCCGTGTCAGGCCTGGCTGTCCTGTCTAGCCCTTGGTCGTGGTCTTGGCTGGAGAGCGTGGTAATGGGATTATGGTGGGTAACTGGACACTAGTTTTGATCAACCGCCCTCACCTTTGTCCCTGACTTTGATTTGTGATCCAGTTGCGAGTCGTGACATAACATGTTATTCAAATAATTCTCCCTCAAGCAGACAGAAGAGTGGATGGCATGTATTTAATTGAAATCCACGACTGTCATTTTCACAAAGTGGAGTTTGGAAGGTAATTTTTAGCTTTTATAAAGCTGTTACTGCCTGGAACTTTGTTTGCAATAGGTGTTCAGAGTTTGAATATTCATCCTATCTCTATGCTGTTCTTAGGCTGATATTTTTGCTGTTATGAAAGGTAACACTACTTGTTAGCATCTGGTTGGGTTATTTTCAGTTCTCATATATTAAGATGCTTGCTCTTTCCAGAAAGTCTACATTGCTACTGTGAAGACAACAGAGGTCTGCATGTATCGCAAGATAACTGCTTCAATATTGCCAATGGTTTCTTTAACCAAATTCAAACATGGCCATGGAAAATGAGCTTGGTAATGTTGTGGTTCATCATCCTTTACCCATGGTTACACAATACATTTACTAGTTTATCAAGGTTGGTCTGTGTTCTTTATCATACTTACCTATGCTTGACCAAGTTATAACTTTCTATGTGTATTACTGTCTGCTGCAGTATCTCCATATACAAAAACAGTATCTCTGAATAAATCTAACTTGTGTTGTGTGGGGAGTGAAGGATGTTTTAATTAAACCATGATACATTATTAAAACAAAATAAACAGGATTTAAAAAGTCCAGTAGATGAAACAGATGAAAGAGTTGGGCAGAATGTTTGTTACTTGATTTTGTTTCATATACTCAATATGTGTAAAGTCAAAGGCAAATGAGTGTCGGCATCATCGACAGACGCTTATTGTTACAGGTTGGAAAAGGGTTAACCAGAAAGATACAAACGGATGTAATGAAAAGCTCTTATCGTATTGTTTTAACTGTTGTTATTGGCTCATCTCTGAGGTGGCTACAGATGACAATTACTAAATAGCCCTGAGGAAAAAAGAAAACTGCTTTTGCCAGATACAAGGTTACCGTCAATCTGGTGGCAGATGTTAAAAAAAAAATAGTTATTATTTATTCTGATGAAACAGGTTTTTAAATATGCTTATTTATTGTTGAAAGTGTTGTTTATGATGTCAGCATATTGTCAGCAATCTGTGTGCTCCACATTTATGACTTACTGTACCTTTCTAAATGTGTCTCTCTCTTTTGCACACATTCTCATCGCTCTGAGGCATTCAGGGTGAAAGCTAATTGAAAGAAGCAGTGGATCAGAATCCTTACAAAGGGAAGGGTGGAGTTATATAGTTTTAGTTATTGGAGTAAAGTTGTGGTATTGGATTTAGGCTAATAATATCACATAAACACCAAATATGTTGTGTTTTATGGGCTAATACAGGAAAACTGAGTGAAGCTTAATTTCATTAGTCATTCATGCATTACTCCACTAAAGACATTACTGAAAAGAAAGTTATGAAATCAGACCAATGTTTCGACTTTGTTAATGTCTTTCGTGTGATTTGTTTTTGACTAAAACAATAAAATAGAAAGATGCTGCTCAGCAATAAACAGGTTACACGTTGACATAGCTACCTTGTTAATCGGATGTTTCCTGTGGATCAGGTGCACGCATGCTTTTACAATGCTTTCCTATGCTTATTCATCCTTTGGTCTTGGTTGTGCTTTAATTGCTTTTACTACAGGTGCTCATACTGCACCTAAGCTTCATCATATACTGTACCACGTTGCACTATGAAGCTATTGTATTATTGTCTAAATAAATACCTACATTAAAACCATCTGCAGTTTGTGTCAGTGTACAGATTTTATTAAATTCCTCAGGGCCTGAGCTAGGACCCCTGTGCGGATGAAGTACCTGCGTTACTGATTAACATTTTAGAAAGAATCGAAAACCCTGCTTGGCTGCTGATAGCCATTGAGTTTCAGGTCTAATAGGGCAACAGGACAAAAAAATGAGCACACTCAACTAATGTAAGCATCAGTAAATCTATCGAAGGAGCCCATCTGGGACTGGGGAGTGTAGGGTTTAAAGTTATGAAAATCCCTTGCATATCAGTATCAAAGTCGGTCTGGATGACTCCGAGAAATAAACTGACCTGGAGCTCTGAAAGGGAGCCACGGTGGCATAAATAACCAGCATGGAATACAAATCTTATCATTTACATGGGGTGAGGAAGTATGTTTTTGAACAGGGTTTCATTTCAAGCTGTGTAAATGACAATAGCATGGGATGCCCCAAGCTGTTCTGTAGAATTGTTATATTGCACTGTATTTTTACAAGTGAGTTAATATAATATATATATATATATATATCTATATATATATATATATATATATATATATATATACAGGGTTACCATACAGCTCTTCAAATGGGGCTTGTGGAAATGTGATGATATAGAAGATTGATTTATAATAATGTGTAGCAAACTAACACAAAGGACAAATATTTAATTGTAAAACTTAACAAGATCGTAGAACAGATTTAATGAGTTAATGCAGTGCCCTGCTCGTTTGCAACACTATGAGTTAGGTTAGGACATGGAACAGGATTTCAGTTGCTTACCACTGACATCTAGCAGCACAGAAAGGCACAGCAGCAGCACACAGTCATGCATGCCTCTGTCTGTACACTATGGCAGACTTAATGTAAACATGTGTCTAGAGAAATGCTAATCCAATTGTGATTAACTTGATAAGGACCTTCTTTAGTATCAGAATATGGGGGAAATTGAGGTTTTGTGTCTGGCAGATTTATATATATATATATTGTCACCTTTTTGCTCGCCACACAGGCTCTCACGGGTTCTTCTCCCTTCTGAATCACGACCCAACACACAGGATTCTACTGAAACAGCGCTCACGCCACTTTTAATAAACACAAAATGAAATAAACACAAAACAAACACCTAGCTCCTATTTGGAGCACTCACTAAACATAAACAGGAACCTAACTATCACTCAGGACGGCTAAACCGTTTACCTGCCACAAACATTCAAAAACACACCCTCACACAATACCTCGATACAACTGCTCACTCACACAGTCAGGCTCTTCTCTTAGCAGCAGCCTGGAACAGACTGGCTGCCTCTCAAATACCCTGCACCTGGCTCTAATTTACAATTACTACCAGGTGCAGGGGATTACTAAACAATAAAACAATTACACAATTAAACCCCATAACACCCAAATGTGCATTCTCACAAGGTTTTTAGCAGGGAAGGATTTTAACCCCCTCCCTGCTATCTCACAATATATATTATATATGTGTATATATATATATATGTGTGTGTGTATATATATATATATATATATATATATATATATATATATATATATATATATATATTCATTTATCTAGAAAAAACTCTCATCCATTTCTGATGACTCAGGGCATTTTTTTTTATAATATGGGGTTTAATTGGGCTGTCTTTATCACAACTAATTGTATTAGAATCTGAGGGTATAAAGCCAGCATTAGTCCTTCCATTCCATCTGTATTTTAATTATAGCTCATACACAACAGTTTTTTTTTGGTGCTGGGACTAATCAATGAAAAAAGCATCTCAGCCCCAAAAAGTCTATAATGCATAACATACATAAAAGAAATAGAGGGCTGAGGAGAATAAGAGTTAATTAAAATAAGCCATTAATATTAAAATTAATTCCATGTTAAGTGCAACGTTTCCTGTTGTTAGCTGGCTGAGGGGCACTTGCACAGATGCAGCCCCCTCCTCAGGGTTCTCTGTCAGTCAAACCCAGGACCCCCCACCCAACCCCTGAAGGGAAAAAGATTTGTTCAGGACCAAAGTTCACCAACATGAGGCTCCACTGATAACACTGTGGCCTGGCCCCATGGTGGGATCACAGCTCTGGGGTCTGTAAGTTGGAGGAGGAGGCCAGGAGAGTGCTGAGAACATCCATATTGGATGAGCGCTCAGTAACAGACAAAACCACAGGGGCTGAACAACAGAGTTCACAAAGCAAACACCTACGCCATGAGCTTGACCAACCATCTTTAACACAGTGTGCGGTTTTCAATTGGTCTTCGGTGCATGCACCTTTTTTATAGTTAATGTAATTTGTGTCTGGGGGTAAAAAGCACACACTGTTATGAGATAGGATTGGGGGATGAATGTAGTGTTACTTATGGTATTCAATAACGGACGTTTTGTAGCGAGACAGGCATGACAGATCATTGATTTGAGTGGAACATTGATATTTTAACTCACATCACATCTTGCTCATATGTATATTTATGTTCACTTACTGTCCAAAACCAACTCGAGATATATACTATCGTGTGATACTATATTCTGACCAGCACAATGTATTATTTTACTTATGTCCATACTGTTATATTTCTTATGTTTTTCTTTTCTTTTGCTTTCATTGTGTATTGTTTTTTATCGTGGGCTTGTTTTGTCATGGAGAGTTAGGGATGCCTGCCCTGGCTCTATTACAGTCGCCTCTGAGTGCTTACTTTATGGTCACTCATTCTGAAACAGACTCCTTGCCTCAGATCATCATTTAGAAATTAATTCTGTAGTCTAATTCCAGGGCAATTGTTTGCTCTCCTATGCACTGGGTAATAGAGCTGTTGTCCCTGTTAGTTTTAAGGGCTGTTTGAATTCTATTAGAATATCAAAATAACCAGTGACTTGCTCAGGGCGAGGGTCTGCGTGTTACCCTGAGAGAGAAGCTGTCATTGACTTTACAAGTTAGCCACATTTAAAAGCAAATGTCTTTGTTTTATTGTGGAGAATCAACTTCTCTGTTTACAGAGCCTCTGTAGAGAATCGCTGACAAGCTAATCCAGACTGCACTGAAACATGACCCCAAAGCTTCACAGTGCTCATTGTGCATATGCTACTTATTAAACTTGCCTTCGCAATCAAGAACAAAGTTATTGAAAAACATAAAGAAAATTAATTATTCTAAATACAACCAAATGGTACACAGAACAATTTTCTATCTGGAAGATATTTAACGTTAAACATGTCAGAAAATCTGAAATTATAATAAAAATAATAATTCTCATAATATTTTCCAAATCACATTTTTATATAGTGCAAAAATGCAAAAAAGTCATTTTTTAAAATGTATTAATTTACTGCACCACTCTCTATGACATGAATGCTGTACAAACAGAAACTTTTGTCAGGTGATTATTTTCCAAATTTCCTGTGAGTACACAAACACAAAAAACGCCCCAAGGTGAGATCTTGTTTTAATAACTGAATTCACCCCACTAACAAAATGCAACATTTTTTTTTTCTGTGACTCTATAAACAGTAGTAATTCTAGCAGTAGAAAAAATGAAAGTATGCTAATTCTTTTGAAATATCACACTACTCTTTCCTCGCCAGATAGTTATGAGCTGCTACTCCTGAGGCTTGCGCACACATTCATAACATCAAATTTATAATGTAATCTCACCTCCTTAACATATTTATGAGATAACTTGATGGGTGTTTCTATGCAGGAATCGGGAGTGAGGACTCAACGCATCGCCCCAAACCACTGTAAATCCGCTTTGGTTACATCATTGACAGCAGCACTATTCTTTCATTACACAAGATTTAGCAACACAAGTCCTGGAAGAACTCTGGGATAAATGACTCTCAAGGACCTGCTCATTAACAATTGAAATCGGCCCCTTTGCTTCCTTTCCTGCAGCAATCCCTTTCCTTTTCCTTTTGCCTTTGATGCAATAAAATAAAATGAAATCCCTGAGTGGAATGATTTTGAATTATTCAGGCCTAGTTAAGCTGAGTTTTCACATGACACAAAACAGAGCCATCTTTACCACAAATTATGGTCATTCTAACTTGTACCAGTTCCACAGTCTTTAATCACAAACCAAGTTCTGCCAGGCTGGATCGCATTCATTTTTGATTATTTAGTTAGGTTCAGATAGAAGCTAAAGAATGGAAAAGTTGGCCAGGGTATGAGAAGGCTCAAACTTTCTGCAACAGCAAAACAACAAAGTTCTGCACCAAGGGTTCACATAAACGGGTTGATTCTTCTTGTACTTGCAAGTACCTTTTTGTATTTGCATTTGTTCTGAGTAGTTCTGAGTGCCACTGCTTGAATATTGAGTTTTGTTAGATTCAAATCTGTCGATTTATTGGTTGAGCTGATGGTTGAAGTTGGTGGGCCAGGTAATTCCTAAATTTAATAGACCAAATATAGATCCCTTATTGACAATAGCATGAGACTTACAGAAATTGTCACCAGAAATTGGGAAAATGGGTTTATCATATGTTTTTGTTGCAAATATTATTAGTAGTAGTAGCAGTAGTTGTTGTACTTGTTGTCATAGTAGTAGTATTATATTCAATTATATTTGTGCATGTGTGTGTGTGTGTGTGTGTGTGTGTGTGTGTATGTATCCAGACTTGCAGGGTGTGAAATCTATTAATAACGTATGTTCCTGCTGACTTAATCTTTATATATCATTCATAATTCATTTGAGTTTCTGGTATGTATGAGTGTCTCTTGCTATACTGCCTTCAGTTTAAATTTTTCAGAGCAATGGCGTACTGTGTGAGATCTATCCACTGTCTATGGTTTCGCCACCTCTACCTAGGCTAAAGATGTTACTGGCTATGGGATCAGTCAATCAGTTTTAATAGGGAGCCAGAAAGGAGATGAATGGCTGCTTTGAACTCATTAATGAATCAAACACAGCCCTGCTATTTACACTAATGTAACCAACCGTTATGTAGATTGGGCATGGATGGGGAAATGATGTTGTTAATCAGGTAGGTTTTTCCAACTTATTACGTTTCAAACCTTTATGTGGCTAGTGAAGGGCAGTGGCTATGTTATGTATGTATCTTGAACTATAGAAACTACTTTCAATAGAGAAAGAAAAACGATTGTCTCCTGAAATTCTGCAACGTGTTCCCTTGTAATAAGTATCAACTGTTGACTATTTAATGTAGTGGAAAAATAGTTCACCATACAGCTCTGTCGCCATGATTGGTAGCCTTGTATAAAGGTTTTTGATTGATACATTTATGGAACAATTGTGGGAAAAGGGGGTATGGAACTTGACAAACTGTGGCTCACTCATCCTGACATTGCAATTTCTAGAGGATATCTTCAACCTCTTGATTCACTTTGTCTTCTGCTTTGCATGTTGCTGCCCCTTTTCTCTTAATAATTAAAAAATACCATTTTAATACCAATGTATTACCATGAAGAAACCCTGTCCAGCAGCAGGCTATAACATAGCCAACACAATGGATGTGCATTACAAATTGCACACTGGATAAAAGTAATTAGCAGGATTAGCCTTTCATTTCCTTTCTGCTAAAGTTCTTTAAAGAAAAACAAGCCAAATTCTGGCCATAGAACCAGGCGGATGTTTTGGGATCAGGTGTTAGGCTGTACATCTGTAGAGAGTATTTCTGAGCATGCAATACGTGCCTTTTTGGAGCAAGATGGCGGCTGATAAAATGCCACTCATGCCAGTGTTTATTTTGAACACCTCGCTGGCCATTCAGAAGGAAGGGGAGATATGAGGAGACACAGAGGCTTTGAACTGCACGCCTATGGCTTATTTTATTTACAATGCACAATGGTGTGAAATTGTCTTGAGATCCCCTCTATGTGTTTCTGCTGATTTATGGCAGTCTTGGACTGAATTACAAGATGTTTGGGAGTTATCGCAACATGATTCTAATCGCCTCCTTCCCTTCAGGATATCGGACTGGAGCCCAAAAGTCTTGCATCCCTTACATTTAAAATATCCATATGCATTTCTCCCAACAAATGGAGATTTTTAAGCTAATGCTGCATTTTATATCAAGATATTTAATTTGTTCCCCCTAACCTCATATATTCTAAGCATGTCCCACAATGACTGCTGGTTGAGCTGGATACTGGAAGCCAGGAGAGTCTGTGTTTAAAGATAGCTCAGCCTTTAAGCTCCTGTTTACGTCTAAGGGAGTAACACTTTAATAGCCAGACCCTATCTCACTTGCGTTACTGTACACACACTCACCCATACATACAGACATAAGCAAATGCAAACTGCTAACATATAAACACACAAACTGACAAGGAGATAATATCTTTAAAATCCTTAGTAAATTAATTGTCAGCTGAAACCTTGAGAAAGATGTTATTTATATGACGCTCCAAGCTGATTTGTAATAAGTAATGCAAGTAATATTTCAAATTTAAAAAAATTAGGTGCTTATCTGAAAGTGAACATCTGTTACTGGATGTCTTTGAGCTTGTTTTAAATACAGTTAAATAAATGTCAGGGATAAGCAGCTTGGATTTTATCATTACAGACATGTAGATTGACGCGACTTTGAATTTGAGGCCTTTTCTCCTGTAAGCTTTTGTAGTGATTTATTGATAATTCTGAAGGGAAAAACAACTCAAGGAAAAGGACATGCTGTATTTGGAGGCTAGTCGGTTGGGCAGAACACCGCTTTCTGTTTGCCAACTGAAAAGAGAAGCATTTGTAACCTGCTGTCTTGTTATTATACTTACAAATGTGAGAAGACCGTACAGTGTCATCAAGCACAGTTGGCTAAAATGTATGTATGGCTGAAAAGTCCAAAGAAATTACCATACTAATTCAGATTTTTAAAACATGCTGTTTGTACTTTGCAATTACTGTTCAATTTTCCTTGTCTTCGTTTTGGATCACTACCCAAAGTAGACCCCAAGTGAAAAATTAGAAGTTCAAAACACATGTATTTTAACTGCAGTTAAGGTTCGTTATATTCAGATGAACTGTATATTGCTATTAGAATGTAATTAAATCACACTGTAATAGCAGTGTTGCTTTACTATCTGCAGTTGTATAGAAGTTTAATGCAGTTTCACTGAAGTTACATATGGGTTTGCCAATATTTACCAACCAGGCTTTTGCAATAGACATTCTTCTGAGTGCAAATGTTCAACACTTTAGAACACAGACATATTATTAATGAAAAAAAAACACCAAACCCCACATTGAAAATAATATTCTCAATATATTTGTGCATATTATTTTTGATTTACCCAATGTTATGTCATGAAAACTAGAAGCCATGTATAGCACAAATATACTGCTTTACGGGGTGTTTTTTTGATAACATATTTGAATTATAATTGGACAGCGTGTAAATACCCCATGATGTTTGTTGTACCCCAGTAACTGCTAGAAGAAGCTCATGTCACTATATAACATGAACTAAAATACATTAGAGAACAGTTTTGCGCTCAAATAATGAGAGATTAATTGCCTAGTTAATTATATCAGAGCCAATCCTCAATCCAGATCATCACTGCCATGCAGTCTGTTCCAACTAGAGATTGCCAGCTTGCCAAATTGTCTGGTAGTTTTCTCAGATTAACAGATATCTACTGAGTTGCAATGACATTTCACTTTTGACCTAAATCCCTGTAATTCAGAGCTTGAGAGGTGACAGGAAAGGTTATTGCCCTACTTTGACATCAAATGCTGTGTGACAGTGTGAATGTTTTCCCAGTAGCGAAATTTAACCTTAAAAGTTTCTGCCACTGAGAAAAAGTATACTGCTTTGCGTGTGTGTGCGTGTGTGAGGTTACAATGCATGTTTCGTGTTTCTAAAACCAGAGCATGCAGAAATGTATTAGTTAAAAGGCATTCATAAAAAATGATATATAAAATGACAAATCCCTTACTGAGAGGTCAAAGAAAAAAATGCGATAAATCCTTCATCTGTAATAAAATCTGCACATTGTAAAAATAAAGAAAGAAAGAAATAAACTGGAAACCGTAATTGTAATCAAATACTGGACTCCATTACAGTCTATGACAAGTTTGGATGGAGAGAATTATGAGATACCAAAAGATGTCTGACGGTGAGCAAAATTGGCAAATTAAGGAATTGCCATTTGATCTGCTTTATGTTGCATCTGCAGTGGGGACCTCAAAGAGACTTGCAGGGTATGTGCTGTGAGCCGTCATGAAGGGTTTTAGTGGAAACCTTGTGGAAAATGTATTTTCATTAGGCTTTGGGCACTCTAGTAATTATACTCTAATTCAATCTAATTAACAGGCTCAATTACTCTGGAAAAAGATCATTAAGATTACTGGTGGGCACGTAGAGATCTGAAAGCTTCTCTTTTTTTCATCGAGATCTGAACTAAGCTAAAGTACAGTTGTGTGGCTATAACTAAAATGCCAATTGCTTTGTATTCATGTTTTTCTGCACTAATTTCCTAATCACCACATGCACCCCCCGCCCCCCAATAACCTGTATTTAAAAAAATTAAAAAAAAGAAATACTCAAATAGATTTGATTATATCTCAGATGTAAGGTTCCAGGGTTATATTTTTATGTGGGCATCTACCAACACCAGAGAAGGGGCTTGTTCATTAAGTAACGTGCTTGATTGTGGATTAGGATATTAGGAAATAATGTAGTCAAATGACAAGTATTAAAAGAACCAAACCACCTGATGTGTCACATGACTGTGTGGTGTGTAAGTTTATTCCACACTGCAACTAAATCCCAGAAATAACTACTGCTGTCAAAAGCAACAGGTGGATGATGTAGGAAGACTATGGCTGCAGAGTAGTGTAGCTGATTAATATGTACACTAAACCTTTAATAAGGTAGATGAGACATATGGGGAAAATGTGCTTTTAAATTAAAAAGCAACTCTACAGTTGCTAAAGAAAGAACAGTCTCTGAGAAGCCCTGAGAGTCACTCTATAATAAAAATCCTGGTATGGGTTAAAAACTGCTAACTTGTTAAAATTCACAGCTGGGATGGAGAGCAGTTTGCAGAGAAATGAGAACCGCGTCTGTTATTGCACTTCTAGGTATGCTGCATTCAGCAGCTTTAGCTGAGCCCTTCAGGGAGCCTCCGTCAATGTAGAGCTTCAATACCTCCTCCACTGCTTGCCCTTTCCACTAAAGTGCAGGTAACTGAGAAACGTAGCAGCAGACCACAGTTCATAGAACACTGTAGTCTAAGGATTTATTATAACTAACTACCATAAATATACATATTTTAAAGTATGCAACAACAAAAAATGCCATGCAAGTATTAATAAACAGTCTATAATAAAACTGTGTTAATTATATATATATATATCTATTCTATATCTTGTGACTATGAACTCCTGTGCTACTGTGTAATTCTCTTTTAATAATAATGAATGCTTTTAATAAAATGGGAATAGGTGTTTAATGATTGTTAAATGAATAGAGAAGCGTAGTTCTAATTTCATTCAATACACACTAGAACTGTACTGTGACTGGGCTCACTCTCTTACCCTGCTATTCTCACCCTGGCAGAGTTCAGGAGTGGGACACAGGAAGAAGCAATAGAGTGATTCTTCAAGAACAGAAAGATATTCGGTAAAACAACGAGCGACCCACTGATATTAATACAAGGTAAGAACATGTCGTTTTCAAGCCGTGGTTATCAGTGCTGAGATAAAAGATTTGTTTAAATTGGTTTGAGGAAGCCTCCTGTGGCAGAAGCAGCCAGCCCTGGGGACAGTCGTCCAGGTGTGCAGACTGGCTCTGAGCCACACTGGAGTGCAGAGAACGCACATACTCAGCTCCCACTCACCACCATTAATTACACATCTGTGCGGCGAAACAGACTTAATGACAACAAAAACTCAGGTGCAAACAGGTGACAGAAAGAGCTGATTGTGGTTAAAGGATAGAAAACGGCTCCTGAGAGACGTCTGCCTCTGGCGGAGCAAGGATGATTATTGTGCTCTCTCTCTCTCTCTCTCTCTCTCTCTCTCTCTCTCTCTCTCTCTCTCTCTCTCTCTCTCTCTCCTCTCTTTAACTTTAATTCTGAACCTTCTGCGTGAAAGGCCTGGTGTGCGACTGGTGTTGCATTTCAGTACTTGTTTTCTTTCATTGAAATCTGCTATGTATTGATACAGGAGGTGGCAGGTCCATTGATTATGATGTGTTTATTGTTCAGTAGGTGTATATGGGGAGACTCCTGAGGTACCTTGCAGATGTATGACAGCGCTTACATTTAATATGGAAAGTACCAGTGTGTGGCTGTAGAACATGAACAAATGTCACAATTTGAGTTTCCTTAATCATTTTCAGGTGGTCTTGTGTGCTTTCCAAGGAAAATCCAAGACTGGAAATTAACATTTGTGTTTATGGTTCCTTTTCACAAGTCTGTTTTAATGGATTTGATTGTTTTGTAGTTTAATTTTAGATACATTTAAACAAACCCTATAAATAAGTTATGTGTTATTAAAACATTTCACAATTATTAACAAGGAATAACAGTTTATTACACTAGCATTGCTTAAGGTGTCTTATAAAAGCTTTAGTTTCATACTCAAATAACATAGCTTGTAATTTATTTATTCTTCGAACAACTGTATCGTATTTTTATAACCACCTTAATAGCACATTTATAGTGTCAGTATTGAAAGTTTAAAACAGACCTTTTGTTAATAAGGAAAATGGAAAATGTTTTTTAAATAACACATATTGGAATGACTGGGAATCCTAAGATTGGGCACGTTACCACATTTGTCTACTTTCACATACCATTAATCATTAACATTAGGGATTGGAAACCACCTTATGTATTGGAGTTGTTCCAGTCTCCTTCATTGTAATATATGTTACGGGCAAATCTCGAAATTCGTGAATTTCCCGCTGACTTTGGGCAAAGCCTGAAATAAAAATGAAAATATCTTATTTCAGGCTTTGCTTGACCCTTTGCTTCTCGGTCAGAGTCCGAATCACCCCCTTTGTTTTTTCATTCCTGTTCTGAGTGACAGGCAGATCTTTGGAACAAAAATTAACATGAGAAACCCCATTAACATTTTCGTATAAAAAGCACAGTATTATTAATAACGTAATAACAACCAATAATAATAATACTAATAAGGAGTTGTCCAATCAGAGAGATGGATGCAGTTGGTGGGTGGAACATGAATGATTAGCTGGTTCATGTTTGACAGTGAACGTACTCAGCGGGGTGACTGAGAGTGTATGTACATATATAGATTTTAATCATTTGTTTAAAATAAATTTGTCTTATATATCTATTTAAATATTTTATATAGTCATGTCTTCAATAAAAAATACTTTTTAAAATACTTTTTTTAAATATATGCCTAGTTTCTGAAACCGGACTTCCATGTAGTTTTTATCAGTGAGTGAGTGAGTGAATGATGCTACTCAGGTAGGAGGGTCAAACAAGCACTTCAATTGTAGCTTTGTCTCTGTCCCTTGAAAACATAAAATTAAAGATCTTTGACATTCATTTCGGCCTTTGACCGGACATTGTAGGGCACTCCTAAATCCATGGATTTCATTTAGGGGCTCCCAGGACTAGACCCAATAACAGGGTACACTGTATAGTATCAGTATATATTTTATAGATTGGTAGAACTCATCTCTGGATGTCAGATACATACTGAGGTTGCCTTACAGGTGGTTTGCTGTTGCCATGACAATACGTGGGGAGACCATACAAGTGCCCTACTCCAACTCAGAAGCCTCCCTGCCTTCCTGCCTGCCTGCCTGCCTCACTTCCTGCCTGCCTCTCTTCCTGTCTCTCTGCCTGTCTGTCTGCATGCCTGTCTGTCTGCCTGCCTGCTTGCCTCACTGCCTGCCTGTCTGCCTACCTCACTGACTGCCTGCCTCGCTGCCTGCCTGCCTCTCTGCATTCCTCCCTGTCTGCCTGCCTGCCTGCCTGCCTGCCTGCCTGCCTGCCTGTCTGTCTGTCTGTCTGCCTGCCTGCCTGCCTGTCTGTCTGTTTGTCTGTCTGTCTGTCTGCCTGCCTCACTGACTGCCTGCCTGCCTCGCTGCCTGCCTGTCTCTCTGCCTTCCTCCCTGCCTGCCTGTCTGTCTGTCTGTCTGCCTGTCTGCCTCTCTCCCTGTCTGCCTCCCTCCCTGCCTGCCTGTCTGCCTCCCTGCCTACCTACCTACCTGCCTCCCTGCCTGCCTACCTCCCTTCCTCCCTTGCTGCCTGCCTGCCTGCACTCTGCTGTAATGAGGATAATCGATGGAGCCTCTGACAGGAGCCGGGTGAAACGGTCAAGCAGGCATTACCAGGCTGATAAGAAACATAATGAGGCGCTGCAGATGATAATTTTCCTGGTCTCTCTCACATTTTTTTCCTGCAGAGGTAGCATTTGTTTACCATGTCATTTTGGCTGTTTTCCTTCACTAGGATCCTAATACACAAAATGTCTCTCCAGGGTGGATCTGCAAGTTATATCCTTGCACTGTGATTGCACAGGGAACATATTATAGCTCTGTAAAATATGCCATGCTCTGTTTAGTAAGAATACAATCATTACGCTCTGAAACTCTCAGTGCTTGGAGTCAAAAAATCTGCGTCAGGTTGAAGGAGCATCACAAATGCAGTTGCTTAGTTGTGTTTCTACCTCAAGGGAGGTAATATAAAGCCCTGTACCTTTTTTTAAAATTGCTTTACATCACCTCTCTTGACGTAGAAACAGTTCACAGGAGTGGGAGTCATTCAAATAATCTTCAAACATTCTCAATTAAAGGAATCTGCTATAACAACTTTTCACACACAGAACGAAAAATGACAGTCAGTAATAAAAATGAGCTGAAAGCTCTGAAAGCTTCACACTTCACAATCGAACCCAGATGACTAATTTTCTAAATGTCAATCTATACCTTTTTTGGGTTGGTTGGGCTTCCTATGAATAACTAGCTCTTGTAAATCTCCTTGAAAGTTGACATAGAGAAATCTATTGCATGGTTCTTATATGGTGTTACCATTCTGTTGAACCAGTGCCAATGTGGGTTGTCTCAGATTCCTTAAGTTAAGGAGACAAGGATATTGATCACTCTGACACACGACCAACAAAACAGGCATCTTTCGTCACACTCTGTCGACCACCGAAGATAAAAACGGGGGAAAAAAAACAATCTTGATTGCCTTCAGATCGCATCTCTGCTGTTGAAGAATTACCCAGTATTAAGTCAGGCTCTTCTCTGAACTGGCAGTGAACTTTGCTTTCTACATATAAATACAGCAAGCACTCAGCAGCCAATCAGGGGGCTGGCTCGGGGGCATCATCTCAAAGCGCTGACTTTCACATTACTATAATGTGAATCTCTCTCAGCCTGTAATAACGGCAGCCATGAATAAAAGACTGTCTTTCCTTCACTCGTTTGCTCTCCTGGCAATGACATTCTTTGCATACTAATGAAAGGGAAGCTGTGGGCTGCCTGGGGAGATGAGTGCTCTACTGTGGCACCCAGCCATGTGCAGGATTGCAGAAACAAGGGAGTCTCCAGGATCCAGGAACATTACATGGCTTTGTACTTCCTTACCTACTTGCATTCAGTCAGTCAGTGTCAAAACCAGGACGGACTTATGCGATGCCTGTGTTTCTAGCTCTACCTCACCACTCCTTTAGAGGCCGACACACAACACTGGTGGAAATTTCAATCACCTGGAATGTCCAGGTATGACCAGATGATATAAAGGCTTAGTTGCTAAGAAAGTGGCTTCTTTGCACAGCTGGTCCCCGAATTCTATGATTTATGAATGTGAGATTACACCCTGTGAAAAAAGACGTGTTTTGCTTGGCCTTGAGGTATGCATTCCACTAGCACGTTACAATGGACAGCAAGTTGTTGAATTCCTATTGGTGGATATTCTCTTTGAGAGTAGACATTCATTATAGGGTTTACTGCAATCCCCATATTATAGTCTTTACTATAGTCCTGCCACATGTATTATACTTATCCTAATGATAAAAATATAAGAGTACGATGTGAATTATGAGAGCTGTATTTGTGTATGTGGCATATGTTTTAAATTATGAATCACAACTAACCAGAGGGCTGTCACAAACTTTTGAATTCCACTGCACATCGAACCTCAGACCAATGCATGCCTTCTTATGAAGCTCTTACCAGCCTTTTGGTCAAAGTGGAAAGCTTTGATTGATTACATATATGTCGATAACATAAAAGTGGCCTCCAACAGTGTTTGTTTGATCTGAGTGTCGTTTATTCCAATTAAAAGGACCTAACTGTTAAACCCAATCAGCAAAGTAAAGAGGGAGCGCTATATTTTCTTTTTAAATACACAGATAACAGATATGAATAATTAGTATGTTACTTTTTGAATGTGATCAGCTCTTCAAGCCTGTATCCATCCTGTACAAAGTGACCTGTATGCCATTGAGCGGTGACTGCTGAAAGGTGAATATATTATTGGACACCTGATCATTGGAACCATTCCAGATTCTCCTATTAAAATATGTTTTTAAATACAAAAAGATTGGCAAGGTGCCGTCTCATTTCTGCCGGCCTGTCAACCTATCAGAGATGTCTTGTGTAGCCTTCACAGTGCAGTTTAATCTCAGCGCAGTGCTGCAGGCATTGTTTTGACATTTTAAACCCCACAAATGACAACAGCACTTAAAGTCGTTGTAATTCTAAAACAGCCAATTCTCAGAAAAATAAAACACATACGCTGCTTTTTTTTTCAGCCAGTTGTATTTCTTAACTTAACAGCTCTGACGTGGCCATTGCAAACAAAGCAAAATATTGCCTCTTCAAAAATGTATCAGTTTACCAACATATAAGGTTTTTAACCAGGGAAGCGCTTTCATTTTGTGTTCTTGAATAAAATGCTCTTAGTGTAATCTCTACGTAATTTATGTAACAAATAACAAAATTGCAACATAAATACAGACAAATTAACTGGTGCGCGGAACTCTTAAAAAATATTAATAATGTTATATCCTGGATAAATTAGATCACTAAACAATAAATAACAGCTAGAGATAACAAACTTGTGAAAGGCCTGAGAAAAATGCATCAGTCAAAGTCATCCTTAGCTTTACATATAACATTCTTCTCAAGCCTGTCTGGATGTTGTGAATCTCCAAAACTGTCACTTGCTGTAAACTGTTTTCTGTTATCTGCATAGTCCTTATAATATATCATTGATAGATATCTTTAGGTGTGCAGCATAAAGCTTGTATGCACGAGGAGGGGGGTTCATTTCGGATTATGGATGAAGTGCTTCATACAAAAGAAACATTTAACATTGCCCAAGGCATTATCTAAGGATGAAGCTTCACTCGTAGTTAACAGAAGGGCCATTCTCCCAGGTAAGTGTCCTCCTGCAAGGTCTCAGCAGGACTATTCACAGGCGTGCTGAGGAGAGAGAGTGTGGGGCAGCTGTCAGCTTGACAAGCCAGGCAGACAGTAAACGCATTCTCACAACAGTCCAAGAAAACTGCAGGATGTCTGGGGAGGCATTCATTCACAAATGGACCCACTCATACATGCATACATACACACATGCAGACATACATACATGCAGACATACATTTATTAAACATCTATAAATGTTTTGTTAATGGTTGCTGATTATTAACACAGAATAACACTGAATTACTGTTTCACAATTTTTACGAGAATATTAGTGTAAAACTTAACGATAACTTTATTAATAATGTTATTAAGTAGTTAAAATGGTTTATATGCCTTAGTAAGGTGTTTTTATAATGCTCACACTGTCACTAATAATAATAATAATAATAATAATAATAATAAAATAATAATAATAATAATGTTTATAACATATTACAAAAATCTAAAGTGTTGTTTTTTTGTGTGCTAGTAGTAGAACTATGCACTGCAATTTGAATATTATGTTGTATTCAAGACCAATAAGCAGTAACACATTCAGAGTCAGACACTCATATTATTTACTGATTATCCGATACCACAAGGTGTCAATACTTGTAGGAAACACCACAGCACATACTGTATGTATTCAGCGCAAGCCAGTGCAGGATACAGCATTGCTTTTAAATTACACACAGGACTGGTTGCATTTTTCTGATTAACAGCTTGTAAGCAATGCACTCACATGATGCTTGTTTGCCTCCGTTTCTCTTTGCCTGTGTTACATAACACATTGACATTCTTACCATGTAAGGTCATTCTTTATGGGCTGGTGATATTCTGCTGAAAGTTCTGCAGTAAATATATGGACTGAACCGATACAGGACGTTACCAAAACTGTCACTGAAGTCAGGATGGTATTGTTATCACATACTACACAGTTAGTGTCCAATGCTATAGTATAATCTCATAATACTTTGCTGTTGTTTATAGAAAAGCGATTTCGGTTCCCGTAGGCAGGCGCCTCACACACTGGCGGAGGGCGGGCGAGAACCGGGGAACCTCTCGCACTAAAGCATAGCACCGATACCGCTGTACAAAAGATCCGGCTCCTTTGCAAGGAGCGCATATCAGGCTGTGTATGGCTGACGTATCTGTTGATCATTCATTTATAGAGAGGTAAGGACGCTTCGTTATGTCTATTTTTTCTGTCATGATAACCCCCTCTGTTTTTGTTTGGGTGCTTAAAAAAATAAGCTGAGACCGCAAGAGCCGTGGTCTGTATAGATCTGTATTTTGTTTTACTATATTTTTGTAAATAAGTTCAGAATTTGTATTTTATTTTCCGGGTTTTTTTCCATTTATGTTAATATAATAAAGGTCAAGGATGAGACATTTGGTAGAATTTTGTGTTTTTGAGTATGTGAGTTAAGTGTACCGTACCCGTGGTTTGTGCCCATTTGCTTTAAATCGACAGAAATTTGTGCGTAAACTTTCTCTGACGCTTGACTACAGTTCTGTTTGCCCACAGCGATACTAGAGCCTGTACTAAGCGTCCCAAGGCTGTACTTTTCTCTCGTCAAACTCGCTGCTCGCCACGCTGTTTGTTATATTTGTCTTTCTGGACTGATGCAACCTAATCTTGAAAATCCTTAACCTCGCCCCTGGCCTTGCTTGACTCCGAGTCAGATGTTGTGAGGCCAGAGTTTCACGGTTTGATTCTCGCTCGACAAATAGCCAGTGGAGAACCACCCCTACGTAGCGTACCGAGACCTCACGGGTCGGATGTGCCAGTGGAGAAGGGGAATTGTTGTTTAAAATCTTTGGTAGTCCATTACTCATATTACACTTATAGTCTCATGTCTTATAAAGTGCTTTGTGATGGTGGTTCACTATGAAAGGCGCTATATAAAAATAAAGATTATTATTGACAAATAGTTTTCATTCTTCATTCATTCATTCATTATTATTCAATTAAGAGTTTAGAAAAATAGTTCTAGGTGAGCTTACCCTTGCTCCTAAGAACAACAAACACAGTATTGTCAAAACTCTCCTCTGGCATAGTTATTTCAGGCAAGTGTATTAAATTAGTCACAAAAAAAAAAAAAAAAAATCATATCATAGTCTCCTCCCCAGTTTTGACAAAATCCAATTTTTACCTCTGGGATTTAGTGACAAGAGCAAGAAATTGAAATTCTGGAATAAAATGCCGCTCCCCTATAGAAAAATAATTATATTGTGTGAATACATATTTTTCTGTCTGACTCATAGTGCAGTGGTGTTGTTTTTCTGAAGAGGGTATGAGGGCAAAAAAAAAAAAAAACACTCTGAATGGGGCAGCCATTTGTAACTTCTCTCTCTCTCTGCTTCTCTGTCTCTCCCTTTCCCTGACAGATGCCTGGGAGCCTGAGGCTGTGGTTACGGTGACGAGATGCAGAGATTCTTTATTAACATTTCATTCCCGCTCACTACACGACGTAAATTAGATGGGGTGTTAAATTCAGCCGATTGGAGAGATATGTCACCGAGATGCCAGCCGATTGGACAGGCTGGCTAATCCTGCGGTGAATTCCATTAGCACTGTTATATTGTCCGAATTAGCAAGTCGACAGAGATTCTGATTGCCTTTTGCTGTGGGTTGCACTGAGATCTGCTAGCAGCATGGATTGCTATTAACACCGACAATCAGCACGTGACAGTCAAAATCAATAGATACCAAGATTGGGTTTGTGTTTCATGTTGTCTTTGCTTTCTCTCTCTGGGTGTGCACTGAATGGAAATCACTTAAATGTGTAGCTGTCACTATTTAAAGTGGCTTCCAATCAGAAAAACTCCATGGGTCGTTTATTTGTTTGTTTGTTTGTTTTTAAGCACCTAAGTTATTGAGGAGATCAGTACACTGTAGATCAGATCATTAGCTTATTAGTTAGAGATGTAAGTCAAGTAGATGTGGGTTCAACACACATTTACCATAATAAACTTAACATATCAGGTAACACAGCCTAGAAATAAGTTCATTGTTTGTGCTGGCATAAGAAATTATGGCAAATAAAGTAATTCAAGAACAACTGCAGACAAAGTAAATGTGGCACAATTAAATATGAACTGACAAGTGGGAACTTACTGCTGAAGACCAGGTGGTAAGAACTACACAAATAATAAAACATTTAGGAATGTATGTGGGGAAAACCACCATTGTCATACTAAAAACAGGAAGAGCACTGTACTGTTTCCATGCAAGTTAGCAGTGGAGGGCCATATGTGCTAAAAATGACCCTCATCATCTGATAAAAATAGGTTTCGCTCCATTCTCTCTTTGTCTAATAAGTAACCATGGTAACCTTGAAACAAAAATGTCATCGTAACAGAAGTTCTAATTATGAACTCTCCATTTCCTGTCCTATTTTTTAAAGCTAATACACAGCAGTGTGTAACAATAGTGTCACAGTGAGTACATTTCAGTGATTAACAGCGAGTGTCAGACCCCAAATAAATGTGCTTTCAACAATGCATGTACAAGAAAGTGTTTTATAATGTATTTCCGAATGTGGCTGTATGCTACTGTATGCAGGACTTACATATACTAATATATATGATTTTACCAGGTTTCTAAGATACAGGTGTTCCAACTCAGTTATGTTTCAAACATTGATAAATATTACCTTCTGCCCATTTTATGTCCAAGTAACTTTCAGCAAACTCCTCCAGCCTTTATTTATCACAGAGTCACACAGTCCATCTCCCCTGCATAATATTGTCTCAAGATGTGGCAACTTTATTTCCAAATCGTTCCTAATAATGTGCCAATATCCTGTATAAATACTTGTCTTTTATCTGAAGCTGTGTATATGGCTCTATTTATGTTAAATTATGCAAGGCAAAGTCTTTGTGAAATGAGTTTGAAGGATCATTTTGTGCAGTCTCCTGTGGTGAGGTGATTGCCTAATAAATTACATTTCAGTTTAAATTTACAATTCAACCATGAGAGCAAGCAAAGAATTTTTTGAGGTGCAGCCAGACACAGCCCACTCATACTGAACTTGCGAGTGTACGTTCTTGAGCACCTATAAAGACACGGGTTAAAGACAACTTTTACATTGGAGTTGTGACATCCAGGCTAACCCCCTTTCCCATTACCTTGTTCATTACAAACTACCTGGGGTGGTATTGATTCCTCGACTGTTTCCTTTAGGAGAGCCAAATTTTTAAATTTTTGTTTAACAATTGCTAACATTAAATATTTCAACTTTAAACTATTAACATCTCTAGTTGATTTTGTCAGAAAATAGGATTCATTATCTGTACCATGTCCCCAATTATATATTGTCTAATGCAGCATTATATGCTCCTATGGTCTTGTTTTTCTATATGACAGTATTTTGTTACCTTAAAATGATTAAACATGAAAAAATAGAAGATTGGCACATGCTTTCAATTGGTAATCAATCCAACAACAAAAATGTATACTGTACTTTATTAAACTGATATGAAATAACCTCTAGCCATGCAAAGCTGCACTCTATAACTGATGGATGAGCTGAAAAAAATGCATGTTTTATGCTCTGTGCTCGCTGTGTAAAAAAACAGAATAGTAGGAAAAAAAACACTCTGTATTTGTCTGTTAAAAATGAATAGGCTGCTTGCCTGTGCATATGATAAAGAGATCAGCTGTCTACTGAGTTATTGTACTTTTACAATTCCTGGTATGTGAGCGCTCATTTATATGTAAAAGAGCCATTAGTCATAGCTCTGTTCCTGCGCAGTGTCTGCTGTACAATCAGATTCCTACAGAGGATGAATCTTCCAGCACAGCTGCCCAGCTATAAATAATCAAATCTTCTGTCGGCGTCAATCAAGAAAAATCATACACCTCATTTTGTTGATTCTTTTATAAATGCATTGATTTTTGCAGGTGGGTGAGCTAGAGTTTCATGAGGCTTTACTTTTCTTTTATTCTTTTTATTATTTTCAACACATATACACTGGCCTACCAAAAAAAAAAAAAAAAAAACATTTGCTGTTTTGTGGAGATCAGGGTGGGACATTTTTGTCCACTGTACTACAGTCGTACCCAAGTTCTCTAAATAGCTTGGTATGCTCATTATGACCAGCATCCTCTGTGTAGAGTACCTGTAAAAATATAAGTTTGCCATACAGACAGACAGACAGATTCCTCCATAAACTGTACCCTCAGATTCTGATACTCTTAGTAACAAATGCTAAAATGAACCAAGATTCACCATGACAGAATAGGTGATCCTGTGTATTGAGTGCACCCCAGTGCATTGTGCATCCTTTGTATAATGCACACCCTTAACGTGCACCCCTTTAAAACACACAGGGGAGCAAAGCACAGCATAATACTGTACTACTTAATCATACTTTGAACTCGGTTGATGCATACTATATTATTATTGTATCAATTCGTCATAGACTGTACACTTTTTATTATGCATTGTATTTTTTCTTGAACATAAATAAAGCCTTGACTATAACTTGTGCTTTGGCTGACAGCTGAAAGAAAAAGGGAGAAAGTGCATAAGAACATAAGAAAGTTTATAAACGAGAGGAGGCCATTTGGTTGTTAGTAGCTTATTGATCCCAGAATCTCATTAAGCAGCTTCTTGAAGGATCCCAGCATGTCAGCTTCAACAACATTACTGGGGAGCTGTTTCCAGATTCCCATGATTCTTTGTAAAAAAAAAAAAAAAAAAAAAAAAAATGCCTCCTATTTTCTGTTCTGAATGCCCATTTATCTACCACTTGTGACCCCTAGTTCTTGTTTCTTTTTTCAGGTCGAAAAAGTCCCTTGGGTCGACATTGTCAATACCTTTTAGAATTTTGAATGCTTGAATCAGATCGCCACGTAGTCTTCTTTGTTCAAGACTGAATAGATTTAATTATTTTAGCCTGTCTGCATATGACATGCCTTTTAACCTGGAATAATTCTCTTCTTTGCACTCTTTCTAGAGCAGCAATATCCTTTTTGTAGCGAGGTGACCAGAACTGACACAGTATTCTAGATGAGGTCTAACTAATGCATTGTAAAGTTTTAACATTACTTCCATTGATTTAAATTCAACACTTGTCACTATATATCCAAGCATCTTGTTGGCCTTTTTTTTTTTTTTATAGCTTTCCCACATTGTCTAGATGAAGACATTTCTGAGTTAACATAAACTCCTAGGTCTTTTTCATAGATTCCTTCTTCATACCCATATGATATTTATAAAGCACATTTTTATTGCCTGTGTGCAATAACTTACACTTTTCTCTATTAAATGCCATTTGCCATGTGTCTGCCTAGTTCTGAATGCTGTCTAGATCATTTTGGATGACATTTGCTGCTGCATCAGTGTTTGCCACTCCTACTATTTTTGTGTCATCTGCAAATTTAACAAGTTTGCTTACTATACCAGAATCTAAGTCATTCATGTAGATTAGGAATAGCAGAGGACCTAATACTAATCCCTGTGGTACTCCACTGGTTACCTCGCTCCATTTTGAGGTTTCTCCTCTAATCAGTACTTTCTGTTTTCTACATGTTAACCACTCCCTGATCCATATGCATGCATTTCCTTGAATCCCTACTGCATTCAGTTTGAGAATTAATCTTTTATGCGGGACTTTGTCAAAAGCTTTCGGGAAAGCTAAATAAACCATGTCATATGCTTTGCAGTTATCCATTGTCCATGTTGCTTCCTCAAAAAAATCAAGCAGGTTAGTTAGACATGATCTCCCTTTCCTAAAAGCATGCTGATTTTTCCCAGGATTCATGATGTAGATTGTGTCTTAAAATTAAGGTAACCATATGGCTCCATTAGCGGGACAGTTTGGGTAGTTCAGACTTTTCAACTCATAACCCAATGCATTCTGGTAAGTGTAGTCCTGCTTCTCTTAAAGGCAAGAATGGTACCTGAGACATGTAAAACATACCAGAATGCATTGGGTAGTTGAAAAGCCTGAACTGTCCTGCTGAACACAGAGCCATAGGGTCACCTTTCTTAAAATACACATGTAATCTGCGCTCAGGCTACCACGTGTACCTCATCTAGAGTCTGCATCCTGTGGGCCACCAATGTGTTTGTGTTGGGGTGCCGCTCTGCCACTTATTTTTGTACATATCGTCAACATGTTATTTTGGTATTTGTATTTTATTAATGTAGAAACTTTTTCATGGCTTCCGACTGCAAGTCATTTAATACATAGAAAAGACAAAAACAAAAATGTGTTATATTATCTTCTGATCTCGACATAAGAGTCAACATTTGTGTTCTCCATCTTGTTTCATGAAAATTAACATGTACATTATAAAAGTGCAAATTTGTCACTACAAAAATAGAAAAAACTACAACTCCCGGCATGCCCCATTTCTCTTTGTAGTGAAAATGGGAGTTGTAGTACCTACTCTTACCAACAAACATTTTTCAGCCACTGTAACAAACTACAAATCCCGCAGTTCCATTGGAGCTACAGGGGGGGTGACGGCTGAGCGGATTTTCCTGTCTGCGGTTGCGACGGTGAAGAGACGCAGATCCCGGGGCTGAGAAAGTGCAGGCAGTCCCGGATATAAAGACGGACGATGGAACCAGAGTCGGTGTTGCAAGAGAAGGCTTTTAAGTTCATGGTGAGAAGACAATATAGCTATTTGTTTCTGTTCCCGGGAAAAAAGCAAAAACGCTTTAGTGTATTTTGGGTCTGCTGGTTTTGGTTCGTGTTACAGAGACAGGACCGGTGGAGAGAGAAACCCAGCGCTGCCATCTTGGATTGTTCTCCATATATAGAAAAAAAAACAACAAATCATACAAATAAAATCATATTCTTTTCTATTGTTAATATAGATATTATATATATATATGTATATATATAATATCTATATATATATATATATATATAATTATATATAATAATCGTTACCTTTAAGATTTCTCAAATTATAGAATATATTAGAACAGTAGTGTCATGTATTTAGGTGTATAAAATGACGTATTATTCTCCAATAAATTGACGCCCCTTTTATGTTCAGATCAGAAATATCCCTTGGCCAATGATGTTTACATTTTCTTTATGCTTGCATTTTCTATTTGCAACAGCCTGAACATGTAGGCAAACAGTTGTTGAGATGATTTAAAATATTCTACCCATTCCTTTACTAGAAACATTGAAATCAGAGCTACACATCATCTACAATGGAGTGTTTTTATTTAAGCAGCCATTTTTATCAAACAACATTTTTATCAAAACAAAAAAATATGTAACTTGTGGCTAAATGCGAATAAACCTCGTTTGTGGTTGTTTAAGGGTTTGCAGACAGCTGCTGCTGTAGTTCAAAGTACCTGCCCTGTATGTACCACCTGTTGTCATTGTTTAACTTGGTGTCGTCAGTTTAACTTAGGTTCACGAGGTCAGAAGCTTGGGAATGTGATCTCTAATTGTATGTTCGTGTTTGCAGTTAACAGCCTTTAGGTAAACAAGACCAAATGGGACAAAATATTCGAATGCTCAGAACAGTGATTTAATTTAAGTACATCTTAAGTTAATCTGAAAAGGTATAGTGTTTATGCCCAATAGCAAAGTAATATTACAGTGTTGATAACTGATACCAGTGTTTATACAAATCTTTTTTAAATGGTGTATCCTAGGTGATTGATAATGCAAATAATCAGCTGAAGATCAGTGAGTTTTATTTTATTTTTTTCTGTGACAGTTTGTGTTTTAAGTAGTACTTTGATATCTTAGTATCACTTAATCCAGATGCAAGCCTTGTCTGATTAAAATACTGTTATGTTGCTTTTATATAAAAGTTCCAGCAGCAATGAGCATGTACTTGGGAAAGCAGTTGGTGATATTCTAGTGCAAGCCTAAGGCATGGTGCTATATAAATTGGTAGAATTGCATATTGATGTCAAAGTGGTTACCCCATCTAGCAGCAGTAATTATGTATTGCTTTTTTTTTTTTTTAATGATCTTTTATCCCTTCAAACTGATCTCCCATATCTGTTGCTGTAGCTTTATGAAAGTTAGCAAAGTGAGGTGTGCTGACTGTAGCTGTGCTCTTGCCACTCTCTATTTCATTCTATCCCATCTCATGCTTGTCCTCTCTCTGCAGTGCTCTGTGCCCAGGTCTCTGTGGTTGAGTTGCTCTAGCCTGGCGGACAGCATGCCTTCGCTGCGATGCCTGCACACCCCAGGGACTGGCACACTGACCTCTTTCCAGGTACTCTCTCTCCAGCACCCATTACACTTGCAATATCACCTCCTCCTCCCCCCTCCCCTGAAAACCCCTGCTTTATAACAGTCTTTCCTGAGGATAGGTAGAAGTAGTGCAGAAGTCCATTGGACTAGTATGGGTTTCTGCCTCTTGAAAGGTCTACAGTATGCCTGTCATGACAAGCTCAGGATTCAGCAGTTTCTAAGGAACCCTTATTAGTGATGCAGCTTTTTAGGAGGCTAGCATTCATTCCAGTCACCAAGACCCAGCTGGGAACTTCTCCTTGTGATTCAGTGATCCTCACTAGGGAACATGCAAGCCTAGTTTGAATTAATATACAGAGGTGTAGTTCACTTATCCATTTTGCCAAATGCACACATCATTATTCTCTTCCTGCTTTCCTCCTTTCTTTTTTGATTGCAACCCTTCCATCTCATCTCTTCCTTGTAGTAGGCTTGGGTGCAGCTATGAATAGAGGTTGTGTTTGGTGGAGGTTTGTAAATATAGCCTAATTAATGTATTGATATATTGACAGACTTATTTCTTACGTGTTTTCAATGTGCTTTATTTAGTCCTGGTAGTTGTTTTTACTTATTTTTTATATGGTGTACAGTAAGTAGTATTTTAAAAGTTACATTATTATTACTTTAAGTTGATATGTACTGTATTGTGACTTGTGTATTATTGCACCACGCTTAGGCCTACTTCATTTTTTAAATATTTGATTTAGCATAGTTCAGTTAATATCTGCTTATGCACACTGACATGCAAACGTTTAATTTCTTTGCACTTTATTTTATGTACTGTATCGCTTCCTGCGGCCCATAGCCATTTTGTATGGAATGTAAAGAGTAGTGTTACTGTATGTACCACTGTTTGGTATTCATTTTCTGTCTGAGTATTTGTTTTAATAATATCCTCAATGCATGGGTACGTTAGTGTTGACAAACTACAACTATTAGAGCCAGACAGTCTCCTAGGACACTTACCTTAGGCTGGAAAATCTTTCCAATATCTTATTCATGAGTTTTATTTTGTATTCAGATTTATATTTAAATGGTGAACCAGGAATTAAATACATTTGCTTGTTTCCAGTGTGGGCAGTATATAAAAAGGAGAGAACATGTTTAGTTCATTATGGCATTTAGTTTTTGCCCCTTAATACAGATTTGCAAACCTGACAAGATTTGAGGAACTTTAGTAACTGTATTTGTTGCAGGTATATTTTAGTTTTACATGAAGTAGGTTAGACTGCATTATGTCTTTAGTAGTTAGCGTTCTTTAATGTTATTTTTGTGACAATGATTGACATCAGAACACAACGTTTAATTCACATTTTATTCTGTCCCTTTATTAAGATCGTTTTTGCAAATTGAAGCGATTTAGTTTTTTGCCCAGAATTCTGTCGTCTTTGAATTAAATATATTAATTTGATTATCTGTTTGTAGAAAAACAGCTGCATAAATGACAAAATATGTGACACAGCCATTTTGTTTTCTTTGTTCTTTACAAGAAAAATCTCTGTGAACAGATGTTAAAGCATCTTTGTGTTGTCCCTCAAGGGTTTTCTCTTGTGTCTCTTTGGTGCTTCTTGAGTGTCTTGATTTAAAATTTCTTAATAGTGAATAAGAGCTGAGTCACAAATTATTTTCATTTGTCAAGAGGGAACCATTCATTTCCATCAGCAGCAGATCAAGATCAAACAGATTTCAATTGTTTCCAATTGGGAGAGGGTTCTCTCTGCCAGAATAATGCGGCTGCCAGAGAATGTGGCTGGAGCTTAACTTAAAGACTGATGATTAATTAGGCTCCAGCCACATGGTATATAAGGAAGGAGAACTCCTTTGTCTGGGGGTGGGAGTTTAGTGAGTATGCACACTGTTGGTAAATGTTTGTTGGTACATCTCGTCTGCATTTTAAAAATGCTTCCTTGCAGAGTTGATTTCGTCTCTTGCAGTTCCACTCTTGTTTTCTCGTATTGAGATGGACATTGTGTCCATGTTGTGTAGCATTGCTGCATTTTGTGATTGACATGACAGGCCAGGTTCTGTATTGGGGTCGTTCTGTCCAGCATGCTTGCCAGTGAAAATGTCAGGACTCTTGAGTTTAAATGACTGCCCCAGGGCCCGGGAAGCCTTTTGTTTTCCAAGATGAAAACACAAATTGTATATGTGTTTCAGTCGCACAGTCCAGGGCTTTAATTTCATTCCTTTGTAGAAACCAATAGAAGAAATGTAACCCATTTAGGATTGCCTGTAAATGATAATACAAGTGGCAACTAGAAAGGAAGGGGGGAGAAATCAACAAAAAAACAGAAGGGAGACTACATCAAAACAAGAACAACAACTCAGGTAAGACAACCATTAAATGTATTTATCTAAATGCTAGAAGTATCAGAAACAAAATTCTAGAACTTGAAGCTACTGCACTAACGGGTAACTATGATGTGATAGGTGTTACAGAAACGTGGTTGTCTGAGAGTGATGGGGACGAATATAATATTTGTGGGTATACACTGTATAGGAAAGACAGGCAGGACAGAAGAGGAGGAGGGGTAGCGCTATACATAAGAAACAGTCTTGAAGCCCAGGTGTTAAACCTGGACAAAGAAAATAAAACCGAATCAATATGGGTCAGAATAACAGACAAAAATTCAAAGGGCATAATAATAAGAGCATGCTATAGACCGCCAGATTCAGACGGTGAGCACAATAATCTGTTATACAATGACATTAGAAATGCATGTAGCAAAGGAGAAGCCATACTAATGGGGGATTTCAACTTCCCCCAAATAAAATGGGAAAACCCGGTGGGTAGCGCGAAGGATGAAATAGAAATGGTGGAAATGACAAATGACTTCTTCCTAACACAATTTGTCAAGGCACCGACTAGAGGGGAGGCATGCCTTGATTTAGTCTTTTCAAATAACGAAGATGGAATAACTAAAACAGAGGTCAGAGAACCACTGGCAAACTCAGACCACAACATGGTCTCATTTGAAGTGTTTTTTAAAACCCCAAAAGTAATGACTAAAGCTAGGGTTTACAATTTTAGAAAAGCAAACTATGAAGGAATGAAACAGAGACTAACAGAAGTAGATTGGAGTAAAATAGAGAAAACACCCACAGAAGAAGGATGGTTGTTCTTCAAAAATGTAGTACTAGAGGCGCAAAACAATTACATCCCTAAAGTAGACAAATCTAAATGTAAAACTAAATTGCCAAAATGGTTTAATAGATCAATTAAAAAAAATATTCAGCGAAAAAAGGCACTTTACAGAGCATTAAAAAAGGACCAAAAACAAAGTACGCAGAAAGAGTACACAGAACTGCAAACACAAGTCAAAAAGGAAGTTAGAAAGGCCAAGAGAGAAATAGAAATGAACATTGCTAAGGGAGTTAAAACCAATTCCAAAATGTTTTTCCAATATTACAACAGCAAGAGAACATTCAAAGAGGAGATTAAATGTTTAAGAGATACAAATGGCAAAATCGTAGATGAAGAAAAAAAAATAGCAAATATATTAAATGATTACTTTTCACAAGTTTTTACAAAGGAAGATACTGACAACATGCCCCACATGTCATCCAGTTCCTATCCAGTTTTAAATAACTTTAGCATAACTGAGGCAGAAGTGTTAAAGGGACTAGGAGCTCTTAAAATAAACAAATCCCCTGGGCCGGATGAGATCCTCCCAATAGTACTCAAATAAATGAAAGAAGTAATTTACAAACCGCTAATCAAGATCATGCAGGAGTCTCTTGACACAGGGGTGGTACCGACAGACTGGAAAATTGCAAACATAATACCGATCCACAAAAAGGGAAACAAAACTGAACCAGGTAACTACAGACCAGTAAGCCTGACTTCTATTATATGCAAACTTATGGAAACTATAATAAGATCCAAAATGGAAAATTACCTATATGGTAACAGGGTCCTGGGAGACAGTCAGCATGGTTTTAGGAAAGGGAGATCATGTCTAACTAACTTGCTTGATTTTTTTGAGGATGCAACATCGATAATGGATAATTGCAAAGCATATGACATGGTTTATTTAGATTTCCAGAAAGCTTTTGACAAAGTCCCGCACAAAAGATTAATTTTCAAACTGAACGCAGTTGTGGATTCAAGGAAACACATGTACATGGATTAGGGAGTGGTTAACATGTAGAAAACAGAAAGTACTGATTAGAGGAAAAACCTCAGAATGGAGTGTGGTAACCAGTGGTGTACCACAGGGATCAGTATTAGGTCCTCTGCTATTCCTAATCTACATTAATGATTTAGATTCTGGTATAGTAAGCAAACTTGTTAAATTTGCAGACGACACAAAAGTAGGAGGAGTGGCAAACACTGTTGCAGCAGCAAAGGTCATTCAAAATGATCTAGACAAGATTCAGAACTGGTCAGACACATGGCAAATGACATTTAATAGAGAAAAGTGTAAGGTACTGCACGCAGGAAATAAAAATGTACATTATAAATATCATATGGGAGATACTGAAATTGGAGAAGGAATCTATGAAAAAGACCTAGGAGTTTTTGTTGACTCAGAAATGTCTTCATCTAGACAATGTGGGAAGCTATAAAAAAGGCTAACAAAATGCTCGGATACATTGTGAAAAGTGTTGAATTTAAATCAAGGGAAGTAATGTTAAAACTGTACAATGCACTAGTAAGACCTCATCTTGAATATTGTGTGCAGTTCTGGTCACCTCGCTATAAAAAAGATATTGCTGCTCTAGAAAGAGTGCAAAGAAGAGTGGCCAGAATTATTCCGGGTTTAAAAGGCATGTCATATGCAGACAGGCTAAAAGAATTGAATCTGTTCAGTCTTGAACAAAGAAGACTACGTGGCGACCTAATTCAAGCATTCAAAATTCTAAAAGGTATTGACAGTGTCGAGCCAAGGGACTTTTTCAGCCTGAAAAAAGAAACAAGGACCAGGGGTCACAAATGGAGATTAGACAAAGGGGCATTCAGAACAGAAAATAGGAGGCACTTTTTTACACAGAGAATTGTGAGGGTCTGGAATCAACTCCCCAGTAATGTTGTTGAAGCTGACACCCTGGGATCCTTCAAGAAGCTGCTTGATGAGATTTTGGGATCAATAAGCTACTAACAACCAAACGAGCAAGATGGGCCGAATGGCCTCCTCTCGTTTGTAAACTTTCTTATGTTCTTAAGGTCATGTTGGCTGTGTTTCTCCTGTGTGATTGACCTCTGTCACTTTCAACATCTCCCCAGTGCTCCGTGTTCCCCTTCGGCATTTTACTAGGGAAGATAAACAAGGTGTATGTAGCAAGAGAGATACACTGCCAGTCTGTGCAGTCTCTCATGGGGTGAAAGTGTCATATTTAAATGATGATGATCAAAGTGAATTAAAATAGTAGTATTATGGTACAGTAATAGTGACCAAACATGCATGTAACCTTTAAGTATAATACATCGTTTTCTCTGCTTTACTCATGTTCTTCCCACAATGGCAAGTTGCATTTGGCATTATGTCACTAGCAGTTAATTGTTTGAGTTTTGTTTCATAATCAGAAGCCAGAGGTTCACAGAAAAGTCATACGATAAAACCTGGCTGCTGTTGGTACCATTTCAGACTTCCAATTTGGGTTGAGTTGTAAAGTATAAGTTTCACATATTCAGGCTGTTCCAACAGCCTGTCAGCATCAAGGTGAGCCTTTCTGAAAGAGCATGTAGATAGGATAGGAGTTCATTACCAGAACTATAAAGTGGTTTGAAATTTATCACAAAAAAAGTTGCTTTTTCTTTTTGTGTCAGAGGCCGTTTTAATAATCCTAAATTTATATATGTAAGTAAACATTTACTTATATAATGTTATACTGTACAGTAAATCACCCATCATTTTTCTTTCTTTTTTAAATACTTGCACATTAAAAATAATACCAGGTGGAGCATACTCTGTTCATATTTAGCTTTGTTCAATACCCAATTACTCAAGGTATCTGTGTTTTATTTGAGGCATACCCAAAACGTGCAGTCTGCATTATATATAATATCTAATAATCTAATTATTAATAATATATTTCTTTTTTATATAGCGCTTTTCATAGTGGACCACCATCACAAAGCACTTTACAGAGGTAGGCTGTGAGCTGTGCATTATAGGACATGCAATAGGACATTGATTTAACATCTCATCCGCAGGATGGAGCACAACCACTGGACCGCATTGCCTCCGCATTATGTATTGAAGTGACATCCAAGGGCAGGAGAACTGTGTTTTACTCTGTAGTGTGCTGCTATCTAGTGGTCTCTGGAGCTATTGCACATCTCCCGGGAACATTTGTTTTTGTCCTGGGACAAATATCAGAGTATTCAAACTAATTTTTTTTTTTTTTTTAAAACATGTATTCGGATACAAAAAACAGATATTTGTATTTGCTACAAATTACAAGAATACCTTGAATTTATTTACCGCCTCACCCGAAGTTGCGTGACAGTTTAAAAAATGGCAAATGAAAATGAGTTCTGTGTGAGATTTCTAAAAAAAAAAAAAAAAAAAACAATACAGCTGCTCTTGACCCTCTATTTAAAAGTTTGACAACAAAAAGTAAACAAACCAGATTATGCGCGCACGCATAGTGATCTCACATAGCCATCAGGATCAAAAAATCATTGTGCTGCTCTAGAGACAGTCAAAATTTAATGGGACAGAAAAAAGCAAGCACGTCATTCTGAAGTGCCTCGCTTAATAGTGCCCAGCTTGCTGGAAGTGTTGCAAAGTGATTTTTTTTTTTTTGTATATACATTGTATATATTATATGTTTTTTGTTGCGACTTTGAGGAATGAATAAACAAGACCCAAAACAGTGAGTTTTTCCCCCCTTTGTTTTACAATGCCATTTCCACATTTTATTTGAAGTGTTTAATGTACAATTTCAGTTTTCGTTTGCTTGTTCAGCTACAAAAAGGCAAAAGTTATTACTGTATGAAAACGTGTCGATGGCCACTGTGAAGATACGGCAATGGCAAGGAATGATAAAAGTACAGAGTAAATAAAAAGCTGTGTCAACTTTATGAACCGTATTTCGGGAATAAACAAAACAACGTTTAACTTGAACTGTTATTTGGCATCCCTTGTTTTGTAGTTAATTCACTGGGGTAAAGTAAGCTTAATATAGTTTAATATGTCACTTTTCGTACTGTATGTTATCACAATCAAAGCAATATTTACACTATACTGCAAGCCATTAAGAACAGTAATGTAACTTACCCTTATTCAAATAAAGCTGTTGTTCTTTCAGTGTAACATTCTTTACAAGTTTAATGAATATCAAACTATTTAAATCAGACATAGTAAATATCTTAAGATAAAACACTTTAGTTGCTGCCCTTGATTTTAATTGCCTTGTAATGGATTTAGATGAAAAAAATCTATTTCCCTTATGTAATGTTCATTTGTCAGATACTGTTCACGTTAGAAAAAGGAAAAAGGGACCCCCCCCCCCCCCCCAAAAAGAGGGTAATAACGTACCTTTTTGTGCAGGGAGTTTCACCTTTGTATCCGTGGTGTCATTTCTGGCATACAAAGACATGCTTTTTTGCCTTTGAATACATGATAGTAAGTAAATAAATTCCTGTTTGTCAGTAGTGCCTTTATAAGGGATGAGGGATTGCTTCATTAACCCTTTTCCTCATCTGGGCAGCTTTTGAACCCATAAGGCTGCTGATCTACAAATCAGCTCATGCTTAAGACTTGATGAGATAAGTTGCAAAGATTGCTTCATATTAAGTCAATTGAATGCAGTTGAAAGCAGCTATTTAATTTCTGTGCAGGTTTTTTTTTTTTTTTTTGTGTGGCCTTTTCTTCATGCCAGTTTAGGTGCGATTGTTGTGTCAGTTCTAGTTGTTGGTGAGGGAGATGCACTTGATTTAATGCTGCAGAGTTATCTCCTCATGTAATCACTGGAATAGTTGATAAACCAGATATAACCCTCAGAGACCAGGGACCCCCTTCATTCAGACATGTGTCTAGTGTATCCCAAGATGAGTGTGGCTTGAATGATCTGTGTTTGTTTGGTTAATGATGGGGAGGGTGTTAAGCTCAAGTGTTTAATTAACCCTACGATGGGCTGCCTGTCACAAATGTCCATCCTCCTTTGATTGAGATCTCTCTCTCTTTCTTTGAACAGGCAATAGAAAGTGATAATATGGAGCCACATCCCAAGATTGCTTTTTTTTCTTTTATTCCATTTGATGGGTCACTGCTTTGAATTCATTATTGGGTGGAAATACATTCAGCGTTAAGATGAATGTGTGCCACTGCCATATGGAAGAATCATGTGTGCAGGGGTGATGAACATGAACACAGCTGTCTCTGGATAGGTTAATTTCTGTAATAAAATACATTGTTTTGTATGGCAGTCCAATTCATGCCATTTTTTTTCATACAGATTCCACACCTATTTTTTTATTTTTTACAAACAATGAAGAATAGTTTTATAGTTAAATTGATATATGAAAAATTATGTGGAAGATAAATGTCACAGTAGCATGCTAGCTTTTTAAAAATGATATTGCATACCCCATGTAATTATCTTGAATCGATACGGTGTGTAGCTTTTTACTGAAATCCATTCAACAAAATAATTACTGTAGTCGTATCCTCAATTCTTTGTATGGTTCAATCATATGTTTTATAAGCATTTTATTATTATAATTAATACTGATATTTTCTCTGCTTGTACTGTAAACAGTGTAATATGTGACTGAATCATTAGTGGCTGGCATTAATTAAATAATTTAGTTTGGTTTCTCCTAGATTGATAGCAGGTGTATTGTTTAAGAACAGGGGTCGTTACTCTTATTCTGGGAGGGGGGTGGGTAACAGTTGCCAGTGAAAGAAAACAGAGGTATAAACCCCAGAAGAAAAACAACTCCAGGTTTTATTCTTACCCTCTATCCATCTTGCATATTGATGAAGGCAAATATTCCCCCGTAAAGGCTAATACATTTTCACTCCTGCCGAGAATTCTATTAGAATCATCTGCTTCATCAGGTTAATCAATAGGTAGCGTATGGCGGTGGGTCAGCAGTCAGTGTCGCTGTGCCTTCAGATGGTGTTAGAAATTTGCTTAAAGCCCACACCAATTAACTTCAGGATGATGAATGTCTGGGCGGTCGAGCACAAGCCTGGAGCTCTGAGGGGGGTTTGTGTGTGGGAGAAGCTCAGCTGTTGAGCTGGGGATGCCGGCGAATGAAATTGACTGTCACAAGAGCTCTGGACCCACCCCCTCTTAATGATAATGTCAGTCTAGTCAATACACACACATTGGAGCTGTCAGGAGTTAATCAATCAAAAAGGGGTTGGCAAGGCTTTCAGCAAGATCAACGAACCTGGAACAATAACAAGTCAGATTTGCATAGAGAATTGTCCTGATCTTTGGAAACTGATGCTGCGCATTTCTTTGTGTATTTTTTTGTATTGCAGGTTTTGTTAGTTATTTTTGTGTTTACTCAGAGATGAGGTTAATACAAACCTGTTAGTGGGTCAAGAAGTGAGGTTGTCTCATCAGACAGGTGTGCGTTGTAATTTGTACTGAAGAAATTTGAACTATTGTATTTTTTTGACTTGTCCCTATTGAGGTCCTTTGTATTAAATGTATTTAAATGGTAGATCATGTAAAGGAAAACTATATATCCTTCGAGGTGAGAAAAAAACACTTCAAAAACTTTAGTTTAGGATTAAACAGGATTAGTGTCTGGATTAGCATAGTGATTATCTCCTTGTGCCTTGGGAATTGTTAATGAGGTTTAAGTGATTGGATCATTCGTTTAAGTTGCAAGGTTACTTAATTACACAAATTTCTAATGCTTGTAAAAATAGCCCTTCCCTACACTGTCCCTTACTGATAAACTAACCCTATTTCTACTCAGATACAGAATATTGGACATTGGACTTTCAAAAAATTAGGTACAAAATTAATTGTCGTGTGTGTCCATAATTTTTTCCCCATTTGGTGTGGATAAGCCAAAATACCTTCTGCTAACTATATTCAGATATTTAGATTCTCATAAGATGTGAAGCCGTTTACTTACCACACAGGCACCGATTCATTCTTCTCCTCCCGTTGTTTTATTTTTTCTTCTTTTAAATAGAGTTCTGATGGGAGAGAAGATTGTCATAATGAGGAGCCCCCTAGGAAGATTATCCCAGAGAAGAATGTGTACAGACAGGTATGTTGATACAATAATGCCCTTTCCAGTCAGTAGGGCGTCATAAGAACAGAATAATTATTTTGTTACATGTGTTGGTGGTTTAGATTATCATACTGCTACTGTTTTTTTGTTTTTTTTGGAAGCATTTGCATTCCTGTAACAGATCATTCTTCTACCAATTTTGTGCTGCATCGTGCTGGAATTAACCAAATTCTTTCTTTTATATGTAGTACACTCACACACACGCACGCAGCTGAAAATAGTCTTTTCGGTAGAATTGAAAAATGTCATTTGTGCCTTGTCACATCTACAAATAAACACTCATGTTGTGTTACTGTAGCCCACCCACTTTAAGTAGGAAAACATGTAAAGAAATAAATGCAGCATATGTGGCAGCTCCCTTTTTCATTTGGGTTCTGTGCAGGTGGGGGGGGGGTGTAAATGAAAATGAATACTGATTTGTACGTTTACGGTGGGGCCATCTGTTTTTCTTCCTTTTTTGGCAGAAAGTGGATTGTTTTGATCTTGCAATAGGCCTATTGTATTGGGACTGCTCCTCGGGAGCGTGCTGCTCTGACACATCACAGAAGATGTTGGAATGATGGGAAGTGATTGAATAGTTCTTGCAAAGGTGAAGGATGGAAGCGGTCAAGATGACCAGGTCACAGGGCAGCTGTTTGGGGCCGTCCTGAACTTGATTACTCTGCACGCTTTTATACTGAGAACAATACCTGCTGTTTGGTCAGCTTCTTTCTACCTCTTGAATAGCTGGCAATAGGCAAAACGGCTTCTTTCAGGCTTTGTGGCTCTGCCAGTCTGAATGCTATAAAGTGAAAGGTCACTGGGTTGGCATGGATTATTTGAAAAATGTGTTAAGTGTTTTATCCATTCAGGCTGAAAAACCCTTCCAACACTATATGGATACTTTTTTTCATGAAAGATAATTCTGATGTCAATACTAATTAATGTCAATGTATGAACTCCCTGTGTAAATCTGAGTGTTTTGTTCACTTTGGTCCAACTGCGTCAAACAAACTGCCACCAAGGTAACCAGTACAGTTATCCAGCTAAAAGTGGTCATGTTACCTTATTGTTACGGGTACTATTGTACTACATTTATTTGCATAGATTATTGCCAAAATATTTTTTAGTTATTTGATTTTTATTTTTTTGATTTTAATAATGAAATTAATTCGGTACTCTACCTACAGTATACCTACACAATCACTAAGTGGAGGCAATACAACAAATAGCTCTTGGGAATGGACTTTTAGTGCCACTGTACAGCTTTTTGTTAACTGGTTTATTTAAAAAAAAAAAAAAAAAAAAAAAAAAAAGTAATGCACAAGATTAGTATAGCTTGATGTTGAAAGCCTACAAGTGTTCCTTTCTTTTAAAACAATTTCCTGAATGACTTGATTAGAGCTTTTGGGATGATCTTCCCAAGGGACTGAATAGTTCTTAGAAAGCAGTTCACTTCTTAAGCTAATAATTGCTTTAGCTTTTGTCCCCTTTCAGTCTTTATCCAGCCTCATCCACTCACCATCCAGTCCAAGTGGACAATGATGGATAAAGTGTCAAGAAGTCTTTCCATAGCCCTTTTTTTTTTTTTTTTTTTAAAGTAAAGTGAAGTCTCTTCTGGATTTATCTCTTCAGCACCCTCCCCCACCACAGCCACCTCTATTCAGTCTGTTAATGCTGCTGGAACCCTGATGATTTTAAAGGCATGGGGAGGCCAGTGAATTAACACATCCCCCTGTCCACATAAAACAGAAACCATCTGCCTTGGGACATTGCTGTTCCTAAACTCCTCACACCTCTATAGAGAGGTCGTGTCACCTGCAGTGAGAAGGTCGGACTGATTAGAACAGCTACCTCCCCAGCAGTTTTAAGGTGCTGACCCACAAAGCTACTTAAAATGTCACAACATGATAAAAACCATCTTCATTGTCGGAATTAACAGCTGCCAGGTTTTCAGCAGCTTGCTGCCTGGTTTTTATTTTAAGAAGGGGGTGGGAGTAAGTGATTTTGTTTGAGAAACTGCCAAGGTAAGCTTTTCCTTTTTAAAATGACAGCCCACTTTGTTCATACAGGATAGCATATGAGATACAGTATGTAGCATAGTGGTGTTGTTAACAGTGATTATTAAAAATTTATATTTAGATTTTCATGACAACCGAGGTATACTGAGCTTTGTAATCCGTTCTACTGTATTTCTCAGCATACTGTTAAGAGTTTATTAGGGACAGGGGAGGCTAAAGCTGCCTTCTAGCTTTGTTGTCATTTGAAATATATACTTTCCAGTAAATGAAGAAAATGCCTGCAATCAATCACTTTTAGTGTGTTCTGTGTTTCACATGACAACTAAAGTCTCTATTGATTAACCATTACTTTGTTAGATAATCTCTTGTCATCGAGGCATTGTAAAAAATGAAACTGTTTAGAAAGGCTCTTAGCAGTACAGTCAATTCAAAAACACTCATCGTGAAAAACAAATCCTTGCATCTTGCAATTACAGTGGCTGAAGTCATGAATCACTGCTTTGGCAGAATTCTGTTGGTTTGAGAAGAATGTTCTCTTTAGATCTCATTTTAGGACCAGAAAGGTAAACACAGGTGTTGCTTTCGTTTTACTCTGTCCTCCAATAGCATTTGGAACATTGTAAATAACTAGACAGTGTGCATTGCTTTTACATTACATTATCTAGATTTGACTTGATGTACAATAACACTTTACAGGGGCCACCCTACCCTTGTTACTGTAGGTCTATAAAAATGACAAAAGAGCAGCAGAAATTAAACTGGGTGTATTGAAATATTTGTAGAGGTAACACTAATGTTTAACAATTGCATAAAGAACCATTTTGGTTGATTAATCACTGTTATAAATATGCCTGTTTCACATCCAGTAGGAGCTACTGTAAGTGACTGGATCTGCGAGCTCTGGTCCCACCAGAAGCAAGAAGGTTTTAACTCAAATAGTCAGCTTACCAGGAGTCCTGTGGTGAATCATAACGATGGCAACACATTATAATTTAATTCACTGTTTAAACCTGTAGCCATGCAGTATAAAGAAAAGCAAGTGCTGCGGCTTTGCCCAGCCATGCATATCAGATACTCTGCTTGAAAAAACCTCAGTGGCTTGGAAGGGCCAGCGATTAATCCGCCTTGTTTTGGCGCAGTACTTAATGCACAGACAGTGCAATCGGCAGGGCTGTAATTGCGTTGTTAGGGGCCAAAAAACAAGCCTGCCTCTCCGAGAGACAGCTGGCAGGAAGAGAGAGAGGCATGTTGTTAGGAGAGAGAGAGTGAGGCAAGGCAAATAAAATTACTGCTAGGGTTGTGAGATCGGTGGGAGCCCTGCCTGCCTAATCTCACCGATGGGAGCGAGCGGCTGTTGTAATCCAATTATAGCAGCATAAGCAATTTGTTAGACACTCCGCATAATGTAACAATTTCCCAATAAACTCTGACTTGTAATAACGTTGTTGAGTGCATGCATAAATCTACAGGAATGGAAGTGGGGCTGGAGCTTGCAGCTGGGGGCATGTAATTGGCAGCATCAGCACATTCTGAAGAGTGTGTTTAGTTGGGTCTTTCCAATGCAGGAATTTTAAGTTTTAAGTTTTAAGTACCTTATTGAAACCACACAAAACACCACAACATGATATTTACCAAAGTTTCCTACCAGCTTCAAATTGTGTGATGTAGAGCACATGGAGGTATTTGCAAGGAAAATTATTATAGTTTTTTTGTTTTGTTTTTTTCCGGCATTATCTTGCTGCATAACAGCTTGGTTGGTTTTGTTTTATGAATGATCGATGTAATCGGTGCCTTCCAGGTGCTGCAATGTTTTAAGATGATACATTGTGCTGATCTGAGATCAATATCCAGCAAAACAGAAATGTGAATGTCCAGTGTGTTAAAGAAAAAAGGTAACCTTATTTTCTTGGGACAAATGAACAGACAGCATGAGAGGTCACTAAGCCAAGGATGGGGTTAATGGAATGGCACTAGCAGGGAGGCTGTTGGAGACTGAGTTTATAGTACACCTTCCTGCAGGCCAGTAGGTCACAGGTTCGTATTCTGCTGGGAAATAACCAGGGGTAGTAATTTTTCTAGAATCTACCTAAACCCCAAACAGAGTGCAGAAGCAGTGAGTGATGTGCTGTTAAATTTGATGAGATGCAAAATAAAGGTCTTGCAACATATCACTTTGGATATTCCTGTATGCCTCAGAAGGCACTATAAATAACTGCACCTTGAAAACAGTGCAATCTGTTATAACTGACGTAATGCTATCGCTTGAAGTCTTGCTAGGGTTGCATCCAGGTTTAATGTCATGCATGTGAATTTTAATTCTCCCAGCAGTCATGTCATTATTTCACTCTGATGGTACCTTAGGGATTGCAGTAAAGTTTAAGATCCCGAATTTAGATTGATTAAGCTTTTTGTCTCGTATCTACCTCTCCATGCACTTATTAATGAAAATAACACTACTGGTCATGATGGAAATTATTGTAGTAATGGGATTCCATCATTATATCCTCAGTCTGGTCAGTTTCACATGTTTTAGCCCTGCTTTGCAATGAGCTAATCACTGATGAGTTCTGAATTGTGCAGGATAAGCAAAACCCCTTACTACTTTCAGTGGGGTTACATTGCTTATCTCTCACTTGAGGGCAGGCTTTTATAATGTTCTTTTTTTGAAACTCAAGTGAGTATTGACTTCATTTTAAGGGAGAGATTGCTATGTCCATAGGCAAACATTAAACATAAGCATCTTGTTTCTATAAAGACCATATACATTAATTGGACAGGTGTGGTTTAAGTGCATGCTGTGTAAGATATAGTATAAGTCGGGTTGTGAGAAAGTGGAGACAGTAATGAGACTTGAATTGTGTTATCAAATGTCTCGTACCAATCTCACCTCTGTAGTTGCTTGACCAGCTTGTTATCTGTCTGTCTGTTTTTAAAGCAGTGCTTATTCAAAACGACATATTTAGGAAGAAACTGCACCTTTAGATGTACATCTTTTTAAAATGAAGTTTATCTGAGCACTTAACATGCTTATTGATATAAGAATAAATAAATAAAACATCTGCCAAATCATAGACATTCACAGTTTCTTAACGGATTGGTCAGAAAAGGTTGGGCTTGTGCTGTAAGCAACATAAAAATTGATAGGTGGCATTTTAAATTCTTGTACCTTTTTTATAGTGAAAATAATGGCATGCTATATCACTACAGTGAAGAAGCAAACCTGATTACGACATGTTTGCATCTAATATATCAACACGCTGTGATGCTCTTCATGAAAAGCAGACTGTGTCTGTTTATAACTAATGACTGATTTGCATTGCCTTGACAGTGAGCTGTGTGTGTTATTTTGTCCTGATATTGTAATAATAATGAGAGCAAATTAGACCAATCAATTTACACGGATAGTTCTTGATTGGAGAAGATGGGCAATATGGCTGTGGGTAATCCATCTTCAGCCTCCTGTCACATTACTGTAAGTGCTTCAGACAGCGTGGGCTGGACGAGTGCAGCAGCTTCCAGTCAGAACACCGCAAAATGAAACGCATGGGGTATCATTCTGTGATCAACCGTTTAATTAGCACAAACAGAGACAGATAGGATGATGTATGCAGGTTCACAGCTGCTGCCTGTTTTAACTGTCAGGGATTAAGGACAGCATTCGTTTAAAATGTGTTCATTTGCTGGCTTATAAACAGCATGCTTTTGATATTTTAAAGCACAGTTGTAGTATATTTTTTGTTTTTTGATTTTAGGCCACTTATTTCTTTTTTTCCTGACTCATTAGAAGATACAAAAGATCATAAAGTTCTATAAAAAATACGGATTTATTCTTGCAAAAGTATAATATTTCTAAAGTAGTGTATAACCCTAAACATATTTATGCTGTAGGTAAAAATGTGTATAGTCAACAGATTATTGGATTATACCCAAATGAAATCTGATCTGTATTGTTGGTAAAAGATGTTGGTTGATACCCAAACATCCCTGATCTTCAGGTTTGTTTACTATAGGAACAAACTTCAACAAGCAAATACAATACATTTTATAAACCAACACATTTCATTTAGTTACCAGCTTTTAATGAACGTAAACAGTCCCTGTTGCCTGTGCTGGCTACTGTCACACTTGTTTTGGTCATTGAGTGAATTAGCTACACAAAAAAAGACTGACAAAGTTGTACACTAATACACTACACTCGGTTATATCGGTTTGTGCATATAGTAACAAAACAAAAAGATTTAGTAATTGTATTACCTTAACTGTGTTGATTTGTGCCAGTTGGGGGTCAAAGCAAAACCCATTTAAAAAAAAAAAAAAAAAAAGTTTAAATCCACCCATTTAACAACCAGTCCAGAGAGTAACATAACTAATTTAGAAAAAGGTAACGCTGTCCACAGCAGTTCAATAACAGTATTGTCCATGGTTTATATTTCACTTGGACACCTTTCGGCAAGGCATTTGGTAGCCTGGTGCAAGATTTATAACGAGTTTTTGAAACGCAGCTCCCTCAACAATGTTCACATACATCTTGCGTTACTGCATTCACAGTCATACTTCGAATCTGCTTTGCTGTGTTTGCATTCAGATCTATTATTATTTAAAAAATTTTTTAAAAAGCAGCAACTGGCAGTACATGTTTATTTTTATCACTGTCAGATTTTGTTTGGAGTTTAGTAGGATCCATCTCATTAAATGGTCACGAAAATTAGTATCCCAGACACTTGTCGCATAGCTGCACTTTACTTTCTTGACGTCTTCTATTTTAGAAACGAATTGCCAAACGTTGGAAGGCATTGTGTCACAGTCGATATTTGTTAACTTGCTCTTTTGCTCGCCCTGAAGACTCCCACGCAGACGCGATCCCATCAGTATAAACTCACGGGGGAGAAGGTGAGCTCAATCTCACGCAGATTCAGCGAGTCAGACCTGAGGCAAGCAGAGGAAGCTCTGTTCTGAAACCTAATAAAGGACTGCTGATTCAAAAAAAAATAAATAAATAAAAAATCCCTTTTGCTTAAAACCTTTACACAGAAACAACACACAGGCTTGACTTGATAGTGTTCAAACGACACGATGGATCGATGCATCGCCTCAGCCTTAGTAAAACGCACACCTGTCAAATCTGTTAACAGTGAGTAACAAGCTGTGCACATGGCCTTAACTAGTACAGTAGCCTTGCACATTCTATTCCCAGTGGGCATTTAGGGGAGGCATGCTAGACAGACGCCCCTCTGCTTTACCTGTTACTCTTTCAGAGTAAGTTTTAAAAAGTAAACTGTTTACACATAGTACATTAAACTGACAATTATCCAATTAGAAGCTGTTTTTTTCTTTATCTTTTCCCAGAAAAGAGACAGCATTTTTGTTCTGGCAGGTTTTTACTGTCAAAAGCTCTCTTATTCTATTTATCTTGCGGTTTGCCTTGGGGTGAAGTTATTAAGTTTCAACAGTAGCCATCGATCAAATTCACACTTAACAGGGTAACGTCTCTCCCTGATCGCAGGGAGACAATGATTTCTCTCAGTAATTAACTAAATGAGGAAGTTGAATCTTGCTCTGGAGGATTGAGAGATGAGCAGGGAGAAGAGATTGTCAGCTTCTCTGTGGAAATTAGAAGCTGTTCTCCACGCTCCCAAAGCTTCTGCTCTGTCATATTTTACACCAGCACTGAAAAAAGTATTGTAATTAGTGCTGTCATTGAGGTTTTTTTTTCCTCCATGCACCAAATTGAAATAATTCATCACATTAGACAGAAATGATTTGTTTCTAAAATAAGTACAATTATAACTGAATTAAAGCATTGCTAGTTAAATGCGTGGATGCTGTTCATTCTAACAAAACCCTGAAATGCTTCAGCTATGCATTTTTGCATTTAGACGACTCAGTAGAGGTACTTTGTTCAACCTTACTTTTGTTTTCTGCTGGAGGCAAATCACTTGTCCTCCTTCTGTTACCCCATTACTACTTAATTTGCACTGAAACTATATAAGAAATTAGGTACATTAAGCATGAGTAATGTTATATCTCTTGCAAACTGTTTTATGGGGGTCTCAACTCAGTCACAAGTTCAATATTTTAGATTTGATAGATGGATTGCCTTAGGGTATTAGGAGGCCGTGTAGAAATATGAATCCACTGTCTTCGGTTTCACTGTGAAAATTAAAATATAAACCTAAAATGTTTTAATTAGCCACTGTGAGCCCCGAGCCGATATGGTTTATATTTTACACTTTGGATCCTGACATACACAGTAATTTATAGGTGTGGTGACTTCAGAATATATCAATAAAAGGAAAGCTTCATACTGTATTTCTTATGCAAGTCATCTGTTTTGTCGATAATTGATAACACACAATTCAGATTTTTTTTTTAATTTATTTTTTAAACATTTTTAAAATATATTTTATAAAAAAATAGGTATATATATATATATATATATATTATACACACTGGACCCCCCATTACGTATTTAAAATCATAAAAGTCACTTAAAGGTCTTTTTTTTGATTATTTATTTTTTTTTTTTTAACCAGACTAAACTTGCCAATGGAATATCCAACATGACAGTCCCCAAGCAGAGGAAGCTGTCTGCCAACTATGAGAAGGAGAAGGAGCTCTGTGTGAAGTATTTTGACCAGTGGTCAGAGACTGACCAAGTGGAGTTCGTCGAGCAGCTCATTTCCCGGATGTGTCACTACCAGCATGGACACATCAACTCTTACTTGAAGCCCATGTTACAGAGAGACTTCATCACTGCACTACCAGGTACAGAGAGACATATTTAATAGGTTTCTTTGTTCCTACAGACCCAGCAAGTCCATTGTAATACAAGCAAGTGGTGGAAGTTCAAGCTTGGCTTCTACTGTACAGTCTTTGCGTTTCCATGCAGGTCACCTCATAAAATACGTCAGCTCGTTCAAAATGAGAGCCTTTTGGGGGAGGATGGAGTTAATGCACAACTATTGAAGGGGAAGAATCAGCATTCTTTTTGTCACTAGTAGAGTTCCATTCTTCAAATGTAATCTATGGGAATGATTTTAGTTGGTGCTCATGTACATGTCTGTAGGTGGATAAAGGTTTTACTTTGAGATGTCCCATCTGGATTCATTTTATTTTTTGTTTGTTTGTTTTGTTTTGTTTTTTTAAGACTGATTTCCCTTGTTTTGAAGTAATGCGTGTGAGTTCTGATCAGGGCCTATAAATAAACCCATGTTGTTTCAACACGTGACTCTGCAAAGTCCTTGTCCAGTGCTCAGTAATAGAGAGATTACTGGAGTAAGCAGGAACCTAATAGTCATTACATGTACAATGGGCCTATTGTGACTTGTAGCCCTAGTCCGTGATTTACAGCTTTCATTTACTGTATACACTTCCCCGTATAGCTGGCCCCAAGTTTTTATATACCAAAGATACAATAAAAAAAGGACCTTGTTTCAGTACCACGCTTCAAAAAAGAAGGAAAATTGAGTGAGCTTATTTGTTTCACCAGTGAAGTCTAATATGTGCGTCAAGTGCCAATTAGGCTTCACCAATATGCCCCAGTAGTGTGGAGAATGTTTAGTATGGGGTGGGGGTGGAAGGATACATGCTGTATTAAATTAATTTTCCTGCATGAATAGCATATTGTAAAGTGTAATTGGTTTTATAAAGCTACGTGGTATCACAATTTCCATTGATGAAAGTCAGGTGATGGTTTTTCTTGATCTGCATCCACGTGATTGAGGATTGCAGCCAAACCTAATTTCATTCATCCTCACTTAATGCTCTGTAGTACAACTTCTTCCGAGTCTGATTCAATTCTTGATTCATTTGTTCAACATGATTGCTGAATAAAATGTAGTGAAGCAATGTATTAAGTTTTTATAATCTAATTTCACATTTGATTAGCAGACAAACTCCACCCTTTCCCCAAATAGTTCAGTGAAACAAGCATGTGTTGCATGTATATGCATTTAAGTGAGGGCCATAGATGCATACCCTCCATTTACAAAAATTGTATTTTAGCAGGTATACCTGTAGAAATAAAACATTTTAGAAAAGTACTCTGCCTTTCTGCTTTAAGTAAGCAGCCTGAATTGAAAAAGGCATCTCCTGGTCCTGCTCCATTTTAAACAGCTAGGGGGAGCAGCAGACTTTTTGTAAACCATTTTTTCCTGTAGAGCCAGTAAATATTTTTGTTTCCCTCAGTTACTTAGTAGTGAATAAATAAGTTTGTTTTTTCTTCAGCTCGGGGTCTGGATCACATTGCAGAGAATATCTTGTCCTACCTGGATGCCCAATCTCTCTGTGCAGCAGAGTTGGTTTGTAAAGAGTGGTACAGAGTGACGTCAGATGGCATGCTGTGGAAGAAACTGATCGAGAGGATGGTCAGGACAGACTCGCTGTGGAGGGGGTTGGCAGAGAGAAGAGGATGGTAAGTGCAATGTGAACATTCAAATTGCACTCTCTTTCTGGGGTTCAGATGGGGTTTATGCCCGCCTTTCTCTTTGTCATGCATGAAAATCACTTACTACACACTGAAACAAAATATTTCATTTTGATCAAAATATTGATCAGTTCTCTGACATAAACAGCAGCGATTGTTGTATTCCTGTTTTAAATTTCTCGTACATTTCAAAGATTTTGTTTTACCAAATGTGCAATATATTTAGTGCAACAAACCTTTTTTTTTTTTGCTTACTAAAATGAAGGTTTTGAAAACTACAGAAAATGACAACTTGAATAGAAAAGATTACCTCTCTATGTAACCTGTAGCTAATGTTTTGTTTGGATGTTTCAGGGGCCAGTATCTGTTTAAAAAGAAGCCCCCGGACGGGAAGACCCCACCCAACTCATTCTACAGAGCACTTTATCCCAAAATTATACAGGACATAGAGGTAAGATGTGTAAGATTTAGTTTGTAAACTTTGTATTACAGCTACCACAATTTTATTATTTTATTTTTTTTTTTTAATACAAACCACCTTCAGAAAACTCCACATGGCATACAAGACTGATGCCCACTCTATGTACTAAATGGGTATTGCTAATAAAATTTGCTGTCAAGCTTGTTTACATTCTGTTAAAAATGATAACACACGTTATATCATCCCAAGACCCTCGTTAAAGGAACAAATGGTGTCTGTTTGTGATTTGCAGACAATAGAGTCGAACTGGCGTTGTGGAAAGCACAGCTTACAACGAATCGACTGCAGAAGTGAAACCAGCAAAGGGGTATACTGCCTGCAGTATGACGATCAGAAGATTGTGAGTGGTCTTCGAGACAACACTATAAAGGTATGTTGCAGTGCATGCATGTTTTGCATGTGGTTAATGTACTTGATATGGTAATATAACATATTTTGCGAGGATCTTACAAATCTCATCTTCAAATAGATTCAAGGGACTGTAAAGGTTAGGTGACAAAACTGTTTCTGTTGGTTTGTGCGCCCTGTTGCAAGCACTTCATGATAACTAAGCGATGTAGCTCAGGTTACTCACGTGTTTAATTTTCCTGTTCTAGATTTGGGATAAGAACACGTTGGAATGTAAACGAGTTCTTACAGGACACACGGGATCGGTGTTGTGTCTGCAGTACGATGAGAGAGTGATTGTCACTGGATCTTCAGACTCCACTGTCAGGTACTGGGTATATGTCATTGTCACTGGATCTTCAGACTCCACTGTCAGGTACTGGGTATATGTCATTGTCACTGGATCTTCAGACTCCACTGTCAGGTACTGGGTATATGTCATTGTCACTGGATCTTCAGACTCCACTGTCAGGTACTGGGTATATGTCATTGTCACTGGATCTTCAGACTCCACTGTCAGGTACTGGGTATATTTTCTTGCTCAATGAATTAATTAGAACTGGGATTGACCTGTAGTAGGAGAACAAAGAGTGCAATGTCACAAGTATCTGATTTGATTGTGGGAGGCTTTGCTTTGTGGCATGCTATTTGTTTTTTTTTGTATTTTGATTTAAAGTGAGATGTACCACATGGAGTACAGTACTAGTAATGCAAAATAAGGATGTAGTTAAATTAGCAGTTGCCTTTATTTCGCTAAATGTGTTTTTCTTTGTTTCAGAGTGTGGGATGTGAGCACAGGCGAGATGTTAAATACATTAATTCATCACTGTGAGGCGGTGTTGCATCTGCGCTTCAGCAATGGCATGATGGTGACCTGTTCAAAAGACCGCTCAATTGCAGTGTGGGACATGGCTTCCCCCACAGACATTACTCTCCGGAGGGTGCTGGTGGGGCATCGGGCAGCAGTCAATGTTGTTGATTTCGATGATAAATATATAGTGTCTGCCTCAGGAGATAGAACTATCAAGGTAATCGCACTTCTGCTTGATATACAGGTTTGTTTGGTAGAAATTGGAAGGATAAACTGGACTGATGAATGTTAATGCTACATTGTGAGATTCTATGATCTTTACATTTTATACATGTGAAAACTTTTGGCTGCAGAGAACTTTGCTGGGGAGTTCAAAAACTGTTGGCAAAAAAGGTTCTAGGAAAAATAACCTCTAATCTTGTACAGCTATGATAATGTCATCTAGTAACATTTTAGCTCATGCAAAGACTGCCTTTCTACATGCTGTGAAAGGGGCATTCTTGATAATCACAATTTTGATCAAATTTTTTATCGTGTGGTGTAACATAGCTTTGTAAATCGGCAAAACAAATTGTTAGATATTACTTCTATACACATCAGTATTTTAACTGTCTGATTGTACACCCTGTTGTTTAATGCAGGTGTGGAACAGCGGTACGTGTGAGTTTGTTCGGACTCTAAACGGACATAAACGTGGTATCGCCTGTTTACAGTACAGAGACAGACTTGTAGTGAGTGGATCCTCTGATAACACGATCAGGTAAGAAGTGTTGTTTTTCTATAGAATTATTTCTACTTTAAGAATGGTGTCACGTGGATGCTAAAGTCACTATACATTCTCAATGTCTAAAACATTGTTATCACCTGTCCGCGAGTGTGTAGTGGTGTATATAATGTACATATCACACCTTAGATTTATTGAGAACTACTTGGCAAATGGAAATTCAACTTAGTAAGTACATTCTAAAGCACAGTCTGTATGTATGTATGTCACACTCACATGATCACATATAGTGTGTAAACAGTGGATGCAGGTCGTGGTGATACTGTGGTTGAATCTAGTTTTGTATTTGCTGTTGTGGCTGGTTGTATTATACTGCTGTAATGCATTTCTACCTAAAACAATACAAATAATTTGTGCTCCTCGTGAATATAATTGTCTTTCTGCGCACAGATTGTGGGACATTGAGTGTGGAGCTTGTTTAAGAGTACTCGAGGGTCATGAAGAGCTGGTACGATGTATTCGCTTTGATAACAAGAGGATAGTCAGTGGGGCTTACGATGGGTGAGCGTCAACATTTTTATTTACATACATGCTTAACAATTTCAGTCTTTCTTCCTTTTTTTTTTTTTTTTTTTTTGTAAGCCAGTTACCAGAAATTTGATTCATATACTGAGTTTGCAGGCATGTGCAGGTTGATTCTTTGATTTGTTCTCCTTAATGTTTTGATTAAACTCAAGACCAAGTCCTGTGTCCCTTTTTTTTGTGTGTGTGTTTGTTTTTTTATAACAGAAAGATCAAAGTTTGGGATCTGGTTGCTGCTTTGGACCCCCGAGCGCCTGCAGGAACACTGTGTCTGCGGACTCTTGTGGTCAGTGAATGCTGTTTCCAGGCTACACAAAAGACTAGTGTTCAGTCGTTTGAATACATTTGCCATGTTTTAAACTTAGAGTAACAATCAAGAGATTTAGCATGTGTTGTGTGTGCACAAATAGCCTTTTTATCTGCTTTTGTATTACCATGAGCAAGAAACAACTGCATAATATATTGCATCATTATACAATATGCACACAAAATAAAAACTGAGATGCCACACATGACAGTGCTTTATGGCCAATGCAAACACTTACAATGCAAATTAATTGAATGTCTTTATAATCTCTTGGCATATCCTCAGCAACTATCTGCCAAATTAATGTTAGCACCAGTATGTACACAATTTAAGGGACAAAGGTGAGACTCATCTGAATCAGTAAAAGGGGAAATTGAGAAAGCTTTCCCCTTTGCTTGTCTGACAGGAGCATTCTGGAAGGGTGTTCAGACTGCAGTTTGACGAGTTCCAGATAGTCAGCAGCTCTCATGATGATACAATCCTAATGTGGGATTTCTTGAATGACCCAGACACACAGGCAGAGTCCTCACGCTCCCCCTCCCGGACATACACCTACATCTCAAGATAAATAATCAACACTACTCCATACCTCCTACTTGCACAGGTAAGAGCAGCAAGACTTCCACAAGCAAATAGAATGCTAGGAAGAGACACATCTAAAAAATGTGAAAATTGTCTATGGCCTTTGTTTGTTGTGAAGACATGACTGGCAGGGAGTATAAATTTAAAAAAAAAAAAAACACATTTTTATGTACTGTTTTGTAGTTCACTAGGATACAGTAAGGACTTCACAACCTATTCTTACTTCTGGGATATTTTTCAACTTTAATAGTGTTACATACAATGGCTTTGATAAAGTTCACAGGATTAGTACACCACTGTGTCATGTCCTGTCTGTCAGCACATAATTAATCAGACATTAGCTTGGGTAAATGTATTGTGCAATAATGTAATATTTTTGTATTGTTTTTTCAGGACTTCTTGTGCTGTGGTATTTAGATAATATTGAAGTGCCAGAAACTGTCAACTCAACCTGATCTAACAAGAGGAAGCGGTTTTCACCCCAGCAGGCAAATCAGTTTGGGACTATGGGGAGTGAAGGACTTCTGAAAGTGCTGCTAATGAGATATATCTGTATCACAGAACACGAGAAGAGCTTTTGAAAAAGTGTCAGCCCCCCACCTCCCAGAGTGTCATATATGAATAATATTATGTATTGTGTAAACCGAAAATCTGCTGCTTTTCCATAACTTACCAGCATGGATATTCTCAAATGTTTTAAAGGGTGAGGTGACACAAGTATTATAATTCCAACTTTTTGTTCAAGTGATGCACATTAAGTATCTTATGTGTGCTCCATTTTAACAACCACCCATGCACCAGTGATAATGTGTGATAAATTATGTAATTTTTGCTTGTGTACTACACTACTAAACCCATTGTTTTTATAATGCATTAAAAGCTATAAATGTGACCCAAATGCCATTGAATAACTTTTAAGTTACCTTAAAGGTATAAGCTAGTCTTAAAAAAAAAAAAAAAGTGTGTGTGTGTGTGTATATATATATATATATATATATATATATATATATATATATATATATATAAATATACTTTGTTTGTATCAGAAAAGTTTCCTCAAAGAACATTCAACAAAGAACATGAGTGAAAGGCACATGCAGATTCATTTCCTGTATTCTAGAAAGTTTACCTGTGTTAAAGCAAGGGAAAATGGCTTCAGTTGCTGTTCAAATTTCAACAGCAAACCAATAAGGGGGTTCTAATTCTTTGCTAATGTGATGTATGAATATATTATAGAACATATAGTGTGTACATGTGTTCTGTGCTTAGTCATGGTTTAGTGATGGCTTATGAAACCTGAAATTCCCCAATTTGAAACACAACACTCTTACACTCAAAGCCATGCTTCATGCCCCTTACTACCTTATCCCCCTCCTTCACCTTGTCTGCCTAATACACAATTATATAGTTAGATATGTATATTTATTTATAATTGTTTGCACACCAGAATTAACTGGGAATAATCCAGCTTGTGTAGAGTAACATAGGAGCATACCTAATTTCACACACAAGTTCTGCTGGTTTGGACTGCAGTGTGAGTAATGAAATTAAGCTTAACAGTGTAACGGATCATCTCCAGTTTCTGTTGTCAGAGAGCCATCTTCCTTTTGAGTTGTATTGCCCCTTGTGCTTACTTTAATTCCCACACTTAGCAATTCAGGTAAATGGTTCTTAGCGTTGATCCCTTTGCTGCAGAGATTTTTCTTTTTGATTACGCTACATTTGTATGGGTCATTTTCCTAGAAATGTAAAATGTGTTTTGTGCTTGTTGTCTGGTCAGTTGCCAAAATGAACAATTGTGAAGGTGGATCACTGACATGCTTATCTGTAAAAGTGGACTTGATATTTAAGTATGGAAAGAGACCTAAAGCTATTAGTATATTTTTTAAAGGTGCATGAAAATGTCAATAATTAGTACCCTGGGTTTTAGAACTGTACTTTATTTATTAACTTTTGTAAAAATGTAATGTAAAAAAAAAAGACTAAAAATAATAATAATAATAATAATTGTGACAGTTAAACCAATTGTAATTTGTTTTTTGCAGTGGCCAACATTTATATAATAAAAAAGAAAGTGAATTACTTCAGTTTAAATGTTGTCTTTATAAATGACATGTTGTCAAATTGAAAGCTTTTTAATGCTTTATCTTTCCAGAATGTGAAAAATAATTAGTGGTTGAGAGAACGAAACAGTCTTTAGTATAGAAGTCAATACTATATAGAAAAAGTCAATTTATTTAGCAATGCATTTTCATTTTTGGTAGCTGAGTAAGTTCAAGATGAATAATAAAATAAAATCTGACCAAGCATCTGTTTACCAAGTTGAACCCATTTGTATAGTGATATAAAAATGTAGATGGGAGCTGGGTTATATGGTAATATTGAAAATGCTAATGATTATTTGTAAATTAAAACAAGTTACATATTTTTTATTATTTTATTAAGAATATGTGCTATTATAAGAAAATATAAAGTGTAATAATGTGATGAATGGTGTAAAATAGAACATTGAATGTATACTGTGCTAGTTTTAATTTCTGCAGCAACAGAGATCCTGTATTTATTCACTGTCCCTTGAAACGTGCCCAGGTACAGAAGCTAAAGTTGTATGATGAGAAAGTGTTGTTGAAACCTTAACATTGTCCTTTTTTATGTATAAATTGCAACTTGAATTATTTTTGGAGGTGCAAAGCATTGTATGTTGCTTGCATTTAAGTGACTTTGTTTCTTTTGACAGTTCAAACTGTTAATTAGTTTTAAGAGAGTGACCCTTTCTCTCACCCATGTCCATTTCCATGTGTATAGCGTTAAAACATGGCAGTTTTCTATAGTATTATATTTTAGTTTGTCTCTCTTTTTCACATTTTGAAACCATGCTGTGTATTAAACACAATGTCCCACGCTATACATTTTTTTTAAATTACTTCGTTATATGTATTTATATACACTAATTTCCAAAATAGTATCTTTACAAACAATAGGCGCTGTATTATACAAAAAATAATATACTCAGTGGGTGGGAAACTTTATTTTGATTATTCTTAATTTAATTTCAATTGCTTTGTGCTTAGTTTTTTTGGGGTTTTTTCACCCACAGAAAAGGGATAATGCAATCTATGTTAAGGCTCTCCCTTAAAATGTTTGAGTTGGTCTAAAGGGTGCAATGTATCCCTGTTTTAGCCAATGCAAAGACTTGAAAAGGGGTTATTTTCTTTTTACTATTTATTCTATAGGTACTCCAGTAAATGAGTGCTATCAATTGTGTGATTTTGTTTAAGGTAAAGCGATGTGTAGCTAATATACTAATATGTTCATAAAATGTGTTTTTTTTTTTTTGTTTTGTTTTTTAAACTGTTAGTAACAAAATATAAAATGCAAGGTGCATAAGACAAATGTTCATTATTAAAATATGTTATACTATGTAGCACTTTGGAGAATTAGTTGTGTTCATTCATGATTCTTGGATTGTGGTCATTTGTTTACATCATCAGTGGAATCTTAAATCCACATGAATATGGTGCCAGTTGTCTCTCCTTAATAACCAGCTGATATAGGTCCTTGTGTCTGCTCAAAACAAAAAAGGACATATCTAAATGACGTGTCTACTGCAGAGTTAGTCATCACATGTTGAACTGTTTTGCCAGTCGCTATGCAAAATCATATGTATTTTTTTTGCATCTATTCAGTTACCCTGCTAGATGACTTGGAGTAATCATGAATATGCTGCTGCTGACCTCTGTACGTTATCTAAAGAACATTTTAAGATCACTTGCACATGCTGTTTATTCACATAAACATCTTTATAATGTACATTGCTGTCTGAGCACAATAGCAGTAACTACAATGAGTACCTCTGATGAATATAGCATTAAACATGTATACGTTTTAGAACAGATCACCAAAGTGTTTTCCCTGAATAATGTATACTGTAGAGTTTGTGGGCACAAGTGATATGGCTCCTGAGGCTACATGTTCTGGATGAGGACGACAGACATGGTTACACCAACAATCATGCCAGTGACAGTCTGAGAACAGGATGACCTTTAGGAGGTATAGGTCAAGTGTTTAATACCCCTGGTCTACCCCATGACTCTGATCTCCTGGGACACAACTGGTTTTCACACACCCTGATTAGCACTAACCCTAACCCTAACCCTAAAGTAACATTAGGTAGTCCAATATTGGTGCATACCGGGGTCTATGAAATTAAGTTACAAATTCGGTTCTAAGTATATTGTTTAAATGGGGTTCTTTTTTCACAATTTTCAGATCAGCTGACACAAATTTGAGAAGCGTTGTCAGAAACACATTACAAGTTGATTTACAGAAATACAAATGAAGCCCTCAAATTACTGTGTGGAGTTCACTTCTACAGACCATCGTTCTCATAATGTGATTTATTAATATTACTGCAGTCAAGAAAGGTTCAAATTCATACCTCTGTCCTATTGGTACTATGTATTGACTCAAGGGTAGTGTATTTTGAACGGTACACATAGGGTTAATCAGCGGGACTCTCCCGCTGCTAATTCCAGGAGCCCTGTCTAAACGGAGTAAAGCTTTTAAAATGCACTTAGCTAATTGAATTTTCCCCTTTCTCTTCAAAAAAATCACATTGCATACTCTCATGTGACTCCATTATCCCTGAACTTCTTAATGGCGAATGACGAAACTCCCATCATGCTCGCTACTGCACAAGGCACTAATTACGCTCATAGCAGGGTGAGGATTGGAGGATTTCTTGATATTTCACATTTGATTGGCTACTTCGATATCAATCGTTCCTATTCGCTCATGCCCAGGTTTTCAAGATTCTGTGCAGTGGGAGTCAAGTATAAAGTTTTATTCATTGGGTTTTTTTTTTTCTTTCTTCTTTTTAGTTCAGTACTCGTCTTCCCTTTTCTCTTTCTGGACTTTAAACGACTTGTTTTGTAAATGGCAGAAGAAATAATAATAATTTCCCATGGGAAAATGAGAGGGGTAAGTAAATCAGGTGTTTTATTTAAAATATCACCATAAAGACTGTTTTAAAAGTTCCTATAAATTACCTGTGAGCTAAACAATTAGAAATATGTTTGTATTGTTTATCAGAGTTCAACGGCTTATCGATTAATGGTCAAATATTATTAATGTTTGTTCAGACCCTGCCAACTGGTATGATCCGGTATTTGATTGTATTGACAGAGCGTTATTTTCTTGTGTGAATAGAAAATAGGATGCTTTGTTAATATAAAACCAATGTGCTTTTTTTTTTGCTATTCCATTTGAGAACATTGCAATTTGCCTCAGTGGTTTAGATTAGGCTTTTTCTATTTAGAAAATAAAATGCACGCTCAGGGAGGCATTACATGATATTGTTTATTATATAGGGAAGGTTTATTGTATTAATATTATATGATCTGTAGCTTATAACTAATGCAGTTAACGTATGCAGCATTAACTATACATTCAACCTTTTCTGAACGAGAATATGCGAAGTCGACTTCATCAGGACTTTACCTAGGTTAAAGCATCAAAACACAGAAGTGTCATTGCGGCTGTATTCCCTTTGTACTGTGGAACTGCACAACGGGGTATTGCACTGAGTACAGTCCTGTTTATTAATACAGTTTCTTTTCAGTATACGTCTGATCACAATGTACATGTGCAACATCATGTACTAATTAAGAACAGGCGCATCGCATTGATCTGTACAGGCTACTGTACATTATTTATATAACATTTCAATACAGTAACCAAGCAACTTACTTGTAACCCTTCTAATAATATCATTCTATTTCCAAAGTGATGTCAGTGTTCCAGAACCCCCTTTGCATTTACTGTGTCCCCTATTCTTGTCCTTGTTGCAGTCATTTTGTTTCAACATATTCCCGATTGTGTTTAGATAGATAGATAGATAGATAGATAGATAGATAGATAGATAGATCGATCTCGTAGGTAACTAAATTAGATGGAAGTACAAATCTATCAAGAAGAGGCTGTTAAATGAACAGCAGTGAACTGAAGATTTACTGAGGAGGGGTTCAGATTGACTTCATGTCACATGATATCATTCGGCATCACAAGGCAGATATTATTGTACTATGTGGCCTTACACACATAATGAAGGAGTTGTATCTGAGAACGTGTGTGTTCATCTGACAGTCCATAGCAAACGTGTACAGAACAGAACTTTGTTTTTTTCTTTCTTTTTATAACTAAATTACTATATTAACTGAGGCCTTCTTTGGGTTCAAACCATTATAATATATATATATATATATATATATATATATATATATATATATATATATATATATATATAAAATCAGTCAAATAGGGCAAGTCGATCACAAATGGTCCTGGAAGGATTACGTTTTTAGGGCAAAGTTTGCAATTTTCCTCCTAACTGAGCATCCATCCAAGTCAATGAACTGAGCCTCGCCCAACATCCAGTAACTTTGCATCTTGGGGGGCGTGTCATATTTAAATTGCACACAAAAATAATAACAAATGGATTAGTGGTTAATATTCAGTATGCAACTGACATTGAGTCCAGTAGTAAGCCATGTGTTCTCTTTGTTTACAGCACCTCACTTTGTCACTCATCACAGTGGCACTGCTCACCTCATTCGGCTCCTCCATGCTGTATGGCTACAACCTAGCAGTGGTCAACTCCCCTACGGAGGTAAGGACACAGTCCTCGATCAGGTGTCCAGAAAGAGTGTTGTTTTTATAGAGTTTAAATAGTAAATGGATTGAAATGTTCCTTTTAACTTTCCTGTAGTGTTTCTGAGTTCTGTTGTGCCAGATGTTTAATAAAGTGCTAACTAATTTCCACCATCAAGAATGAATTTATTTTTTCATTATATTGGATCTTCTCTTTTGACAACTGGTTACCGAAAACAAAAACAAGGAAAATCAGGGATGCCAAACAAAGTCTTCTGATAAATTGAGCCAATGTTGCTTTCCCAACATTGTGTTTTTTTTTTGTAAAATTTAGTAGTTAACAATTAATTTGACCCTGTTTTTCTCCCAGTTTGAAATGCCCAATTGTATTTAGGCTCAGCCCACCGCTACCACCCCTGCGCTGACTTGAGAGCAGCGAAGATGAACACTCGCTGTCCTCTGAAGTGTGTGCTGTCAGATGACTGCTTCTTTTCACTCTGCAGGCCTGCCATGCAGCCAGTCCAGAGCTATAGCTACAGCATTGGAGGACAGTGCAGCTCTGGGCAGCTTACAGGGAAGCCTACAGGTGCCAATCATTCTACAGGGCTCGCTGGTGCCTTGGAGTGCTGAGGACACCTTGGCCGACCTAAGCCCTCTCCCCCCTGGGAGTCCCGTCCATGGTTGGCAGTGGAATAACCTGGACTTGAACCAGTGACGTCCAGACTATAGGCCGCATCATGCACCTCACATGGAGCGCCTTTACCGGATGTGCCACTCGGGAGCCCCTACCTTCATTGTAATTTAATGGGAGAAAGGGAGGATGTACAAATGAGAGAGCACTGGAATTTCATTAATCTGACTTGCCGGTACCAGAGATAGAAATCCTGGCGTCACATGCCTGACACCAGCCAGTCCTAAGGACATTTTTTTTACAGAATTGCATTTAAAGAAAATTGAAGTAAATGATGTAGCAAGCCTTTCAGATAGATCACTTAAAATGTATCAAATTAAATTGGTAGCTTCTGGCAAAACTACCAAAATCATGAGTCGCTTTCTGCTGTGGAGGTATCCCTGTACACATTCACAACTTGTCAATTTAACAGCGCACCCAAATCTAACTTTACAAAGTGGGCAGAAGAATGGCATTGTTCTGTATGAAGGATTTGGAGGGAATGTATGTATATTTGTTTTATTTTGGTGAAGTAAAGGTATGTACATAATTCAAACACCTACTGTATGCCATTTGCTGGACAGTTAACAAACAGCTGACTCAAGTTAATTAAAATCGCAACAGATTGGGGTGTCAAATTAGCAGCAAATGGTAGGCAGGTTGAGTCTCTTTAAAGAAGGCTCTCGTACTGGATGTTGCATATTGTCACTTTTGTCTTCAGCATATTAAAGAGTTCTACAACAGAACGTGGCTGAGTCGCAACCACACGGAGCTGAGCGAGGAGACCCTCACACTCCTGTACTCGTTTACAGTGTCAGTGTTTGCCATCGGGGGGCTGCTCGGGTCCCTGCTGGTGGGCATGCTTGTGACAAAGTTCGGGAGGTAAGCCCCAAACCACTATGAAAATGACAAGACTAACAAAACCCCATTGTGACTAACACTGCAGTGTGTGATGTGGAGTACATTTCCCTGATTTTCAAATCCTTCCTTTATCAGCACAGGTTCTCATTTACATGGGTGAATTGGGCTGTTAGTGAATGTGTTGTATTGACCTGGACTGTGCTTCCTAACACCGTTAACAGAAGTAGAAGTGCTGGCTACTCACCCTCTAATGCCTGTGGAACCTTGTTTTGTTTCTTGGTGGTCCTTTCCAAGTGCTGACGAGGCCCAACAAAACCAGGCCCCAAGGTGCTGTGGCTGCAGCCGTTTCTTATTCAGAAAGGCTGGTCGAGTAGCGGGTGTGCAGTTTGGGGATGAAAAGATCAGTCATTTGCAACAGTACACTAGAAATGGCAGCAACTATTGATGATGGCTATTTGCCGTATTTGAGTCGTGTTTAAATCAAAATAGTCAAAATCTCATTAATGCAGCATGCAGTCAAACAGGAGTTGATGATTAAAGAAAGATTGTGTGAATTTGTGCAGAAAAGGGACGTTGGTGTACTGCACAGTGCTGGTCTTCATTGCGGGGGGTCTGATGGGCTTCAGCCGGATCTGCCACTCCCCGGAGATGGTCATTATTGGGAGGTTCGTTACGGGGATCCATTCAGGTAGGAATATGCCTAACTCATTCATGAAATAACAGGGATGGAAATAAGACTCCTATTGCATAGCACTTTCACCCATTCCAGGTTTTACTACGAGCTTGATTAGCCACAGTGTAGAAGTCACAAGCTCAGGTGTGTCGTCTTAAACTCGCAGTAAAACCGAGAATGGATCAAACTGCAATGAATATTTCCATCCCTGCAAAGCTACAATCATTGTGTATCCTCATTCTAGAATAACTACAGTACTTCTGCATCTAATATTACTCCTGAGTATGCGCCAGTTTCTCAATAATCCACTTCTGTTTGGTGCGGATGGAGAAACATAGCTCCCTTACTCCGTGTGTCTGCAGTGTCTTAGCATCTTTCTGCTCGTTATTTTTTTTACAATCTGTTTCTCTTTCCAATGGGATTCCTGTAAGCTGGTGTTAATATGTGTTCCAATAGCTGAAATGCTTTCTAGTTTTACAAACACAAGCACCCAGAATACAGGTTAAAAAAATTCAGGGTTTAATCAATGAAAGCCAAAAATAATATAATTTAGAGCTTGCCTAGCTTAATGCGTGCAATGTATTGTACTGGGATCTCTGCTGTTCTCCCAGACGTGGTTCTCTATTTCCCTCAGGGATCTGCCTGAGTGTGGTACCAATGTACCTGGGAGAAATCGCTCCTAAGAACCTGAGGGGCTTCCTTGCTCTGGTGCCGAGTATCTTCATCTGTCTGGGAGTGTTTTTAGCACAAGTCCTAGGGCTGGAAGAGTTGCTCGGAAAGGTATATCATACCATACTCTGTCAACTTCATTAGCCCTTAAAAGTAACAAGGGAACTTTCTTATTTTTGCAATGAGGATTTTAAAATGTACCGATAGGTTGGATCTGGTCATCCAAATGGTCAGTTTCCTTCCTCTTGACACTTGAGTCAGTCTCAAATGTATTTTAAGAAGAAATCATTTGAACAACCGTTCAACTCCTCGTGTACCTTAAGGGGTTACTATAGCGTCCTTTGTATACAAGGCACTATACAAAAATAAAAAAGAGCTTGCTAGCAAAAGCTCAAATTAAAACAAGTCTGTTTTAAGCTTATATTTAAAATATCGATTGACTGCAGGAATTGAATTTCTTTGTTTGGAAGGAATAAGTATACCAAGCAGCTAGGCGGGACCAAAACCATGGATAGCCTTACGAAACAAGATCAGTACAATGCTTCACTGGAATTCAGTGATGTGACATCAGAACTGAGAACAAAATGATGGGCAGATCTGTTAGATATGTGGTAGGAAGAGTCAGTGATGCTGTTAAACTCAGTATGGTCTGTAGTATTTATTACAGGTTACTGTGCGCAGTACAGAGTTTCAATGTGGCTTGTTTGTCTTTGATTAGGAGGCTTACTGGCCCCTGTTCCTTTCTCTGGTGGTGGTGCCAACCTTCGTACAGCTCATGCTGCTGCCCTGGTTTCCAGAGAGCCCACGATACCTGCTCATCGAGAAACAAAACATCCACGCCACCATCACTGGTAAGAACCGCCACACCCAGTGCGCACTTCCCAGGCCTGTACACCTAACACGCTTCTTCTACTCCAGTGTGGAGTCAAACATTAGTAATTACTCAAGTCAGGTTATATACACTATATGCATAGCTTACATACACAAACATTTGTTGCTATAATCATGTCCATATTGAGAAATCTGCAAAATGAAATTGCTGCAGATATTTTCTTTCTTACAGTATTTACCACTTAGGAGATGAAAACCACACAAGAATGGTTTTGAACACAGCATTGGAATGTGGCCAGTGGAAACACATCCTTCGTAGTGTATCATTCACGTGTTCCTCATGGCTGACTGCAGTGTGTCTCTCGGTCTCCCCCTGCAGCCCTAAAGTGGTACCGCTCCAAGTGTAACATCCAGGTGGAGATTGAGGAGATGCAGGAGGAGCAGAGCTCTCTCTCCACGGTGGAGACAGTGTCAGTGTGGGGCCTCATTATGGACAAGTCTGTGCGCTGGCAGTTCCTCTCCGTCATCATCATCAACATGGGCATGCAGCTGTCTGGCATAGATGCGGTAAGTCAGCATGGCACAGCAACCGTTTCTACAAGACTCAGCACTTATATCTAGCCATCACCTCCATTCATTTCTCTCTTGATTTTCACGAGCTTCTTAGAATTGTTTGGAGAATTTTTCTGAAGCTGTCATACATGACCTTGTTTCCCCTGTCCTTTCAGATCTGGTTTTATACCAACGCCATATTTGCGAATGCCGGGATCCCCAAATCCCAAATCCAGTACACGACGGTGGGAACTGGAGCGATTGAGGTCATTTCAGGACTGATAGGGGTGAGTTGAGGTCTGGGTCTGGGTTAGAATCCAGCAGGGGTCACTTGGGTTTGCTTATTGTAAGTTCTGTTTAAATTAGTTTAAAATTATTCCAACACTGCTTGACTGTTAGTGTGTGTTGCCCGTTGTTGCTTTAAGTAATAGCAGGAGTATGGGTATTTGGGTTACAGTGACCTAGGGCAAGGGAGGAAACGAAAAATCTTTGAGTGAGTCGTCTTTTTGATGAGAGAGCAGAAAAGGTGAAACTATAGAACACTGGAAGGAGTTTTTTTTGTTGGTGAAATTGAACAGCTGTAGACACAGCGGCTTTTGTAAACCATCAGCATGTTGTATAGATTACACAAAGAATCTTCCTTCAGTAACATGCTTTCTCAGTTGAACTCCTATGTGTCTTTGTTTGCTATAACCCTGCTGTAACTCAAGTGTTCACAATATCCCCCCATAGTGTTTTACTATTGAAAAGCTGGGCAGACGGCCATTGATGATCGGTGGGTTCAGTGTTATGGGAATTGGCTGTGCAGGAATTACACTTTCCTTAGTCTTACAGGTGAGTCTATCTTTCCTTGCGTTAACCTGCTTATTCTAATGTGACTAGTGTTTAAACATTTCTGTACTGCTGGTGTATGTTAGGTTTACTCAGTGAAGTAAAGAGTTGGTGATAATTACAGCCCTTCTATATTGTGATGTTTTAAAATAAATCAACCTTTTCCAGTATAGTGTGTGTCATCTGCATGTTCTTTTAAAATGTTTTATTGCACAGCTGGATCCACTCTCAAAACTGCATTGTAGAAGGTTCTTTATATTTCTGAACCCTCCTTGCACATCCCTGTAACACATGCATTTCAGTCCTGGGAACTACAAATCCCATCAACCCTTAGGGAGTCAGTGCAATATATGGATGAAACCAGTCAAATTGCGCTCTCCTCTAGAGCACGTGGCTTCACATTTAAATAACAATCAGTAGAAGCATTTCTTATTTTGTCACATACTCTCATGCTAAGCCAAGGTCTGCATCATTAAATCTCTTTCTTGATTCTTAGACCCACTTTGCCTTCATGCGCTACATTAGTATTGCTTGTGTGGTGGCAATTATTGCTGGCTTCTGCATAGGACCAGGTAAGTGAAACCTATATTAAACAATATGGACTAGCAGGAAACTGTGAATTTAAAAAGTTAGCAGCTTCAAATAAAATAATAAATGTACCTTGTTTTGATCATATTGATTCAGAGTGGTTCTTAGTTGAGATACTGGAGTAGTGGGTTGTTTTTTGTCTAGTGCCGTAAGTGCCTGCTTCATCAGCCAGTGATGGAGTTGGGGCTTGAATATAACGTCCCTGATCCAGCCTACATTACATATGTCTGTGGCAGGCAACTAGAATATATAGCAACTCCTGAACTCCATAGCACCTTAACACAGACTTGCCAAACAGCAAATTGCAATGAGAACTATTCCCAACAATGTCAAACACCATAAGATGAAGACAATATCAAAGAACATTTCATTTGAAGCCACTTACTCATTAATGAATTGTGGTGTTTGCTGCAATACGTGGATGTCAGGAGACACACATTGAAGCCCCGTGTGTGTGTGTGTGTGTGTGTGTGTGATGCTGCAGTAAAGAGGAATATTAGGGCACAGTGTTTTCTCTGGTACACTTATGGTTAAAGTCAAATGGGTGACAGTAGAGGATACCTTGAGGCTATCTTCATTACACCAAACCCTTAAAGTTAGGAGGGAAAGCTAAAGAAGAGCAAAGACGCTGGAGTGTAGAATACCCTGAGCAGGCATGAGAAATGCTTAGAAAAATCCAGATCAGCCCTGGTGACCGTGAAATAGACACCAAACGCACTGGCTGCCTCTTGCATATTCCGTATTCTATCCTGATGCAAGTAACTGCGTTTGAAAACATCTCCTATGGGAACAGAAAGTTGGAAATTAAAGAAATAAAAGTGCATTAGCTTTGTAAAAATGATAAATGGGAGCCTGAGCGGTTTACACAATTGATGTATTATCAGACCTTCTAACAAATCCATAAGTCATTCTCAGTCAAGAATTTCTATCACTGTAATTACATCTTTAATTAGGATTTTTATGGCTCATTGTTCATAAACAATGATGAATATGACTTTTTAAGATGAAATCCTGCATGAACAATGGATATCGGACTAGGCTCCTTATAAATTTGACTACATTAAGCCTCCTTTTCTCAATTATCATGCACAAATAATGAAGTGGCAGCTTCACTTGTTTCTAAACTCATTAGGGTTGAAAAAACACCCAGCGCCTGCTTATTTTTCAGTTGTAACCAAAAGGGATTAGAAGTTAAGCACTGGAACCGTTCTTTGTTTCCAGCATCAACAGTGAGAGGAAACAAGTAGATTATAGGGTTTTTTTTTTTTTTTGTTTTGTGTTGTTTTTTGTTTGTTTTTTTATTCACTTTGACTGCTGACAGTATATTAATAATTTAGTTTTGCATGCCGTTTTAAAACGATTAAAAAAAAAGTGCAAAGCATAAGCATTTAGCTGAGGACATGACAAACACCATTATTAATAATAAGCTGCTTTTACAGGGGTGTTACAGTGTTTTTGTTTTATTGTAAACAATTGAATTTGCGAGTTGCATGATTCAAACAGAGTATGTGATGCAGTTCGAACAATCCCCGAACCGCTACGCTAACTAGCCATCGTTTGAATTATACAGCCTCTGTGACCAGGGTACCTGTATTAAATATGTGCAGTGGTCTCGGCGTACTCCCTGATAAACTGATTTCTGCCTCATCCAAGTAAATGGAATGTGTTGTGTGTTTTTTAAAGACCTTCTGATCAGTAAGCAACCTGGTGAACTGCACTATATGAAGATGGTTGGTATCCGTGGTTGGTATTTTTGCTGTTTGTCGTTGTAACCCTAATAAAGAATGTTGCAGTCTGTTACCACCATGCAGATTGTAAAGAAACTCTTTGGTTTGGAATGGAGCATGCTGTACAGTGCCCTTGTGTTGTGTGATTTGAGAAGGGAAATAGTTTTTACTTGCAGGCAGTAACCCACTGAGATTGTTTTTAATCCCTGAATTGACAATGGCGTCCCTCCCGCAGCTGGCATCCCGTTTCTCATGACAGCTGAGCTCTTCAAGCAGTCTCACAGGCCCGCGGCCTACACTGTGGGGGGAGCCCTGAACTGGATGTCCAATTTCACTGTGGGCTTCGTCTTTCCCTTCCTGCAGGTGAGTGAGACTCCCCTGACAGTACAGCACTGGAGTCGGTCAGTTTCTAGGGAGTTCAGCACTCTCTAAGCACACACAAATCCTTCCTGTATATAGTACTAAGGACAGATTGTGCTTTCTATAAAGACATACATAAAAACAACACCCCATGCTAGAATATGTAGGAGCACTAAAAGAAAGTGATTTGACAACCATTTCATTCGCAGTGTATTCGCATTGAGCAACGCAATGTTATTTTTTGGGGTGGGGTTTGTTTGTTTTTTGACTCCACTATTTATTTATTTTTGTTTGTGTTCCACCTATGTGCCGGTGAAGATTTAAAATAAAGAATGTAGGAAAAACCTGAGGAGACTTGTGGTCCATCTTTTAGGACAATACAAGATTCAACAGGCTTTTGGTGTACTTTTTATTTTAAATGTTAGTGTCTTGCTGGTATCTGATGTGTGAGACACCAAATATACAGCAGAATTAGCCAAGTCTGCAATTCTGGTGATGGGGAGAAACTGAAATGCCTCCCTTTTGTTTTGGTCAAATGTTTCCCAGACAGTGCAGTACCATCTAGTGGTAACAATGGGAATGGCTGCTCAGCTGAATCACCATTCATAAAGGACAAGGACAGAATTGCGGTGACAAAAATCCCTAATTATGAAATTAAACCTTTTTATATTTTCTTAAAGTTGATAATCATGTAATTCCACCTATTAAACCTGGTGTAGAATTACCCTCCAGGACCCACACACTGAGTCAGTCTCCCGGGCAGTTTCAATAAGAGGATTCCACAGAGTGACAGGATGTTTGAGCAGGTTCTGAGACCAGGGAGGGTGATGGAAACTCTTTTTATAGTTCTTTTTTTTTTTTTTTTGTTTGTTTTTCCCCGTGATGCAGATGTCAGCCGGGTCCTTCTGCTACCTGGTGTTTTGTGGGGTCTGCGTGCTTGTGGCAGTATATGTTCACTTTGTCATCCCTGAGACTAAAAACAAAACCTTCATGGAGATCAGCCAGATGTTTGCCACTAAAGAGCCCACCCTTTCAAAAAGCCCCTCAGGCAACCCCGACGAGCTCAAACTGAAGAAGTTCAGTGGCTACGGAACGCTGGAGAACAGCTGGGTGGAATTGGACAGCTCTAGGTCCTACCCCTGAGAGTTTGGGTGACAAACATGGATATAATGTTCATTTTTGTAGCTGCAATATATATTCTTACAGTAGCCTTAACTGAACCCCACTGTCTAAACTGACCTACAACCTGACCCATGCCATCAGAATGAAAGAAAGCAAACTTCACTATCATAAGTCTGTGATGAGTGAGTAAAAGAAATTACAGCTGTCTCTGTTGTTATTTAAAAATGTCCTCAAAATCAGTAATAACCCCTTTTAATAAAACACAGACTAGAGGAGGTGTGCTGGAAATAAAACTAAATAAGTTTTGAAGTGAAAACAAACAAAGAAATAAACTATTTACAAAAACAGCATCAATCAGAGCATTGCAGTTTTGTCTTTAATACAGGCCTATATTCTCCCCATTGTTGGTACCTGACAAACACTTCTCTCCCACATATACAATTATGAATATAATGACTTAAACATGTCCACAACTTCCACATCGTTATTTCATTTACAATTTAAATATTTCTTTGAAAATTATAGCTAAATATTAATTTAACCATTTATTAATTTCACACTCTGTATGTCCCAAATGAAATGGACTGTCCATTACTAAAGGTGTGCATAAGCACAGCAAGACGCCATTGTACCCGCCCTTACCAACATGGAGTCCAGTGAACCACTCTCTAAGATGGCGTCTACTAAGAAACACCCCCTCTCCCTAGTTCGCAGAGTTGCCAAATCCGTTTATAGTAAACGAGATTGGCTTTGCACTAACGTCCGTAGTCTAACGGGTCACTGCTTTAAAACAGGTGTGGATATTTTATTATACAGCCTCTAAGTCAATTAAACTTGTTTACTTCTCTTTCCTTTTTAACTGTTTCTCAAAGTTAATCATTTAAGCAATAAACTATTGCCCATGAGCATAAGAATTCTGATATCAAAAGTCATGTAAACACAGATTTCGGACAATGTATCTGAATATTCCGAAATTCAGTTTTCGGAAAACAGCACCTAGAAATTTCCGAATAAATTCCCGAAAACTAACAAAATGTATATCATGTAAACACACTTAGGAAAACTTATTGAAATAGCATACTGCGCATGTGCACACTTTGACCCTTTTCACTTGCGCATGGTTTTAGAAAACGGAAAATAATAATAATCTGTAGTCAGTCTGCATGAATCCATTTGTCTAGTTAGGGATAAAGTAATACATTTGTTAAAGTCTGTATGTATTTGTTAATAGCCCATAGTGAAGCAGCAAATGTTTTTCCATTTTTAAAATGATGTGAGAATTTAAAATAATGTCTGCAAAAGAAACTGGTAATACAGAACAGGATGAGCTGTTGGAAAGGCTGATTGCACATTGTGGGGAATCTGAATAGAGGTACAGGACAGTAATCTTTAAATTTAAGACCTGACACTTCGATAAATCATTTGAGTTGTTGGACTGATCTCCGTTCTATCGCAGAAATGTCCGGTCTTCAAATCGTACTTAGGCTATTACAGTAGGCCCACTTTGCATGCAGAAATATCCTGCGTTTTCTGAAAACTTCAATTCATGCATACAGTTGAATTCTAATTAGATTTTCTATCGTTACTCATGTACACAGAAAAGTGACGTTTTAAGAAAAGATGTTTTGTCATGTAAATGTACTGATTGTTTACCCTTATTAACCAAACCCCATCTACACATTTTCACCTCAAAGACATAACTGGTAAGTTTTACATTTTATTTTTTCACATACTTCATGTTAAAAACATTATAGTTTGTTTAATAGAATAGCATCCCTTCAATAAAAACATGCTGAAAAATGATGCAAAAATACCTTCCCCTCTTTGGCAAGTCATATTTTTAAAACCTTTTTTTTTCCCCTTCAACAGAACTAACTGAACTTTATTAAGTCGATATAATCAGTAAAATTTGTGGATTCTAAAGAAATTCCTATGCATATTTACACAATATAGCGATACAAGATACAGCTGTATCGTTGGGCTATTAATTTTTGAACACCATATGTTTGCGCATCTTTTGGCACAATGAGTCAATTAATAACAATAATTAACAACAACTGTCTTTTGCTGCGTGTGACGTCAGTAGCATGGCTTGGCTCTGTAGTGGAAAAACAAACCAGGCTCCCCTTAACCGCACGGTGAGGTCGCTGTACAGCCCTGGCCTGCCTCTGTTGTACAGTGGAAGAGAAGCATTGGGATATTCACATGGCTGGCATGCTTTGTGTTGTTAGGCCTCATATCCGCCCTCTAGTGTTGGTGAGTTGCAAAACATGCTTCATTCCCTCAGCTTCCTCTAAATCAGGGTAGGTCATGATAGAAAAGGCTCTCCTTGATGCTAATAAGTTAGAATGTTGTGATGCCATGCTGGCAATATGAAGGGGGGGGGGGGGGGGGGGGAGGCTGTGAGTACAGACATGGGTCACACTTAAGAGTTTTCCAGAATTCTTGAGAAGCGCTTGTGTATCATGGGGGATATGATGTCTGTCTGTCTCTCCATCCATCCATCAGTTTGTCTGTCTCTCTTGCTGAATGTTGAGATGTATACCTATCTAGAGAACCCTTGTCCAATTGAGGTGAAACTTGCCAAGGACCTTGTTTTGCAGTTATTGAAAGTATTGGATGTTGGGGTATATTGAGGTACCTGTCTGTTTGTCTGTCTGTCCGCTTTTCATTTTAAAATTTGTATGGTGGATGTAGGCGCTAATGCCACTGACATGTTTAATTTTAAATGATTTATGGAATGCATTACATTTTGAATAGAATTTAAAATAGAATAGATGTTCTTGTTAAACATTGAGAAAAAGTCATCATAGACTACAGTAATGTGACTACAGTAATCTGAACTTGAGAGGGCTTTGTTAAATAGTTGAAATATTTCATGATAGATATGGAATTTGATGACGCTTGCAACATCCCCAAGGTTGTGTACAAACAAACAGTGGAATGGAGTTTACTGTGAGTGCAGGCTGCTTCTTGCAGCTTACCCGTGCAGTCCATGTCCTATTATATGGACACTTGAGTTTAATAGCCTTGACGTACTTAAATACAACAGCAGCAGAAAGAAAATAGAGCCTGGCTCTTTTAAAAGCAACAAAAGAATGCCCCCCAACCTACCCGTGGCTGTATATATTCTCCTTGTAAATGAAGAAGTATGAATCACATTTGCCTGTCACTCCCAATAGGGCGGCGTTGTCATGCTCAGCGTTCTCTTCATTTGTATGATGTTAATTTACTATTAATCATCGTCTCCATTACGAGAGTACAGGCGTTATGAGCCCCCGTGTGGGGAATGCTGAAAGTCAGAGCTGGAGAACGGAGAAAGGTGTTTTTCTAAACTGTAGGCCCTTTATGATTTTTAGCTATGGGGAGGGGGTGGCAGTAATCTAGCATTAGGTGTTTCAGTGCAGGATAATCAGATTGTTCAACGCAGTGGATGGTAAGTAAACTGGGTTGTTTTGTACCCCTTAGGCCGTCCGCTCCATCTGTGCCTGCCTTGCTAAAAAGCCCCCCGACTGAGTGCAGGATAGATAAATGTTGTCAACCGCCTGCCTTTCTCGGTACAGGAAGAAGGATTGCAGGGGAAATCATATCTATAGACTGTTGTTTTTTTCCCCCCAAGGTTCCAAGGTCACTGTCTTAGCAGAGCTTTAGCTAGCAATGGGCCAATCACCTGCCCAGAGAACAGTAATGAGAGTGGGGGCGTCTGGGTAACACCATGGGAGTGTATCACCACTCGTTTCCAGGACTATAGAGCGCTTTCTTGCTTGTTCAGCTTTCAAGGAACATTTTTTATTAAACTGTTTTTTTTTTTTTGGACAACAAATTACAAATACAGCGATACACACTGCCAGAAGAACATAGCCTCCCTAACATGAAACATCATTAAACACATTCATCTGGGCTTTGTTACAGGGATTGTGTTTTTATATTTTAAATATTCTGAGGAATTCTAATCCCAGGTTCTAATGGGAAGAAAGGGGACAGTGTGTCAGTATACAGAGGGGAAATTCTTCCCTCAGTGCTGACCGGTGACGGCCTCATCAAATCATAATCTATGTGAGGGGCTTGGGCAAACCAAACAACCCATTTGTCCATTTCACAAAGAGCGCTGAATTGGGACACCAGTTCATGACCGTGAACAACTTGACATCATTTCATATTGTACTAATATTGCCTGGCTTGAAGAGTAGAGATTCCAGTAATTCATGTCTTAAATTGAGATGAATCCGCATGCTACTATTGGAGATTATAGAGGGGACAGGACAGTGTATGGATCCCATAAAAAAAATACACAGATACGTGTAGTATAGTTAGATCACTGTTTTATAACTGAAGTAATGCTCCCTATAATGTAGCAACTGCAGTCATTTTGCAGATATAAAAGGGGTGTATAATGAGCTTATTAAACCAAAGGCAGCTCTGATGCTGTTGGGAACACCAGCAGGGACCTAGTTAAACAGTATGATCATCCCCCTCCTCTACCTGCACACTCCCATTGATTAGCAACAGTGCCACAGAACTGTAATGCAAGTTTAACCCAGCCCCAGTCTGCAGAGAGCCCGTGCTAATTAGGGCATAGTGCTGATGGCAGTAAATATTTCACTGTGAATTGCCACTCTTAAGGGAATTAATGCCTTTCAGCAGGTCAGGGCTAGTCAGCCTTCCCTGCTCAATCAGCAGTTATAGACTCAGCTATCTTATTGACCCACTGCTGCAACTGTCTCTAAACAGAGAGAGAGATGAGTTGATGACTTGAGGTTACTCTATCATAACATATATAATGTGCATGGATACCATCCACTGTGGGTTCTGTCACAAACATAGAAAAGCAGGTGATCTTTTCTCCAGCTCAGTATTGTTAATTGGTTCTCCAAGCCTTTTTCCACCAAGGTAACAGCACTTATATTGAAACAGGAAGGGGTGTAAAAAGTAAAACACACCACCCAGGCTCGTCTTGCGCCCCCATCAACACAATCCTGCAGACAGACCCTCACGCGCTCTTGCACAAACAGACGCATGCACACACTAACATTTTAATTAATGACAACAGATTTTCTCCTCATAAGTGCTTTAATGTGCGCTTATTGCCGTGCCGGTCCCCTTGGCCGCGGAAATATTATGTTGACGGATGTGCTCTGTCGCTGACGCTCCCTCGACGGGGCCAGCTGTCAGCCCGAGATGATGACATTAACACAGGGAGAAAGTGATGACAAATGCCCGTTATCAGCGAACGAGGCCGGTGACAAATCGAATCTCAGTTCCCAAGCAGCCCCATTACGCTGTAATAAAAAAAGATGGATGGCATTCTCTGGCGGGGCCCCTGTTAATGCGATTTCAGCTGGTCTCTCTGGCTTCCAATTAAGGCAGAAGAGAGGAAGGGAAAGGAGGTTGGAAACAGCTACACAAGCTGCACTAATTTTGTCTGAAAAGCCAAAGGCACTCTCTCTCTTTCTCTCTCTCTCTCTCTCTCTGATATCTGTTCTGTCTATTAAAAAGCAGTCTGGATGGCTGATGGAATATGTCTAATACGAGCTGTTGTTATACAATCAAGGATTGATGGAGGATAGACAGATCATGCCGACAGAGATAAATACTGCCCCATACCGTTAGGCAGATCAATGAGCTTACAGATTGGAAGAAAGAGAGATCGATATCACAGATAAGCCAGTACACAGACTGACTGATTGACAGAGAGGCAAGTGTATAGGACAAAGTAAAGTCCTCAAAGGTGGCAAGGCCTTGACTTTGTATCTGGTGTTCCACCTGGAATTAATGCTGTACATTAAGCAGGAACAGATAGCTATTAACGGTACATCAACCCCACGTAGTATTAGACCATGCTTGAGATGCTGTAGTGTGTTGTGGATATCATACACCATGCTGGGTGCTGGTCCTGCAGTAAATTCATGGTATGCCTATAGAACACAATTCCTCCACGTCCAGTGCTAGATTGCTGGAAGATGGAGCAGGTAAAGGGTAAGTCAATTTTGTTTTTGACCTTGTGACCAGCAATCCGGCCCTAGAGGCAAGTGTATTACCTCTTGATCCCCACAGCGCCTAAGGGGGAGAGTGCTGTACTGTATATTAAAGGATTTCAGTTTCCCAGTCATTTTGAAAAGGTCCCAGGGTTAAGCACCAGCGACACATGAAATACTGCTTATCATAAGCCATGGCTTTGCTGAGATCACTCTCTGACTAAACAGCCTGCTCTAGTTATAGGTAATATATACTGCTGGTGCTTCTTTATTTTCAATTCCAGCACCATTGCACTTTCAGCAATCCTACTAGCAATGTCTTTTCATGTACAGCCTGTATAATATGAAGTAGACTGGCAGACAGCTGTACTACCAAACAGGACAAACAAATAGGTCCTGCATGACAGCCAGACTACAATGCAACATATCATTTCCATTTTCTCTGCTTGTATTGTAGCAGCCTGTTTCTGCAGGGGTGGAACGAAGCTGTATGGAGGTCAGATGCCTTGGTCCAAAGAGTAAGTAGCTGGGTTCTGTAAAATATTGTGTTACATGTCCCCACGTGTTGGTGCAACTGTTTAAATAATGTACCTGCCATTTTCTTTTAATTTTAAAAGCGTCCTGACAACTTTTTACACATATAACTAGTCCGTTTCAAAGTTATTTAAATGTCCACTCTAGTGCACTGGTAGTGTAAGGATTATTGCCCGCATTATCAAACAGGTAAAAGAACAATAATGATCAATGATGTGGTACGAAAGAGATTAGCCAGAACACTTGTTATGTTATTTTTTTTTAATCACTCTTTCTGCAGTGATTTAGAGGACACATGTCAAACCCCAGTGCACTAGAGAGGCCATTTTGAAAAGAGCTTTGAAACAGACTTTAAAGTTATAAGTGTAAAAAGTTCTCAGGATGTTAACAATGAATATATATATATATATATATATATATATATATATATATATAGACACACACACACACACAAAACAACCCTATTTATGTGTGAAGGGTTCGTATCAAAACTACATGTTCTATTTTTCTTCTTGTGGCGTGGTGTGATCATGCTACAGATTCTCTTGTCGCATCGTGTCTGGTGTGAACAGACCTTTACTCTTACCCATTGAGTACCTTTAAATGCAATGGTCTAGGACATTGGGAATGAATGATCTTGAGAACACTCTGCATTCCAGTTTAAGGAGCTACCATTGGTAATTCATGCAATTCATTACTGGTTAATGATACTACGTTCTTATATGATTTGAAAATATGTATTTTAAACAATTGTGTAATGTTTGATCAGAGGGTTACCACTTTCTGCAGAAAGTTATTATTTGCTTCTATTAAATGTTTTGACAAAGATAGTTCAATAACATTACCGGATATGGGTCTCAGCTCCATTTAAATCATTCTTCACTTCCTGAGGAAAACAAAATAACAGCTGAACATCCCATAATGCCAGCTTTAATTTGAGTGATTTGTCACGTGTGAGCAGCAGCAGCCATTCTAGCAAACCCAAAGCACCATTCCCAGAGCTGCAAACCTTCAATAGATACAAGAACATCTCTCAGCATAGCCTTGTGTCTTTACCTGTTTAATACAACACAAAGCAAGCAGGACATGTGCTTTTGAATGAACACGGAACAATATTGGGAAACCCCTTCATTACAAATGTAAAATCACCTTGTCGAAGGATCGCAGTGTCTCCAGATCACACTCCCCCACTCATTCCAATAAACTAATTTAGAAGTTCATTATATTAGCGGGAGCTGTCCAGCAACACAGTACCTCAAACTGTACAGGATATTGGAACTCAGTTCCATGTTTATTATCATACACTATCTAGGCCCCAGGGCCCACCCCCACAATTAATATCTATTGACTGACTTGAATCATGTGGCTTTCAGTGCCTGGGCACCTTTTTTTTTATTTTTACACAGAACAAAAAAAAAGAAAGAGTTCCCCAGCCCATTGAGAATTAGTCGTATCTTTGACAGATCTGTGTTCTTGAGAGTGACACAGAGCGTAGATACAGAGAGAAAGATCACAGAGAGAAATTAGGCATGAAATTAAAGCTAACGTTGCTGACCGCCGATCCTCAAGTTCTTTTTTTTTTTTCCTAAGATGTCTTTTCTGAAATTGCAAACAGAGGTCCATTGGAGGATAGAGGAGGCTGTTTTTGAAACAAAGAGTGTGCCGGCTCCTCCCTGAGTTCACCACGTTCCCAACGCTGCTGACCTGCCATTATTTATAATGCTTGAGACCAAGTGCAAGGTCAGTGCAAGCTAGCCCAGCCATAAATCAATTCAATACTGGAGGAGCCAAGGTTAGAGGCACCGACAGCAGTCTACGTGAGTCATTGCTGAAGAAGGTATTTATAGAACAGAAAGAATACAGTACAGCTACCAGCAAATAGATTATACATTTCTGTGGGGTAAGGTGTCTATTCTGAATGTTCATAGCATTTATATTTGTGCATGTGCCACTATACACTAGATACATCATTATAAAATGAAAGTCTTTCTTTAACAGCTGCCTGTGTTCTCTCTGAACACATATAGATAGATGCAATAATAATCAATGCCATTTTATTACAATGGGGATATACATAAGGTGGGGGCTGGAGAGTAAATTCTGACTAGTTGCTTAAAAATAGTTGAAGAAAAAGAGGGGGGGGGGGGATTGATATTGAAACGTAAAAAAGCATAACCATTGAGCAAAACTGAACTGAATCAAACACAATTTGACCAAGAAAATTAAGTTAGGCCATTTTGCCATGATGTCTCATTTAATTATCGTTTTACAAAAATATTGTATATTCTGGTAATATCTGACCTGTAGGGGAGCACAGAAGGCAGGCACAGACGGCGGAGTTATTAATCACGGATGGTTTGACAGTAATTTTTATTGAATTATATTCCCATCTTTACCCAGTTATCTTGGGTCCTGTGACAGGGACATTGGAGACACAGAGTTTTACTGGCACTGAAGCTCTCTACACAAGCCCATTGACCTTCCCAAGTAACAGTACTACAGCATAGCTTGTGAAATCAAGAATGCAGTGAATGGGTCACCTAATTCAAACTTATAAGCATCGCCTGGGCCTTATATGGCAGTCTTCACGTAAAAAGACAGACTTCCTTAGCTGAAGAAAAGAAGAAAAGCTTTTTGTATGCTGAAATGTTAATTTAATAACTCTATAATAAAAGAAGGTTAATACATTTATTTTCATATTTCAAAACTAACTTAAAAAATGTAAGTAAAAATGATTTTACTACAGATACAGGGAAACCTTAACAGAAACTGGAGGCACATCCCTAGTGACTGTATTCCCATTAATACTGTAGATAAGTGGAAAAGCAATCACTGTCACTGAGGTGTTGTTTGATACTTCTCTGATTTAAGTGCCAACAATGTATAGAGAGCACCACTGAATGAATGTAATAATTCTCAAACACCAGAATACAAACTTCAGTCGTCAGAGTACTGATCTCTCTCTCTCTCTCTCTCTCTCTCTCTCTCTCTCTCTCTCTCTCTCTCTCTCTCTCTCTCTCTCTCTCTCTCTCTATATATATATATATATATAATATATATATATATATATATATATATATATATATATATATATATATATATATATATATATATATATATATATATATATATATAGCTCCACCTGCTGGTCGAAAGCAAAATAAACAGGAACCTTTGTCCTCATCTAGCCCTATTAAACTGAGCAGAATTAAGAATATCAGTACATTCAATAAAATAGGTAGAATGTTCTACTATTGTTACAGTAACAATGGACTGTCTGTTCACATTAACCCCTTGTTCTGAATGCCACACAATGCTGAGTGGGGTTTCACTGCAGTCCATGGTAAGAATACTGCTTATGTATATAGTATTATTTTCTAAGGCTGTATGTTGCTCAAGAGGAAAGCACAGCACCCAGTTTCAGAGTTCATTGCATATTTCATTTGTTAAAGCTTTCCCAGGCATGTGTGTGTCCTGTTGTACAGTGGTTGGAGAGGTTAGCCTCTAGTCCCTGAAGCCTGCTGGGCTACAATCCTTTACTCATTTCACTCAGTGTAAGACAACAGGTAAAGGACATTGAATAAAGGATTATTCTTAACAAACTGTTTTAACTTCAGAGATGGCGACATGCCTGGGATGTACTGAGCAGGCTGCTGCGGAGATCCTGTGGCTGAAGCTGGTATTCCCTACAGAACCTGAGGAACTGCAGGCTTTGCTTAAAGACATCATTTCTTTTCAAGGAGCTGTCTGTAAGCTGCATTCCAAACTCTGAAGGAGAGAGAAATACATTTTCATAACCTTGGAGATTTTGGAGTCAAGAAAAAGATGCGATATCAGTATATTCATGTCTGTAAACCTCCACTGCCAATGAATCACAAACCCCATTCAAACAGTACACAACACTCCTCTGATAGTTTTATGATAACCAAGCTTTTTAACAAATCAGGTTTAAGAACATCATACTCATTTTTTTGTTACTTTCTTTAATTGTGTGAGGGCGATTGTCATAATACTACAACAAAGTATGTTTTCCTTTAATCAAAAAAACACAGGATATAATTATTATAAAACAGATTTTAAAAACCCATTTGTGAGATAACAATCTGCAGAGAAATCAAATACAAAAGTATTTCCTGTTTTGCAGCCCCACTGTTAATAACACACAAGCCACTAGCTTTAATCTGCATAACTCAATTGTCATTGTTAGATCGGGTTTGGCTGCAGCCTCCATATTCCTGAGAAATGTTCTACTAATCTACACAACTTTTTCATGGTGTTTAGGTTATGGTCTGTATTAATTAACACCATCTCCTTAACTTCTACCTATTTGACTGCAAACTACCAAACAACTAACTGCTCAAGGTTTATATACTGCAGCTGACCACGTGTCACATGCAACTGCATCTTTATTGTCCCGATCCTGCATGATATAGTAGATGAATCCCTTCCTGTCATACACAACGGCCTAAGGAAGTAGGATGAAGGGGCGGGGCTGAAAGAACAGGAATTTCTCCAGGGTTTTCCTCCAATTATAAGTCACTAAAAATAATGAAATAGAAAACAATAAGCATGTTGGGCACTAATGGGGTTGTTCCACAGCAGGTTTAATTAGTTAAATGGTTTGTGTTGACCCCTTAAAGTAATTATAGCCAACAAAATAATTCCACAAATCTTAAACATTTTGCACTTCCATTAGCTACACAATTAGCTACAAAATAACACTGCATAAAACTCAGTCTGGCTCTAGTTTCTTTACTCTGATCACAAGACTAACACTGGTTGGCTCATTGATGTGACTCTTTTTAAATTAAAAGTAAAATGCATCTTCTTGCCTACTGTACCTTTTCCCAGATACCTTTAATAACAGCACAAGATCAAGATTTAAATCACCAGATAGTTCACACTGGAGCCCTGAATCTGGAGCCACTGCTCCCTTTACAACGGGCAGAGATCCAGCGAATTGAGAAAATAATGAGGCAAATAAAACCAGTGCGTTAGCATGCTAATGACTGTCTTTAATATTCATGAGTAAATATTTTACACAAGTAATTATAGTAATAACTCGGCCAGCACCGTAAATTGTAAAAAAAAAAAAAAAAAAAAATGTTCTGTAAGGAAAGAAGTAGAAATATTAATTTATCATGATTATGAAAGTCCAGTTTAGGGGTCTCTTGTGCATACAGGGAAGAAAAAAAGATGAATAGAACCAATAAAGTTAAATAAGAAAACAGAGCAGTTGGTGCTTCAGCACAATTATTTTAAATTCATGGAAGTGATTAGTTTTATAATTTGGCTCTAGAAGATATAAAAAGCCTTAATTTTGTAGTAGAGTGAGATGGAATAGATAAATCTGCCCAGCCTCAGGACTACAATTGTAATAACTAAAGCATATTCAAACTTGGCCCCTTTTACCGAAGAATGTAGAAAATGTGCAGTAAAAGGGATCCATTACTTTCACTACAAATCTACAATTTAACAAATAATGAAATGCTGAACACTGTAACTGTAGTGTAACATCATTCAGTTTAGTGTTACATGTGCATTTGAGATGCCATTAAACTGAAGTGCACAGTGGCTGCTGTGATGGGCACCACTAATCCTGATTCCCCATGCCTATTAAATGGCTCTTTCAAACAGCATTTCCTATAGGCCAGTCAGCTTATACAATGATGCCGGACTGAACAGTCAGACCGTGTGTTGAGAATCTGCTTGTAGAAATGACAAGTCTATTTCATTTGTTGTCTATTTGAACTTGTAGTCACAGTGAGTCACTAAAATGCTTGAACACACAGTTGTTGTTTTTTTTTTGTTTGTTTGTTTTCTTATGGTAGTTTTTTGTTTTAAATTTAGTTAAATCTTCTGTAGCATCAAAATTCAACCATAATACTGAGGTAAAACTAAGTGTAACGCACAATGGTGAAGGCATTGTTAAAAACGTGGTTATCTTCTGATACTAAGCAGTTATGCAGCAGAAGTGTCGCCCAAGAGTGTGGAAAACGTAGGAATACAACAGCAGCATCATTAAGCCAAATTACCATTGTGAAATGCATTGTCATTGTTATGACTTACTCACTCTTTTCACTAACATCACTTCTTGTGTAACGATGGCTCTGAACCAGTGATCATCCAGTTGTTTGATGAACTATATTGGATATTCATAATCGCTGCACCTTGATGGAGATAATTTCACGTTGTCTCTCTGAAACAAATACAAATGTGGTATTGAGCACCTGGGGTAGGGTAACAGCTGCATTTCAGACACTTTTGATACCAGTAAATTATGTGAATTCTCTTATAGTGATTTGTCATGAAATTGCTGGCCACCTGCAGTACATTTTAAAATGAATAAATGGAGATCGAATAAACATTTGTTTTTTATAATCGTGATCATTTTTGGTTGTAAAAGGTATGTGGTCTACAAATAAAATACATCATAAAAGGGCAAGAACAGAGGAAACAATCTCATTGCTAACAAGAGTTAAAACTTGTAAAAATATATTATCATACCAGCATGGATTGGAACGTTTGGAACCATTTTGCCTGATTTACTTGTCCTGGCTTCTCCTTGTTCCTTGTAAGCGTATGGACACTGGACCATACCTGAATGCCCAGTCATGTGTTATTGCATTCGTACAATACAATGTTACAATTTTATAGTGCCCTCAGACTTGCAACCAAAAGTCAAATATGCCTTAAGCATATATTTAAAACACACAACCACTATTAAACTAATTCATGAAACAACCCAAAACTTGCCAATGTGACCAGGACTTTGTCAGACCGCTTTTCCCCCTTTGTCTCGGACAGAACCAGTCCAGAATCCAGCAGGTAGAACTGGCACTGGAGGAGGGGGGGCAGTCTTAGAGCAGGGGGGCACGTCTTGGAGCAAGGGGGCCCATCTTGGAGCAGGGGGGACCTGTCTTGGAGCAGGGGGCCCTCGGCTTGGTCAGCCCTGGGGGCTACGCTCTCTCTGCTTTCACCTTCAATCCTTGGGGCTTCTGCAGCTTTCTCCTCTGTTTACTGCTTCCTTCTTCTGCAACTCCCTGGTGTGCTTTTTCAACAGCCTGTGAATCTTCATAGCTGCCACCACTATGGTCCACGAAATGATTCAAAATACTTAAGCACAGCTCAACGACATCTGGAGGCCGCTGTTCATATACCCCATCATCTTGCTCTGTGTCAACTGGATGCAGATCAGCTGTTAAATATTTATATCCCTTTGGTGTCAGCAGAGTTTACTTGTGAGACACAACTTCTTCAATGGCTGTGGTTTCTAGTTCAGGGATGTCTGGAAGTGTCTCCTGGCTGAGAACTGAAGTGGCTGCATCTTTTCCATTGTCTGTCACAGAATTATCTGACTCCAGTTCTTTTGGTTGTTCTTCAGGCTCTTCCTCTTTGTTAACATCAGAATCATAGCACTGGCTGATTTTCTGGTTCTTGTAAGTATTTTCCTCAAGGAATTCACGTCACCTGTACCTGTATTTATCTTGGAAAAATCAGCTGGGTCCTCATATCCTCTCACATAAAGGGCAGAAGGTGACACACCAATCATCTCAAATTAGCTGCTCAAGCTTGTCATTTGAAACATTAAATCCACTAATCATGGCTCGTGGCACTTCTGATAATTCTTCAATTCACCATCACTGTCTTCTGGGTTTTTGAGAAGCGAAGATGAACTGGATTTGATGGAAGGTGGATCCCAGCTTTGGGAAAGATGGATATCAAGTTTGGGAATATTGAAATGTGGAACTTCTTCACTGGCACTGGTTCCCAGGTTCCAGGGATGTGCTGAGGAGGAAGAGAGAAGGCTGCTGAAGAGTTTGTTGTGAACATTCATTGATGGCGTGTGGTGTCAGTACTGTCATCACTGACACTAATAATTCGTCCACTCACTATTAATTTTCGTTTTAGGGAGGGGATTTCAAAAGAGTCTTTGAAAAGAAAATTCGGACGTGCAGGATATTTTGTGGTTGGACTCATTATGCAGGTATAAATTAAATATACAAATAACTTTGTAAATGTCCATTTTATTAGTTTCGAGGGTTTGATGTGTAGTGACATGAAAAGGCTTCAGAATGCTGTGAAATACTAATTTGCATGTTTCACAGCAACCTATAGGTTCTTTCAATAGGATTTTCAAACCACTGTATCCAAATCCTTTTATAGAACCACTCTCCCTGTGGGAAGCCAAGCAACTGGTGATCAGATAAGAGTTGGCAATTAGAACAAACACGACCTTGCATAAGTTATACTGTAGAAATCCCAGTGTTTACAGGAAATACAATCACGTAAGAGCTTAGAAACCTTTGACTTAGAAATGTACAGTAAAACGATTTTAAATAGGCTTATATTTGGACCATCTTAATTAGCCCCTCAATCAGCACCAAGTCACCTAACCAGCAGGACCAGCTGAAAACCAGCATACACCAGTACTGGTTATAGCTGGGATTGTATTTGTAAGAACTACTCTCCAGGGGGCGCCAAAGCCCTATGTGTTCAGGTATGAACTTTCAGACCACTCTGTGAGAATATTCTATTTATGCACACTACTATAATGACCATTTATCTCACGTGAATGTGCTCATATGGAGAAGTATCTTACTGCAGTAGTAGGTGATGTAATCTGCCAAACAGAACTGGAATGGTGCAGTGTAACCAGCGGCCTCAAGCCACACATCTGTCAATTAAAGTGTGAACCAATTTATAGTGAAACTGCACTATGATTCTTATTGGCATTGCTTTTGAAGCAAGAAGCCCTGCCACCCAATTGTATATGTAATGTATTAACAGAAGGTTGACAAAAATAACACATGTTCTTCTGTTCGCTGTTTGTCTACTTTGGTTTTATAATTTGTTGGGGTACATGGTTTAAGCTTCATTCCTAGAATATTTCTTGACTTGATATATCAAGTTTTATAATTAAAACGAAAACTCATAAAGGGTTTTAAAAATATTCAAACACAAAACAGCCATATTTGCTCCAGCCTCTAGTCTTAGCAACTCATATATTTTAAACTTATTTGTAATAAATAAATACATACATACAAAACAAGTCTATCTATCATGGTGAAATTATGGTGTAAAAGGGATGTTTTATGGTATATCCAATCTACTTTTAATACATTAAAAAGCTGTTGTGTTGTACATAATTATTTTGTTTTTTCTGAACTTGTATAAAATATCAGTTAATTCGTGAGATGGAGAAATAATTTCCAGCCAGTCTGTGACTCTTCAGAAGACAGTGAATGAGTTTATGATGCTACTCTGTGAGAATGTCAAGCAGTTACAGTTAACATCACTCATCCATCCCCTTGCTGTGTGTGTGTGTGTGTGTGTGTGTGTGTGTGTGTGTGCGTGTGTTCTTGTTAGTGTTAGTAACAGTACTCACTCTTTGCCTGTCTGAATTGATAAGATGAAGTGTGTGTATGTGTGTTCATGACAGGTCTTTGAGAATTAAGATGCAGTTTCAGTGTTTAATACTCATCCCCATACTGTCTATATTAAGTCTGTGTGCTCTAGTCTCTTGACAGGTCTGTGAGGATGAGACGGTCTCCACAGTCAAGTCTGGTTTCTGAGAGGCTCAACATACCTGTCAATCAACAGCGAGTCCTCTACAAAAGCAAGACGCTGGCTGGGAGGCTGCACAGCACAGCACTCAGTTCAAAAGCATGCATGTTATTGCAAATATATCTAACAGCAACACATACACCCTGCATGTAAATAGTGGGTTATTGGGTGTAAATAAAGATTTATTATTTTCTATTTATGTTTGACAGGGTCTTGATTGAATAATTAATCTTCAATTAAGTCCCAAGCACATGGTATAAAGGAAGCCAGTCCTGTGTTTAGTCGGATGAGTTTGGGCTGTGTTTTTGGAGGTGGTTAATGAAGGAGGTGAAGGACTAGCCTGAACAGAAGTGTTTGGTGTTTGGTGTAAGTTGGTTTAAACCTTTAATTTGTTCCTGTGTTTTGTCTGTTCTTGTGTTTATTTTTGTTTTTGTTAACAGTTTGGACTGGAGCATTGAATATGTTTGATAAGACAAACCACATAATACATCCTTTCTCAAGAAATCCTAAGAACTATATAAAGCAATGAACGCATTTTCCATTTCTTTAAATATTTATGTTTTATACAAAAATAACAGTAATAATAACAATATCAACAACAATAACAAACCCTAACAGGTTATGTGTGTGTGTGTGTGTGTGTGTGTGTGTGTATGTATATATATATATATATATATATATATATATATATATATATATAACACACACACACTAACATGTTTACTCTATTTATTCTAAATAACCAAACAATAATCACAGGTATAAATGCAGAACATACTAAATAACTACTAAGCCATCTTAAATCTTTTCATGGTCCTCCACCTGTCCTTGGGGTAGGGGTAGCTTTCCAGGATAAACATCCACTTCCCTCCCCCGAATCTCGAGACCCCCTTTCTCAAATCACTTTGTCTCCTTCCGGGTCCACTTCTGCAGAAAGAAAAGGCAACAGTTAATGGAGCACACATCACTCATGAAAAGCCAGTAGACCAGGTTCTTCATCTCTGTATCATTGTAATTGGGATGATCTTTGTCATAAAGCTCTGGGTATTTCTCCACAGCACGTATGATTTTTTCCAATGACTTTTTCATTTGTTAATTGCTTCACTGACCTGGCAGACCACGTGCATTGAAACTGTTCTCTGATTGCTTAGTTGATTCAAACCTGTTTGTTTCGTATCGCTCCAGTGCCGCCCTGGTGCCTCTCCCTCGTTGCCTGTGGTGTGAAAGATGTTTATCAAAAGTATAGGTTCTATTCATTTTGTCGCATTGCTGCACAGTTTCGCTGCTGCATCACGTCGGGTGGGTAGCAGCCTTTAGAGATCATGTACATTTTCTTAAAAAAAAAAATTGCTGGTTTCAATATATCCATACATTAGTGCTGAACACAACATTCTTTTTTATATTACCTTGACCAGGCAATATATAGAATGAAAAGACAAGCCTGTATTCAATACATCAAGGTGTCACAACAGACCCCCGCCTACGTTCCCCCTTGGCGTCTGCAGTGTGATCAGGGGTCAGCGGCAACACAAAGAGATACAGGAGGAGGAGGCCTGCACGTTGTGTCTGGTGTGAATGCCCCTTTGCAGTTTCCCATTTCATCTTGTATTTTCATGGTACTTGTGGAAAAGTTGCAGAACTCAATGTGTGAACTTGGAGCAGAAAACTACATAACCGCCTCATACCTCAGCCACACAAAGTCTATAAAAGTGGGTCGCAGGATCTCTCCTTCAGCGGGAGAATAATGAGATTGTCCCGGGTTGGGGTAGTGAGCATTGACTGAATATATCTTACACTTGCACCTAACCCAAACACTGTTCAGAGAGATGGGGTTTTATACCTCCAAAACAATTTCAAGCCTCATTTTAAAACCTTATTTTTAGCCTTATCTCCTTTCATTTACCTACTTAGAAGACATTCTGACAAGTCAGGTATCTTTGGAGATTTCATGTTTTAAAATTATCCATTTAGAAACATGAAATCCCTTGTAAAAATATGAGGATTGTTGTTGTGTTGTTCTGCATTGTATTGCACATGGGGATAGTAGTCCTCCATTGCATTAAACCTGGGGCTTAATGGTCTTGACAACTACCTGTCACCCAGCCTTCTGAATTCACCCATCCTCCTTCTATGACCCACGCATCCAGCCCTCTTTCTAATGAAGCTTTCATTAGTTCGGACTTCTAGACCTCTTCCTAGGGGTAAACATCCAAACAGCTGCTTCCCACCGCATCCATTTCAAAAGACCCCAGCTGCAGATGCTACTTAGCATGGCGACTGATTGGCTCAATAAACTAAAATAAAATAAAATGCCTTTATTTGAGCCCGGTAAGCTGTAGAATGTGCCCCAGTGGAGCTGCCACACCTCCATGCATTGCTGAGCACACCGGCACCTAGCTGTCGAATCTCACACCTCAGGCTCTGCTACTTTATTGTTCACTTGTAAATGTCTTTAACGACCCTCGCTTGATCTCTGATTACTGAGGTCCCTGGTTACCAGCGCGGTGTGAAGTAGGTTAACAGGCGGGGTGACTGTATTTACAGTTCAGATTCTTGACTGATTCAAGTGTCAGGGGTTTTCTCCTTTAAAAATTCCATTTTACTTTATTAAAAGTCTATAATGGCACATAGCATGTTCCAAGAAATCTGCAACTTGAAGGATTTGCAAGATCTGCATGAATGAGAACTTCTGAGAAAGACAAGAACATTTGTGACAATGATAATATAAAGCACATAAAATTAGAACTGATCACTAGCGACTTTCCAACAGCCCTCGTTGGTTTGAATAACTTCATTTTGAGCAGACTTTATTCCAAAGTGTACACTCCAACATATACTCCAAAGTGCATTCAAATTTTGTTTGAATTAACATTGGAAAGGGTGCGCCAAGACCACCAGGAACAGGAAAGAGGAAAAAATATACATTGCAACACTAGAGGGCGCTAGAGGTACAAGCCGTGCTGGCTGGAAAGGTGGTGGTGCTGCAGTGGCCTATGCAATCTTTGCCAGTTAAAGCAGTGCAGTCACCATCACTATTTGATTGCCAATCAGAAATATAGGGACAATCCTGGAGCCTGTTTCTATTTCATTTCCAAAATGAAGTTCTACTGATTTAGGTGATGTGTCACATTTAAAGTTCTTAATTGGGTCACACATTTGATTCATTTTAAAGTAAATTTGTGATTTTCTTTTTGCAGATCATCGGTATTGCTCTGTTTCAGTACTCAGTTGTGAAATCTTGGGGAAAATGCGTACCACGACCAGGCTGGAGTCAGCAGCGAAGTGAGTTGTGTCAGATTGTATGCCGTGGCACTGGAAACATTTTTTAAAAGTTGGGGTGCTGAAAGCCATTGAACAAAACTGTAACCCCTGTATATGATAGAAGCCATGTCAAGCCAAGGGGGTGCTGCTGCACCCCCAGCACTCCTAGTTCCGGTGGCCCTGGTCGTATGATAAAACTGAACTGCAAGTCATATTCGTTTGTAGAGCCTGGACGGTATGGAATAGGAAACCTTGTCAGCTGCAAGGCATGTTTGTTTTTGCATTTCACAAACACACAAAACCATGGTGTGTTGTACCTAGGCTACATTTGGTCATTTGGTATCTCTAGGCCGCCATAAGTTTGCCATGGAAATGCTTGTTTGTACCCTGTCTTCAGAAAGAAAGACCCCACGTAGGAGAGATAAGAAGTATTGTCTGAAAGTTCACAGGTGTGTTGTATTCTATTAGTACTAGAATTCATAGCTACTGGTTTAGCAGTGTTAATAATACTCCTGGGACTACTTCAGTATTTGTGAATTATTAAATAAATAGGATGTAAATCACCTGCACGTGTTGTGAATAGCAGCCAGGATGTGTGTGTGTGTGTGTGTGTGTGTGTCTCTCTCTCTCTCTCTCTCTCTCTCTCTCTCTCTCTCTCTCTCTCTCTCTCTCTCTCTCTCTCTCTCTCTCTCTATATATATATATATATATATATATATATATATATCTTCAGTATATGTAGGTGTGAGCCATGCCTTTACTTTTTTAGTGTCAAATGTAAGTACTTTGCAGAAAGAGTGTTTGAAGTTTTTAACCCCCCTCCCCGCCACTCACACACAAATGCACATATTCTCTTTTTTTTGTGTACTGGACCTAAAGATTGAACAAATGGGGACAATTCACAACTACTTGTAGCCCTTGAGAAGGTGAAAAAAAATCTAGGCTTTTTTTTAATAACAATACCTGCCATTTCCCAGCATCTTGTGGATTCCCTTTCAAAGAGACCCAGAAACAACATTCTTTCATTTACCCTCTTGTTTTGTTCTCCTCTGCGGTCAGTGATTGCACAGTCCGCCCAGCTTTTCCTTTCATATGAGTAAGACTCTGCATTACTTTGACACTTGGGGACAAGTTGCAACACTTTCTCAAAAACGAAAAAACCCTGACCTTTTGACCTGCAGAGTAGTCAAGGTAATATCTCGGCTCTAATGTTTTTTATAGACAGGCTTACCTGTGTAAAAAAAAAAAAAAATTATGTTTTAAGTTTTGAATTGATGATATTTGGCGAGTTTAGCACACATATATGCGCTTTTCAGCTGCTCTGCGTATATAGTAACAAGGGATCACGTCTCAAAACATTAGCCCAGGTTGACACAAGATACAAAACAGGCAGTATAGAATACAATACATGTAATTGTGTTGTTTTAATGTCTATAAATATCCTTAGCACTGCAATTTGATAGGATTTAGAAGCCGAATCAGTCATGTGTCATTCCTATTGTCCACCAGATTGCTGTTTATTGCAGACTCCCTTGGTTAGCTGTGTATTGGAATACACTGATGGAGGAACATTACATTGCTTTCAGATTTGTAAAGACTTTGCTCACCACTTAATGCCTTAAAGAGTCAATATACTGTAACAAGCACGGGGTGGTGGCAGGCGGTGCCAAATAAAACACACACACAGGCAGGTAATTAGTTTAATCTACCCCAGAGGCAGACAGGCTGCTGTTCACTGGTATGGGGCCCCGATACAAATTGGGGTGAGCGACCTGAAGCTTTCTTGTTTTTTCCAGATCTCTGTATTCCAACCCTCCTTACCTTATAAAAAATGTGCCTCTGAATACCACAGTAAACCTCTACCAAAGTACAGCGAAGTAAAGAATGGTGACGCGCAACCAAGCATTCTAAATCTCAGATAAGATATTTGATTTGATGCAGGTTTGCTGAGCAAGGCTAATGAACCTAATGAACCCAATGAACCGCGCTTTCATATCATAAATGGGACTGTCATGTACTTATTAATCAGTCAAGGATACTCCAGGCATGTTTATAGAGTATTGTAAGGGAAAATGGGTCGTTGCCACAAGCATGAGTGAAATAAACACAGCATTCCATGAGTTTTCTAGGACATGAATGAATGAATATGACATAGATTCCATAATGAGATGAGCTGAACATCTCACATACAGTATTTACACTTGTGTTTATCCATTCATTTAAATAGAAAATGGTAGCTATTAGAAATGATTATACACTTCCAGCAAGTATCTGAAGAGTACTGGAACGGAAGTTAGTACACACTGTGTGCATGGTATGTGAACTGGGGGTGTATCAGAAGGCTCTCCAATCACTGTGGAATCAGCTGGCAGTAGCCACAGAGCCAGTGTCAGTGCAGTGTCATCCAATACAGGATGAGAATGTCACAGCGTTACCGTTACAGTACTGGATTGAAAAAGAAACAAACCAGCTAATGAAGCAAGCAGGTTTGAACAGCGATGTCTGAACAGATAAGTGCACTCTGCTGTGGATAGGGTTAGAAATGTAATGTTTCAGGTGGGCTGTGGATCAGGTTCCCATTGTCAAGTGGGGAAATTAATTTTCTCTCAAATGGGTCTCTCTTTTTGTTCACTTGCAACCTGAGAGTCATTTTTCCTTATTTCTTGTTTTTTAAAAAACGCTTTATTGCTTTAAGGTTCTTTGAACCAACCAGGTCACAAACTCATTGTAGTAATGCAATGAGGGTTCTGCCTGTCTTGATATCCTAGCTGTTTATCACAAGGACTAACTTCAGTTTGGAAGGTAAGGAACTAAATAAGCCATTTTTAGGTGTGGGTGGTCCTGAATGGAAAATAGCTGGAATTTATTAACAACTGCAGAACATCATTAAAGTGCATTCACACATGTGTTATGTGTACAGCTAAACCAACAGCAATGATTAGAGTTTCATTGAGGGAGCTAGATCACATGCATGAGAGGGGCGCTCGCATCTACACACGTGAGGAATACGGCAAGAGAAAAAGATTCTCTTTGTTCAGGTATTAACTGAGTACAAATCATTCAGAGATCATTAAAGGGTGAATGAGCTGCAGTTTGAGAGCCTTGCAGTAGAAAATCGAGATGTTTTTACACTGCTTGTACAGCAAGTTCTGTAGTTCAGAAATAATTCATAAATTGCGTTCAGAGGAATATGTTCTACTGCAGATCTGTAATTGCAAATATAGCAGTCAAGTAGAGAAATGTGTTGGCTGGGGCAGTTGATAGACAAAGGGAAATCAGAGGTAATGTGTAATAATGTAATGTATTTTAAAATGTTCAATGACAGATAGCCGAGTTCAGACATTCTCTAATTGATTTGCAGTGTTTTTGATAATAAAGGAAAGATCACTGTCAAAAATGGCACAATACATTCCAGTACATGACAAGATTATTTAAACTGAGTAGAATGAAGCTCTGTTCTGAGCGTTGTTCATTCCTGTATGTGAAAACCAATTTGCTCGCTGAGCAAAGTGTGTTTATCTGTACCATGTTCCTGCCATTCAGCTACACAATAATAACATTCTCCCTGCAATTACAGCACACTTAAACAACAGTCTGACTACACTTCTGTAATGTTGTTTGGACCAATTTACTGCACAGTCATTACAGTTTAACTACCATTGTTTTTCATAAGGGTCAGTTTACCTTGTGATGAACAGGTTGGACTGGAGGTAGAGAGAGCGCACAATAGGTCAGGAAATCACTCTTCAGCCCCTGGGGACAGCCAACTTAACACCTCTGACACAACATCTTGTTAACAGCCCCAGGTCAGTACACATACCTGTCTGCATGCACTACTCTGGGAATAATCAAGCAACTTGTGCCTGAGGCTCTAGAGCCTACTTGTGGAAGTTTATATGATTCATATATGATGTGTGGTGAATTAGATGCTCATGGGCTAACAGCACTCGAGAATATAAAGGGCATTTGTGGAGCCAAATCAATCTGCCAGCCAAGACCTAAAGACACCCCTGTTTCAAGGCGGTAAGAACAAAGTACTCCAGTCGCACCTGCCTCTCTGTAAAACTTGTAACTAAGGTGTCAATTAGCAGCAACACTGTTGTAGTGGTTATTGTCATTTGGACCCCTGCCTGTAATGAACAAGGCTGAGGCCATCACCAGTACTTCCTTTTTTAGTGTATTATCAGTAAACTTAGGTGTTTATGCTCCTGCTTCTGGTCTCCAGAACTGAAGTTTAAAAATAATGAATGATTTAGGACATAATAATAATAATAATAATAATAATAATAATAATAATAATAATAATAATAATAATAATAATAATAATAATATTAACACCGTGTAACAATTTTTTTTTTTTTTTTTTTTGGTTCCCGAGAACATGATGGGAGACTGGGGGCTGATTCGTGAAAGTGATTTATAGTATAATCGTAAATCCCGAAAAACTACTCACTTCTAAATCTTTTGTAGTCATTTTTGTATTACTTTAGTATAAATACATGTTAATTTGGATTCATATGTTGTTTTTTTCTGACTTTTTGTGAACGAAAAGATTGTTTTCTCATTGGAAATAGGTACATTTCAAAATATCACTGTCCTGGTCACAAAAGCAAAGTTTGTGGGGAATAATAGCCATTTTCTATACTTTTGGGACATAAGCAATTAGGAAATAACACTTACTACCCAGGAACAAAAATTGTGTTACATAGTGTAGTATTAAATGCTTTAAATTTAGATTGCCCAATTATTTTCCCCCCGATTTTCTCCCCAATTTGGAATGTCCAGTCATTTTTCCCCCTCACCGCAATAATTCCCCACACAGCTCAGGAGAACTGAAGATTCAGTGTGCGTCCTCCGATTCCATAATGAACCAGCTTCCTCTTTTACACCCAGGAACTCAAGAGTGGATGTCAGCAAGCTACCAATCTCTGGAGGACAAAGACCAGTTGTGCAGGTGTCTGCTTTTGAGCTATGTGGGTGCCTAGCCAGCAGGGTTTGCTGTAGCACGATGAGGAGAAACAGTCCCTTCTGGTTTTGCCTCCCTAACCCATAGGAGCACCCGAGCCAATGCAACACTCCCTTTGGAATCCCCAGCGAAGACCGATGACGTCACACAGCCCGGACGTGAACCTGCGTTGCATGACTCACCCCTGTTATTATTTCAGTGGTTCAGTGGTACTAAATACAAAACTACTGATACAACTTGACAACCTTTTTGGCCAGACATCATTTCTGTTATTTAAAAAATGGTAAATGTTGTAATTGAAACAATTCAGGCATAAATCTAATGAAGGACAGCCAAACCTTAATGCTACTTTAATTGTGCCATGTCAAGTATGTTAAAGTTGCTGGGGTTTTGTTCTCAGCAGAAAAAGCTCTTAACAAAGTCTGTCTCCTGACCTGCTATTTGAAAAGCAGAAGAAACAAAAAAGAAAGAAAGAAAGAGTTGAGAGCTTCTGAAAGCCCCAGACTCCTTTCATGAGCACCTCTGTTTGAGTGCTTGCAGGAATGTGATATGGCCAGTGATACCTAATGCCTTTGTCGAGGCTCCATCGATTGCTTATGCCAGCGATTTGTAATTTATCACGTGTTCTTGCTTGTGTGCACCTTTTTCCATTCCCTGTTTACAAAGCACCTGTTGAGCCATCTTATTTCCATTGATCCTGGTGGGCGTGTGAACCGATTCTTTGTCAAAGTAAAACTAAAATAAGAAAAAAGACAGGACAGGAATGAGCAGAAAGGTTCTGGCGGCACATTCCGTGGGATGATTCATCTGATCCTGTCTTCCCCTGCCATCTTGCTCCAGTCAGCAAGGTGAGTAATGGCTCTTCAAATGTGAAGGGGCCAACCCTGCCACTCTGACAGCAGTAACAATCGTGGGAATCTGACGTCCTGTCATTGCTTAATTCATGTCTGTGTGTAAAAACACAAATAGACTTCTTCCCAACAACTGGTAATCAGCACAATCAGAATTCCTGTTTTTCATTTACTTCAGTTGACATTTGTTTTTCATTTCCATACTATTCTAATCCAAGTGTGGAAAGATTTAATATCACCAATATTTAGATTATTAAAATAAGACCCTGCTTTGGGTGCCAAAATTATGGAAACTGACGGATCTCTAACAGGGAGTCTTATTTGTGTATGTATGTCTGTAAAATGTATACGAAAGGCCAGATTTAAGTCATGTTAACAGTGTTTTAGATCATTGTAATGTGAATCCAAGGCAGGCCCAGGCAAAAGCAAGTTTCTTAAAGAGAACCAGCAGAGACAGGGAATTGAACCAGTAAGGGCAGTTCTCAAAGCCAAGTGATTCCAGTGGGAAAGCAATGTGCTGTTTCTTGCTGTTATCATAGTCTGCAATTCCAATTCATTCTTTCACATCATATTTTAGAATCTGTCATAGGTTTCCGAGTGAAATGGGTTTGTTGGTCTTTACCGTTATCCCATTGCATCCCACAGTAAAAAAAAAAAAGCAAAACGACTTATTAGTTAGGCTGCAGCTACTCCTAAAGGACGAGAACAGAATAGCAAGGCTGGTTTTTTAGGTTTGGATTGAAGTGTATTGGCAGAGATGTATAAAGAAGCTCACAAACTTCATGGACCGTGTATCAATGTTTTATTGAGAAAGTAGTGGAAATGAATATTGAGAAATGCGCAGCCCTCCACCCCAGCAGCTCTTATCCACTGTGATACTAAGGAGATCAGTTTACTCTCCCTGATCCTCATCATCTCTTACCAACAGCCCTTTAATTGCCTCTAATGCTCTGATGTCTACAAAATTGCAGCCCTATAGCCGGTCCCTTGCAAAGCTGGTGCCTCCTGTAAACCAAAAGAGAGACGAAGGCTTAACTGGGGTCTAATACCTTGAGCTGTCAGACACCACAATCCGCAGCGTGTCAAGTCAGTCTCAGGATCGAGGTGGCACTGATAGGGCTGTGTGTACATAACGGAGGAGCAGTTAATGGGTGCTCCAGATCACAAGATAGCCATGCATGCGAAAGAGAGCACACAGCAGCTCACTTGCAACCCCTCCTCCAGAAAATCACTTCTTATATATGGTAGTACATCTAGTTTTTGTTAAAAATAGGAGAGTACAGTTTAGTTCTTGATTAGGGGAGAGTCAACAACACATCCATGCTTTCAAAGATTCAATTAATCTAAATGGTGCCTGTCTAAATACAGATTTATATGACCCTTTACCACGCAAGTGTCTTTATTGTATTTTTGTCTTTTAGCGTACAAATCTGGGATTTACATCAACCACTGTTTATGATACTTTACATGGAAATTCAGAGTTGAACATAATAAAGAAGGATCACAAATTCCCTTAATCATTCTAATCTGACATAGAGATGCTAGTTTTTGCAATAGTATTGTGAAATATTAAGAATGGCGCATGATAAGAATTTAAATTTACTGCTCGCACTTTAAATACTCTATTAAGGCTTTTTATAGACACAGGGCTGTTGTAAAGTTAATAATAATCTTATTTTAAAGAAGTATTACATGATTGCCCTGCACACCCAATTGAACATTGCACATGTAAACCAGCAGTATAGCAACTTTCAAGATAGGGGTTTGAAGCTTTAAACTGAACTGCTACAGTACCTTCTGTCTTGGCAAAACTTTGGTCTTGATTTTCATTCTGCATGCACCCACTGCTTTCTCCAAGGAGTTAAACAACTAGCACAAACACATGAAGTACACTTAAGAACCAGTACATTAACTCCAATTTTATTTCTCCTTGAGGGGTGGTGAGGGAGCTTTGCACTTGGGCAAACAGTCATTCATTTAGTGGCAGGAAGCTGCAAGATACAATTGTGGCCCTTGTGTTTCATAACAAGATACAGAATTATCTTGGTTTATTCAGCATCTTCCACTGAACTTACCATCTTGTGAAAAATGGGGATGACATGTGTCTGCAATCAGGATTGATGTGTTATTACACATTCCATGCCTTGCACATGTTATGAACAAGGTTGGGTCAATTCCAATTCCATTTTTAAAATCAATTCCCAATTCCAATTCCATTTCTCTTTTAATCAATTCCAACACATCATTGATCAAAATTGCAATTAGCAGCATTCTGTTAAAACAGGCTTCTCACAGTGGCAACAAATGTCTTAAATTGAAGTCACCTTTTGTCAATTAAATTGGCTTCAAATGAAAGCAGTTGAACAATCACAACAATTATTATGTCTCTAAAGTTCAACTCCACCTCTATCAATTACGAGATGACACAAGTCAGCACTACACAAAGACAGCAGGGCAGGCATTTCCCAATACAGAATTCTTCCTGAAAAGATGACCCCAATAAAATCCTAATTAAAAGATTGGCTGCAGTGATAGTGGTGGAATCCTGGTCTTCATGACACTCCTGCCCTTGGATCGCACTGCAATCTAACCCCCCTGTAGATCCCTCTAAATAAATAAACAAATACATTTGACAACATATTTAGGTTCTGAGCACTCACTTGAAGTGGTGTTGTTAAAGACCTCTCACACAGGCACACCCTAACCCAAGGTCCGTGAGGATTGATAGACGGCTGCTGTTTACTCATCTTGTCAGGTTGCCAGTAACTGTCACTCTCCGGGCTTCACGCCTGCTGTTGGCCTGCATGGAAAAAGCCTAGACCCCCGCTGGGCTGGAATGCCTAATAAAGAGCGTCCCTGGTGCTGATGAAAGAAATAAAAACACAGGCGGAGAGGTAGAGTTTAGTTTAGTTCATCAGACCTTAGGTGATAGGATGCGGCAGACCAGTCAAGGAGAAACATTTTCAATTTATCGATTTATCAATTTCAATTTATCAAAGAGAAACATTTTCTAGCACTGAAGGCAAGTGCAGCCCTTCAGAGTAAAGCACTGAGCCAGTAGGCCCTGTGGTAACCTACACTAATTTACTATGACCCCAATAGGGAAGGCCACTTTGAGTTCTTAGGCCTTACACAGCTGCCCCATTAAAGGTACCAATAACCCATGAATAATCAAAACAAAATATTCAACATGGCCAAGCAAGTAAGAATTCGACCTGCTTTAAACTAAATATCATATATATAATGTGCGTCAGAGCTAAACTTTCAATTCCTGTGTCGGGTCTAAGTTTTAAAAGAGGCACACAAACACTGTGTGAGTATATATATATATATATATATATATATATATATATATAGAGGATCCGCAGACACAATGTTGAACTATGAAGCTTAACTTGAATCTAGGACCCTGGGACCTTGACACTCAATGCTAACGACCACACACTGTGGTGTCCACTGGTGGGACCACATTTAAATTTAAAACCATGGTAACCATGGTAATTACAAATACACACACACACACACACACACACACACACACACACACACACACACACACACACACACACACACACACACACACACACACACACACACACACACACACACACACTGCTTTGCTGCTTTTTTTTTCCCTCTCACAACTTACAGACCCAGAACCGTTGTTTCTTTATCTGATGAGATCAATGCGGTAGGTCCAAGAAAAAAAAAAGATATTCAGAGGGTAGTGTACAAGTGTCCAGAACTGTCAGCAGATTTTCTGTTGTTTAAAATAAAAACATAATAATTTAAAAACAATTCGAATTGTACTGATACACTTATTAAATTGGTGATGACTTAAAAATACCATAACTGAGCGTTTGTGTGATTCGTCATTTTATTGGATGCAGAGCCAATGAATAGTGCTATACCGGGCATCGAGGTGATAGAAGTTGTGCGCTGGTGATGAATCTTAAACAAAAAATATGACAATAATAAAATATCATTAAAAGCATTGTAACCGTGTTGATCCCGCCCCCTTTCCTTTCAGAACCCTATACACATCCACAATTCAAAAAGGTAGGTATCCCACTCCCTCCCTAATCTTCCCATTTATTTGTACAGTGTGTTGTGCTGTCTGCCCTTCTCACAGACCTCTTAGCCTGCTTGTGTACCATGGCTATGACAGAGAGTTGGTTACCCACTGTTAAAAGCGGGGACAGCGTGACAGTTTGTTTGTTTGGGTTAGGTACTGCACTCATCACGTGCCTTTGATGTAGCTTTTCAATTCAGCCTAGGTTAATGTCACTGAGGGAGGATGGCACTTCTCAGCTCAGCTGGGGTCTAATGATCTGAGGATTTGGATTTAGTTGGCATCAAAGGCATAAGAGAATCACTGACTTCTGCCTAATTGGTAACAGCAATACATGTCCGTGTGAAAAAAACATTTTAAACATCTCGTAATAAATGGCTATAGATTAAATAAATGGGCATTTATTAAAGGACCTGCATTTACGAGGTATGCACAAAGAAACCTAAATATTTTGGTAAGTACAAGTATTGAGTCAAATCCCTGAAGGAATCTTAAATACAAATCTAATATCCATTTTTTCCTTTTCATAGCCATTATTATACATGCTATATCAGTAGCTGCCTGCCTGATAACTTAACCAGAAGCTGCAAGCAATACCCCACCTCAAAGAGCACAAAGAACCTTCCCTCCGCAAAGCCTAAAATGGATCACAGCAAAAACAAAGCTTAAATAAAATGCACTTCCATAAAGTGTCAGTACCTTCCATTGCAGGAGATACAAGATGTTGCAGCCTTTGACTTAGTTTATTACTGTCAAAAGCTGCCATGTGGATATGTTATTCTAAAGACTGTGAGGTTCACCCCCTGGGATAGAACTGTAAAACCAAGAAGACTTCCAAGCAGCATTGACCTGCTCTGGCAGCTACCCCAGAAAGCATGTTCAAGAATGGGAGAGAAACATGTGGCGTAAGGGCTGGAAATAATGTTTTTACCTGCTAGATTGGGATCAAACCCAAAGGGAGAGTAGAATAAAAGCAAGAGAGGTGCACAAAACGTATCTTTATCACTTTCAGAAGATTGCAGAAAATATGTTTGAATTAATATTGAAGGATCAGCTTCTGAATGACTCGTCTTCGGTAGATATTGTGTCATTCATTTTCTCGTTACAGCTGCTGTTATGCAACAGTGTTCCATCTTCAGAACCAATGGGCAGTTTTAACAAGAGTAAAAAACTGAAATTCTGGCTGTTACAATACAATGATGTGTTGCTTGCCTTTGTGAATTTCTTTGCTGTTTCTTCAAACTTTTAAGAAGTATTTTGCAACTGCAGTTGCAGTGCAATTAAGCCACAGTCAAATACAGGTTCCCATACGGAAAATAAGAATGTGCAGATAGTGTACCATGCCATATATATGAGTTTCACATACTGTGCATTGTGATAGATGTTACATACAACTTTCTTATGAGTTCATAAATCTAATTTTATACACCGACACATTTTCCACATTCTTGTTTCATTGCAAATGAACGACAATTGGCTGCTTTAGTAATAGCTAATTACAGAACCACCAGGACACATATAAATATAGATTTAACTTGTTCTTCAGAAAGAGCCTGGTGTGTAGGTGGAGTGACTCAACGTGCTAAATCACTTCACCCTAAAGTTCATGAATATGCTTCACTTATATGCTGTCCATCCCTCTGGGGTTCACTGGTGTTACTATTTTACGACTAAACTCTTAATTAAGGAGCTGATATAACCCAGCTGATTTGATCACTACACCTTGGCTCGCTTCACTTGAAGTGCCACTAAAACAACCCCCTTCGCCTGGTAATAGTAAACAGACTTGTGTGGATCCCCAAGGACAGTGCATGTAATGAGGGGGGGTTGTGTGGATCCGCAAGGACTGTGCATGTAATGAGGGGGGGGGGTGTCGTAGATTGTATTAATAGGCTTCAGTGTGGGACAGCACTATGAGACTTAACATTCTTGGTTGAAAACGCTTGTGATTACCCGGGGGACCCTATTTGTATCCTCACCAGTGTACTAGCTCTTTTTATCCTGTGATTCTCTATCTGGTATGTCATCACCGTGCATGTGTGGGATGAACTGTAATGAAAATATAGTTCAAACAGGCTCAACACTGTAACTGCAGACTATTCCAGCCTGATCACAGTGAGAGTGCAGCTCGGGTGATGCTAAAGGCAGTTAAAATATAATTAGTTGTTGATATTCAGGTATTGCCCCCCGTCCCTGTCCCAGTCCCTCTCCACATCACAATTAGCAGTAGTTGTTGTCTGTGCAGGATCCCCCAAGGCAGTGTGCTTGTGTTGCTCCACACTCTGTCCTTCCAACATGATAGTCCTACTCCATGACTTTGCTTCTACCTAGTCCTAGAACTACATTGTTGGGGCTTGTTACTAAAGTGATGAGTTGTTATCAAACTGAATAGTCAGCTCTTGCCATATCTGCTCTGAACTCATTCAGTTTATGGCGCAGCCATAGCTACATTATATTGGCTATGGCGCTGCCATAGTTTTAATTTAATCCAGACACAGATTAGATCATTTCTGGGTAAGAAGTAGTTCATGGGATATTTACTGGGAACATTTTAAAATAATATCCACAAATTCATATTAATTCCAATTGAATTCCAGCTGGGTTTGTCCTTTACCAGTCTCTCGTCTGTTTCTAACCCATGCAAAGCACAGCCACACATGCATCTAGTGTGGATAGGAAGTTCTACACAAGATAGGTTGTTGCTTGTACATGTTGCAGGTCCAGTTAACTAACAACAGACTGCTCTAGGTTTGAGATAGTATATTTCTATAAAATGTACACATTTTCTTTACCGTCGAGAAACAAATACTCAAACTCGAATCAAGAGATATCTTTCACTTCCAATACCATATTTTCTGTAGGGGTGTTAATAAGCATCCACTCTGCGATTGAGATAGTGGGATGCAACTTTGTAAATTAGTTTATGGTATGTATGGTGTGGGGCAGTGCTCTATGCTGTGTCATTAAAGTACTTTTGTTCACAGCAGGCACAATTCTTGTTTCCTTAATCTCCTGAGATCCCCAGGCAGTTTACTGTACAATACAAAATGCATTGTATGATTATGAGTTCACCACAGATTTAATTATTAAAGAAAATAACAATGAATTAGAGATCCATGCTGTATTGCCAGGCATTCAGAGCAACAAAGCATTCCATTCTGATTTCTATCTTTTCTTATGGGAGGAGGACAACCATGGAATGTGATTCCAGCACTGACCTCACTGGGACAAGTCTATGGAAGTTCAGAGGCACTCTAAGAGCAAGGTATGTGTCTGAATGATTTAAAGAAACTTTTTTTGTTTTGTTTTGTCCCTTGGAAAACAAAATAAAGTGTGATCAGACACCAGCAATGGCACTGCCTCATCGCAAAGATTTATTCAGCTGAAAATTCCCCAGCTTAATTAAAGCGTTTCATATTGAGTTACAGAGCGTAGGGTACTTGAAGAGCCTCTCTCTCTCTCTCTCTCTCTCTCTCTCTCTCTCTCTCTCTCTCTCTCTCTCTCTCTCTTCAGCTGAAGTTGCACGGGCACAAAATTAAGTGTTTGCTTTAAAACTAGTTATCCCAGGTAGTACATCATTTTTAATGAGCTGCTCTGCTATTTATGTGATTATTTACGTAACTTTCCCAATTATCAGAAATGGTAATTAGATCCAGTATAAAAAAAGAAGTTTTCTTTCTTTTTTTCTTAAACCTAGCACACATGAGGAAACGAATCTCCTGGTGTATGTTGGATGTTTCCAGATTTTCTCCAAGCACGGACTACATAGTGGGAATGATCATGTGTTCCAGGAAACATCTGAAGAAATGCGTGCAGTAACCAAGACTTTACATTTTCATCCCTTCTTTTTAGCGTAACAACTTTCTCCAGTGCCCCTTTTCCTTGATTTTATTTTCACTTTGACTGTGGTAAAGTTTGTTAATTTGCCATCACAATATAGATCCACTCCCTGCGCTGCAAGTATTAAGGGCTCATAGAAGTGAATTTCTAGTTCTAGGTGGAATAAGCAGCAGCTGAAGGACTGGCAGCTGTCAGTTAAATACTTGTGGCCTCATATGAACCCCAGTGTTTGTGGTCATTAACACAAGTCTAAACAAGTGGCCACTGTGGCCGAAAATTGACCATTTTAATTCCCCCCCCCCCTTTCCTTTACCATAAACAAAAACCATTGTCTCCTGATTGTTATCTATGGCACTGACAATAATCCTAGTGCGCTGGGGATTACCTGTTCTGAACCAGGTAAATAATACAATATTTTACAGGTAACCAGAAACCCTGCTTCTCAACCTGAAGAAAATAAGACTTAAGGGGCTGCCCCCCCCCCTCCCCCCAAGTATACCTTCTTCATACTACTGTATAACTGTTACTATTACATTGTATTCTCAAAATACAATGGATGTCACATTGACTCATATTGGCATTCTCTGGAAAAGACAATCGGCCAAATTTGCTCCTGATTGTTTTTACATGGTAAGTTGAATTGGTGAGCAAGTGCTACCTACCAATCCTTTTTTATCCATTTAATCTAGTTATTCTCTCATTACTATTTCATCTTCTCATTACCTGAATAGTGATGTGTTGTGCGCTAAGTAATACTGAGCAGTGAATGCTGTTTCCCTCTACACCCAGAATTAAAAGTGCTAGTGGATTATTTTTCATGGTTGTTTGGTCCTTGTGTGGAATACATAATGTTAACTTGCATCCTTAAAATGATCTCCAGCCATAGAAGATTTCAATTCAACACAATTTTTATATGTAATCCTTCAGGGAAAGCATTGTAGATGCATACTGAGATAATATTCTGTTTCGTGTTCAACAGCACATCCATGAATAAGTCATTGCCATTTACACAGCTGTTTTTAAAATAAAATTTGAGAATGGCATGTTCTTTCATTAGAACATATTTCCATAATTCCTAAAGAACTGATTCTTCCTCCATTTAAAAGCCATGCACTGTAAAGAACCCGATACATCATGCCCAAGATGTAGAGGACTGGTTTCTCCTATGTGGAGTCCACTCTTTACAGAAATTTATCTCAGTATGTTTGCCCAGTAATTTAGCAGGTTCCCCATGTTTATTTCCCATGCTTTTCCTTTGATTAATTAAACATGCCTGTGCTTTCATTATGTGAGCTGCACTTTGCTACACTTTGCTAATTGCTGATCCCTTCTCAGAACTCCTGCGTCTCTTCTTGTGTTTGAACTGAAGGAGCACTCGCTGCAACCTTCTCAATATTGATTCATCATGGTAACCAGACTGCTCTTGGTTCTGAAGAGCCTCTGTGCGGCCCCACCGGTCCAGCTGCAGCCCTCTCTGGATGTGAGATCAAAGAGCCCCGGAGAGAACGGGAGGTGGGGAAAGCCAGGTTGTACATCACTTTAAAGCCTGCTAATCTGTGAATTCATGGCCTGGTTTTAAACTCCATTGTTCTGTGGACGAAGAGACAGCCTCCCGCGCCAGAGGTGAACAAGACTGCAGAGGGATTAGGCAGAGAGGAGGATAGAACAAAGGGCTCTCATTTAGGCCTCAAAATAATTAAAGCAGCAAGGGATTTTTCTTTAGCCTCTACTGAAATGGTGAAAATACTTAACAGAGCCATTGACAGCGAGGGCTTTACCCAAAAGTGTGGCGCTGATCTAAGCAGAAAGACGGGTGGGGAATTACAAGAGAGAGCTTGTTGTGCATCCTGGGTCAATAACTAACTCATTATCTTAATTCAGAAAAGCAATAGAAAAACACGATGATGAAGGGTCGAAACGCTATCGTTTATTGTTCTGATGCAGATAATAAAGACTTTCTAGGACTTCTTTGTGTACGGTCAACTTCTTGTTGCTTCTAGTTACCTGTAAAATGGTTTATTATTGACCTAATTCAGAAAAGGTAATAGCATCCCCATAGCATCACGACAATCAGCAGGTCCGCCAAGAACTGGAAGTAGATTTGTGCTGTATTCTGATGCTTGTGAATGAAAACATATTGTTGGGCAATTTTCCCAATTGTATTCCAAAAGCCCAAAAGGCTCTGACTACCACTGTATAACTAAGTATCTTTGTAGTCCTACTGGATATCTGATGGGTATTTGCAGTTGTATATGATGGAAAGAGTCTTGATTAAGCTGGGATAGGAGTCATGCCTGGCTGGCCAGGTGGAGGCTGGTGCTGCTCACCTACACTCAAAATAAACTACACGGTGCTGAGGTGGGATAAGGAATGAATCCACCTGTGAAGTGATCCAGGGCTGATGTGTCTTACAAGCCATTATCCCAGATCATCTTCAAAGGCCAGCAAGCTAAACTGGGAGCAGAGCTTACCGCTGGAACATTTTATCAGGGAGTCTTAGGGATCAAGACACTGTCCCATTGAGGTGTCCCCTTACACTCTGACTCCTCTCTGACCTTTCCAGGACTGCTCCTGGAAACCAGGGCTTAATTCAACCTGACGCTTTACCAGCTGAGAATTTACATGACTGAGCTGAATTTTTTTTTATATATATATATATATATATATATATATATATATATAGAGAGAGAGAGAGAGAGAGAGAGAGAGAGAGAGAGAGAGAGAGAGAGAGATAGAGAGATATTATTTATCACTGCTACAACAGTCATGTAACTTTTTTGGTTAATGTTCCACTTCCACAACACAGCGAACAAAAGGGTCAGATAGCAAACAACCCAATAAAAGACTATTACCATTAATTAGCATTTACTTTGAAGATCCTTACTGTCTGGGGTGAAAAATGGTACTCTCCTGTGATAGCAGGATTTTTCAACTTTATTTATTCGATTTAATAAATTAGATACTGTAGGATATTGCCCTCAAGTAAATAGGCCCTCTAAAACCTTCATACTAAAACCAAACGGCAACTAAACCCATGTGACTTTATGGCCAGCACTGATAGGAGAAACTAAAGGTAATACAAGGAGGCAGCTGATAGGCTGGAGGAAACATTAGAAACCATTTTAGAAGTGAATCATTAATTGGCAATACAGTCATTGGGTCAGGAGGGGACGGGTTATGAGAATAATAGCAATAGGGTATGCCTATTGAAATTCAGTGACATTTCTCATTGACATATATTTAATGTCACATTGCAGCAAGCAGTATGTAGTACAGGATTCAGAAATGGTAAGTGAAGAGAATATCCAGAAGTCAATGGAATATTTTCTAATGGTTTAAGAGGATTTTATTTGAATTCCTGTTCATGTTCTTGAAAGCCATCGTGGAGAGCCAGAGATGTACAGATGTGTTTGTTTAGCCTATCAAAGAGTGCTGACCAAGGGTTGCTAATTGATTTGCTTCTTTGTATCAATGCAAGCAACCTTATCACTGGCCCTGTGCATTCAATGAGAGCTATATTATTGGTTATTGCTCATTATTGGTTTATAATGCTATAGATCAGGGGTGGCCAACCCTGGTCCATGAGAGGGGCATTCTGATTTTTGTTCCACCTGAGGTCTCATTACTTAACTGAACCAAATATTTTCTTAATTGGTCAACATTAAAAAAAATGTCCAGATCTTTAGCCATTGATTGATGATTTCAAGATATCCATCCCTGCTATAGATGCTACAGATAAAAAAAAAAAATGAAACTGATGCTTCCTGGTTTCCAGTCACTTCCTGTGCTGTGGGTCACATGGTCTGATTGCAGTTGGAGTTGTATTGACCTGTGGCACAGGAAGCAATACCAGGGCACCACCTTTTAGTTTGTAGAGTTGTGTTTGAGCTATCTGCATATCTCAAAATAATACATATAAAAAGTAGAAAAGAACCAAAAGATATTCAATATAGAGGTCACAAATGTGAAAAGGCCTTGCTCCATGTCTATTTGCATTATATCATGACAATATACCGGCAAGAAGACTTGAGTTGACTGTAAATTGGGATGTCTATGAAATTCACTATTTTACTTGACACATTTGCCTAAAGTGTTATGTAGTATATCCAATCTGATATAGCTGGATTAAATAGCCTGATTTCTCCCTAAACATTGCTAACCTTGCTGTGCTATCCTCTGAGCCCCAAACAAGCACATTTTTCTTACGCAGAACTGTAAACTGTGAACTAGTTTGTATATTAGAGCAAACTTGTATATAACCTTTACTTCAGCAAATTCACAGGACAGCCCATAACAAAAGAGCCTGGACTCACAATCTTATCATAGATAACAGGGTAAATACTGTTGTCTAAACAGGGCTACTGCTTCAAGCAATTACATCTGCATAGATAATAATGCAACAGAAGTGTCAGCCAGTGGCAGATCATATTATACTTAGATTAGCCAACTGATGAGAATCAAATAGTTCCTGATAAATAAATCCTGGTTGTCCAATCTTGGCCCTGTCTCTTGTTGAAGGGGCAGTATTTTTTTCTATTGTTTCGTGAAGAATGCCATGTTTCACAATTCCAGTTCCGTTTTGCGTAAATGAGTGGCTTGATACACTACTGAAATATCTTAAGAGAGGATTTAAAATGCTTTTTATAGTGAGCTTTGCAACTGGTAATGATACCACGTTGCATCTGAAAATGGGCAACCTGAAGCATGGCCTGGATAAATTCAGAGCTGTGTGCTGTTTTAGCTGCACTCTGTTGCTATGGCGACACAACCTCTCCTTAAACTTTACTTCAGCCTACCTGCAGGACAGCCCATAACAACAACTAAAAATTCAAATGTTTGAACATTTCTTGCATTTATTTTTCTTAGAAAACATGTCTAGCTGTAATCAATATTCATGCAAAATGCAAACATAGCTTCTCCATTGACAATTTGGCATGTTTGTTGAAATGAATTAGATACACTAATCAAGTGGTAATAATATATCTTGAAGGTATATCTATATGCTGTATTGAGGGTCTGTAAGTATTATGAACGAGAATGCATTGTCATTGTAATTTCTATGTTCTGTAACAAAGGCACACATTAAAGGTAAAACAAAATAATCTATTGACTGCGAACGTTTTTTGCATTCTGTGACTTCTTTGTTTTTAGTTGAGAACTACTGCAAAACAAAAACAATGCACAGGAGGGGGTCTTTGATGTCATATTTATGTGCCAAGGCAATTTACATATCCTTTCTATTGGTTGAGAAACCATTGCTAAAAGGTTGATAAATGGTTGTTAAACCACCCAGCGAAACGCAGTAAAAAGTGCACTATTGTAAACTTCCGTAAAGCATGGTAAGAGGTTGTAAAGTTTATAGGTGCAGTAATACTTTATTTATTTACTTATTTATTTATTTACTTATTAAAACAATTTCACCAGAAAAGAAACCTGGGCAAATAAATAAGTTTGATGAAAGCATAAATAACAATCAAATGTGCTAAGGTGCTAATTTTAATATGCTAAAGAATTGGGAAAGAACTTGTGATGTGTTGCTTGTTTAACAGCTTTTTTAGGCAGCCCTTATCTGCAGTGAAAGTGTGTTATTAAATTGGGACAAATACCTGCAGTGCAATTAGACTGCCGTTTAAGTAGCTTGTAAAAGCAGTTACTTTTGAACTAAATAGTGGTTGATTATGATGTAATTACAGTTATTTTAAATTGCAGTTACAATATAATTAGTACAGCTTAAGTGTTGTTACAGAAGAGAGGCATTTTATTTTCTGAGGATTACTTTGGCCTTGTCGAAAAAACAGTCTGGAGCACAGAATCAGCTATCAAGCAAAGGGGCATGCTGATGCTGACAGACCCTGTAGAGCACCAGTACCCTATTAGCAAAATGACATTTGAGTTCCTAAGGAAGAGTGGAATCTGAACATCACAAAGAGCAGTTTTTAACAAGAAGCATGCTGCAAACATTCAGTTCTGGAACCTCAAAACAAGTTCTGTTATCAAAGACGTAGTTCCAGTAAGATTTTGAAGAAGAGTCAAGTATACTGAAAACCCGAGACATTCCTGAAAGGCTATCACATTTCACTGACTTGGTTGCCTTGGTTGCCATATATATATATATATATATATATATATATATATATATATATATATATATATATATATATATATATATATACACACATATATACATGTATATATTAGATATGTGTTTTTAAAATGGGCTGGTCCGGCAATTTGAGCCGAACACTCAGAAACTCCCTCTTAACACTCTCCCTTTTATTTTGTTGTTGCAGAGAGCAGCCCCAACTGTGTCTTCTGACAAAATCCAACAGAACAGCCCCAAAAAGATGGTTTTTTGCAAGTGTCTTGCTGTCTGGCAAGCTTGTGTAAACTGCTTTGATTCCTAAGGGAGGCACAGGCTCCATAACAGGGGGTTGAACTGGACTGTAATCCTGACTGGAATCCTGACTGGATTGAGCAGATTGAAGTTACACAACCTGCAACTGTTTATTACTCTTGCAAGTTCAGAACAAACAGTGTGTGTGTCTCCCCAGAGCATTACCTAGGAGAGACAGGCAGGCCCTATTGTCCACTAATTACTGTTGCTTTTAGGCTCAGGGACTCCAAAGAGACGAGAATGTGTCAATCCTGGCATTATTGCAACTGCACCCTAAAGCAGGTGTGTTGTTGTTTTAACATTGATAATTGTATTTTATCTAAATCCCCCTCCTCAAGAAACATCAAGAACTCACAAAGAATGCTGTTCCGATTTTGTTACTGTCCCACAGGAGCTGTTAATATAAACTGTCACTCAGAAATCGAACATAAAACTTGATTGACTCTACTTATCAATGAGCACATAAGTCTGGCCACACATCAGTCACAGGTAAATAGTCCTCATACATGATAATGCAGCAATTGTTAACAACCGAACTCTTAAAGCACGAGTGACTCTTAAAATGCCATCTGTTTCTTTTTACTCTTTTCAAACTTTGGCCAATTCCAACCCATTTTTACCCGTGCAGTTCAAGTGAATCCCATTATTAGATGAGTGTTTAATGGGTTGGTGTCAGAGTGGCTCGGACCCCACTGGGGGGTGTAGAACCTGATGACAGGCTGTGGGATTCCTGTGAAGATACCCCAGGTTTGGGAGAGGGAAACAAAGAGAGCCAAGCCCGCTTGTAGATGCTGTAAGTCACCAGCAGGGGTCTCCAATGCCGGTTCTGGAGAACTACTGGGTCTTCAGTTGTTTTGAGCTCTCAGTTACTTAATTGAACCAATTATTGGTTTAATTAGTCAAGATTAATAGGTGTTTCAGATCTTCAGCCATTGATGATGTAAATTCACCTAGATCACCTGCAGGACTGGGGCTCTCCAGGACCAGGGTTGGAGTCCTCTTGTCTGGAGGGTGTGCTTGTGAAACACTCTACCAGATTAACCTCATAGAAAGTGCAATAAAGCGAGGGCAATACAATAGGTTCAGTGATTGTTGTTGGACTGTAATTTCAAAGCACTGTGGCAACTGATTCTAAAACTACAATTTAGGTTATGTTTAAGGTGAAGTTCCCCATATAGTTTGACATATTAGTACACTGGTACATTAGATGTCCATTTAAAAATATACTTTCTATAGGTTTTCACGTCAAACATGCAAGTGCTCTAGTTGCAAGCAGGGTTGAGGTCAATTCCTCTTTTTCAATTCCATTTGAAATTCCTTTATACAATCAATTCCCAATTCCAAATTCCCATTCCCTTTAAATCAATTTCAACACATCGTTGATCACAATTGCAATCGGCACTATTGTGTTTAAATGAGATTCTCACAGTGGCAACACATTACTTTAATTGAAGTAAACAATCGCAGCAATTATTGTCTCTAAAATCTCAATTCCAATCGAAATTGGGAATTGATTTTATAAAGGAATTGGAAATGGAATTGCAATCGAAAAGCATGAATCTTCCCCAAGCCTGGTTGCAGGAGCTTGCTTCAGTATGCATGCTCACAGTGTAACATTGTGGCAAGCAGGTTCTAAGGGGTAGACAGGGGGGGCTGTTTTACCACAACTATACCTGGTTTTGCTTAATGTACACAAGCTGAAAAACTGTCTTGTAGAGAGGAAAGAGGATTTATTTGCCTTTCTATTATTAAAGAAATAGATAAAACTATTGCTACCCATTAAAAGTAATGGGTGAGAAATGTCTAGGTGTTGTATAATATACTGAATACAAATCAGCAGACACTAATAAACTGGAAGATTTTGGTATATATTTGAATGTAATTCGGAACAGGTTTCTCTACTTGTTACAATGTGTTGCGATTAAGCACCTCACCTAATGTAAATAATTAAACAAACTGAACCATAGGAAGAATGACACAATGCTTGTGTACACTTCAACATTGCTTAATCAAAACAGCCCCCCGTTGCTTTAAATGACAGGCATTTGATCGATCAGTTTTTCAAAGATAGACAACTGACAGTTCATGTCAAGTTTCCGGCAGATATTGCATCAACTGTTTAGCACGGCAGGGCTCTCAGATTTCACATCACTGTCCTTTACCTCCCAGATAAGTGAGGTGACAGGTCAGCAGACTGTAGGGGGGCCGTCCTTACATTTCAACACACTGCACCTCTTCTTCCAGACTGGTAGTACACTGTACATATACTATACTGTACTCTACACAGGCAGGGAGAACCTCCTGAAGATCTGAAATGTGCACAGAAATGTTTTCCATGGCTCAAAACCCCTTTCCTTTCATTACATAAGACTAGGAAGCTTCAATCAAATGTGTTCTACAAAAAGAAGCATGTGGTTGCATGTAGAGTCACGAATGCAGTAATAAATCCACTCATTCATATTGAGGCGTACAACAGTTCTCATTGGCTAGTTTCGGCTAACAGTAAAACATGGAGATTTTTTTTGCTGATGGAATCAGGAGCCATTTGGCACTTGCTGATAAAAGCCTGATATCTGAGCAGGGCTCGTTCCATATCATTATTTTGAAAGCTGACACACTGTTTGAGAACAAGGGAGGCGAAGAATAAGAGCCCTACTATAGGCAATCTGATCCTCCTATATGAATAATAACATCTAATACAAGATAGACATGGACCTCAATACAAGATTCCTAAAACCTAGTGATTGATTTGCACAAGGCCTCACTTTCTTAGTTACCAGCACAATAAATGTTTAGCCTTTTAATATTTGTAATTTTTTACAAGGTCTATGTAGAGACATCTCCCAGTATTTTTTTTTTTTGCCCATCCCCATGCCCTCTCTCTATACAGCGGTGTGTCAGTCCCCAATGAAAGAGGAGAAAGTGACGGCTTTAGTTGGTGGAGATGCAGGCTATTTTGAGGCTGATAATGGAGATGGCTGCGTGTTGGAGAAAGAGGGTCTTGACACTCCACAGTCCTGCTAGAGAAAGGTAAGCAGTCCCCGGCCGTGCTGGCGAGAGGGTTATCAGAGTATAAATATAATTACTGGGGGTCTCTGTCAGCACCCTGGGGTGATTACACAGCCACAGCCAGACAGTCCGAGCTGGGGGGGAGGCAGATAAGAGACTGATTGACACGTGCACCGCAGAAAAAGGGCCATGGAATGTGACTCTTTCATTCTGTTCCTCCCTCTCTCTTTCTTTCACACTTTCACACACTGTCCAGCAGAAGATTCTTGCAGGGATTCCAAGAAGGGCAGCCATTCCTTTGTCTAATAGCACTGCCACCATTTGCTTACCTAAATAGGTATGTGACCTGAGCGAGATTTTACTGGAGTCCCCAATGCTATGCTGGTGTATAGGATGTCTGGCGACCTTCTCAGTTATTGTAATGGTAAACAGTACACTATACTAGATATTTACTAAACATACTGTAAGCATTACAGGAGACTTAATACATGACAGGAATAAACACATAAACAGATATTGTGCCAATATTGAGTAAATGTGTTTACATAAATGTGTCAAATAGTCAACCAGCCCACAAGGACATTGCACCACTTTACATGTAAACAGATATTAGAGAGTACTTTACTGAAGCTAAGCTATAGTCTAGGGAAAAAATGACCAGGAAATGATTTCAGTTTTACTGTTTGACATGACTACTGTAATGTAATCCCAGCTAGAGAGCAGGTATAGTGCCTGTGTTTTCTGTGGCTTCCTGAGCTTTAGGTTAGTCTATTCAAGCTTACTAACAGACAGGGCAAGACTGTCAGCCTGCTTGTTAGATTGCCTCCTTTTGCAACCTTTTCGTAACAAATAGCAAATTCGAGATTTGCTTTTATCCATTAAAGAATCCTAGTTTAAATTGCGTTCTTCTCACCTCTGGTTGCTTTGAAGTGGCCACGGCCCGAGCTCACATACAACTTTACTTACAGTTCATGTAATTCCCTACTGTAACATGATCAAACACACCTGAAAATGTTCACCTTCCCCAGGTTTATTTTTACTTCCATTTTGTATATTCATAAAAGCGTCCTACATTTGTTGTAAATATTGTAGAGTTTTAAACCCTGAGCATTGCTGAAGTTTAAGGCTGCACGCTGCAATACAAACATCTGGTGTAGACAAAACTCTACTGGCAGATAATGAATACCAGTAGCCCTGGCTGGGGGAGAGAGAGAGAGAGAGCACCTTGAGAAACTAACCCTTGTAATTCTGACAGCTGCAAGGTGCCTAACAATGCCTTTAATCAGCCTGAATAGAAGGTCGCTCCATTCACTCTCAATTGGACAGAGTGACTGAGTCTAGATAAGACCTGACCTGCGATATCTAATAAATTTACCATTCGCTCCCCGTTATCTCTTGAGAGGGGGGGTGGATGGGGGGAACATTAATTTGTTAAACAAAGCTGGCCACTGTCTACCAGTCCTCTGTGGACTGGGACAGAGCTACTTTGGGAGTCCCTCAGGGGAAAACCAAGCCAGGAGCGCAGGTATGGCAACCTCTCAAGGTCATTCCAGTACTGGCTAAAGCAGCAGGAGGTTGATCTCATATTGTGTCTTTACTCAGCCAATATAATTATTTTCCTGGGATCACCCAACTGAGATGTAACATCTTGTTCCCATTGCGTGTGCCGAGTTTTACAGCTGGGGTGTGACTGATGCTCAAAAGGGTCAATTGACTTGTGCTCTAAGGTCACACAATAAGTGAGTCAGTGGCTGAGCTGGGACTCAGATCCAGCATCTCCCAGTGGATACTTTGCTCTTAAGGATTTGACCACACAGCGTCAATCCTAAATGCATGTGGAGTGAGTCTAAATAGGCATGTGGACTCTGGACTTTACAGCACCCAATGCAAGTCTACTCTACAACAGGCTGGGGTCTATTTTAATGATCTATGCAGTGGCAGTTCTGAATATCGACTCTCTTTTAACCCCTGCTCATGTTTTCTCCTAGAGTTGATTTGTTGAGCCCCTTATTAACATAAACACAATAAAATCACAATAACGTGGACGGGTTACAGCATGCTTATAGTATTTGGACAGCAATGTCAGGCTCTATCACTGCCTCTAGCATTTAAATTGATCCCAAGGACAGATCTTTTCTCTGTAGAAATCAGAAGAGACTTGTCCAATGTTTGTTTAGCTACCAGAAAAGAAGATGCTGCATCTCAACTGGAGGACCTGCTCCAAAAATGTCAGAGTCATATTTGTGCACACTTGGCTTTGCGTTTCCAGGGGTTATGTGGTTTTAAATGGACATCGGTACAGTTATCTCAAACATTTGGGCACATTAGTTAGAGCACTGTGGTCAATTGACAACAACCAAGAATTTAGAATCTAGAAGAACCTTGGCTTCACACCTAGGTCAGCCACTCTCAGTCACAGGAGAAACCATTCTTCAAATGAATAAGTTAATTAATACATGAATATAGCGGTTATATCATTTATGAACTGTTTGTTATAAGTAAATATGTATACAGACCAAAATTAGAAAAGTACACTTTTGTTTGTTTATCTCATTATTTATTGATTGAGTGTGTAATGGACTTTGATGTCCTCTTTGAAGTATAGGATTTGGGGAAATACAGCAATGTTGATTATGTGGTTACACAAAACACTGTTTTTATTTATATGAAAAGCCAAACCTTTCTCAAATAAGCCACCACGTGATTCATTTACTGTATTTAAAAGTCAAATGTAATATTTGAGAAAGGTTTATAATTTGTATTATTTAATTAATAAACTATAGTAAAAAACAATGTCTTCTTTCTCAAAAGTATTAGCATGTGGTAACGACTCAGTTTGAATTATTAAATGATCTTAGCTAATGGTTGGTATTCAAAAACAAGGATGAGTGCAAGTGTGTTTGTGTGTTTGAATGTGCTTTTGTGTGTGTTTTTGAGTGTTTGTGTGTGTTTGTGTGTTTGAATGTGTGATTGTGTGTGTTTGGGGGGATGGGTGAGGGGAGTGTCTCAGTAAGAACTCCTTTCAAGACTATTCCCAGCCCACAGTCAATGTTGTTGCACACAGTATGGAAAAATGATTAGGCTTGCCTTTGAAGAGCGCTACATAAACACAACAGCCCTCAGCGCACTACCTTTCTCTTTTCAACTTCCCTTTTCCTCCAAATTCCAGCAAGACTTTTCTGCTTTTTCACTTGATTTTTTTCTTCTCTCTATCCTGGCTCCCTTTGAATTTATGGTTGGTTGGGGGGGGGGGGGGGGGGGGGTGCTTGCCCCAGGAGGATGATGTCTGTTTTTAAACATGTGTGCCCATCCCCAGTGGACAAGCCCCTGCTTAAATATTTTGACTGAATATTGTTACTGAACTGCACTAAGATAGCCTTTAAAAACAAAGAGTGCCATGTGTTGCAGTTCCTAATTTGTATCTTAACAGAGGTGTGTGTGACATGCATAAGACTTCCATAGGAATGGGCATTGAGATGCACAGAACTGACAGATTGTGTTCTTGCTGGTGATGTCATAGCTGCACAGGCATATTTGCTTTTCCACTTATTCTCAACAATCTGCTGCATTTCCAAATGGATTTGCTCTTTTAGAGGCTATTTGGGGCTCAGTGTGTGGTTGACACCCCCCCCCCCCCCCCCCCCCCCGTGTGCACCACAATTAAATTATAGTTTAATTGAATACATTAAAAAACCTACCTTCATACTGCAACAAGATTTTTACATTCACCCACATTTTACCTGCAGGACTTACACACTCTTCTAGATTAGAACTTGGCTCTTCTTTCGTTTGTGTTCTTGGGTACTCTCTGTAACCTCATTCATTCTCTCATTGTATGAGGAATTGAATAGAGTGCTGAATTAAAGTTTGAAAAAAGTGAACATGTTATGAACAGTGGTACTTGTTTTGCATTTGAGGCACATCTAGATAGAAACAATGGTAACGCTTTGTATTAAATGTCTCTAATTGCTGTAAATTTACATAGCAGTTACTTAGTAAATAGATGTGTACTTACACATAATTACCATGTTATTATGCATAGTTACAATGTACTTAATGTGTAAATCTTTTAGCATGATATATCTAAGTACACAGTTGCATCAGAAAAGGGTTAGGGTTGGGGTTAGAGTTCAGGTTAGCAGGGTTAGGGTTAGGTTTAGAGTTAGGGTTCAGGTTAGGATTAGGGTTATATCAAGCACCAAAAATGTACATATTAAGTACATTGTAACTGTGCATAATAACATTGTAAGTATGCATGTATTTACTAAGTCACTACAATGTAAATGCCCTGTAATTAGAGACACTTAATGTAAAATGTAACCAAAACATTTTGCTTTTCAACTTTTGTTATAAATTCAGTCCCAGCACAGGTATACCTCATGGGCAATCATTACATTAGGGCTTGAACAGGAGCATGCCTATTAGCAGTGTAGCTATCTGGTTTCACCGCCATTTGGGATGGGAAATGTAAACACAGTAGTCCGCTGTGGAAGAAAAACAGAAAGCAAAGAATGAAATGTACAATGGGTCACTGCAACGTTAAGAGCTGAGCTCCTGGTAGGCGCCCCCTGTTTGCTTTGTGAGGTATAAAAGGGTCCAGTCCCGTCCGCCCGCCCCCAGCCACACAGCTGTTCAGGCACAGGGGGATGGGAGTGGGGGGGGGGCCCTGCTCTACGTCCTGTGAGGCAGGGATTAAAAAGAAAAGATTTAAATGGGCCAGGGGATATGGCCGTGAAACGCATTGGTCCGTATCTGTGCTGAGCAAAAGAAAAAAGGGAGACAGAGAGGAAAAACATACATCCCATTACTATGAAATTATGTCTGCTTTTATTGACTTTGTTAAACAGTTTTCAATGTTACTTCCTATGTGTTTACAAGACTTTAAATCACTGCCCTATACAGGAGCCAGGTGGTATAAAATCACGAGAAGCATTCGGAGTCCAAAGGAAAAAGACTTTATCAGGCCAATAATAGCTTTTACTGGGTTGCCTTATTAGCAGAGCTCTGTCAATTCTCCTTTTCAATGGGGCCGTGTTTTCAATGTGGTGTTTATGACCAGTCCTCCACCCATAAAAGTACTCCTACACCCCACAGCTGAGCAGTGATACCGGTAAGGAGTGGTGGGGCTGCTGCAGCTGCTGGCTCTCTTCTAGCAGTCATCACCCAGGTACAGGACTTGCAAACACAAGGCCAGGTCCTAGTGACTCTAATCTAAGTTATTAGTAACGGTCTATAGCACCTTATTCTGAAGTAGTAAAAATGTAATTCACTGTGCCCTTTTAGTATTTATCAGTATTTACTCAATAAGGTTTAAAGATTGCATTAAATCATTTTTTAAGTGTAACACAATCTTTTTTTTTCCAGGAATAGTCATCTAAGCATGTGCACAGACCCACAATTGTCCCAGTTCCAGTATTTTCAGTGTTTGTGAATAGTTTCAAATAGTGTATTTGCAAATTTGAAAAAAATGCGTTCCACAAAAGTTTGGCGTGTTGCACGCCAGTCCAAAACACTGTTCTCCTTTGTTTAAATCTCCAGCGAGTCCACATGCATTAATACGTATTGTCCATATAAGCAATGGGGTACTTTCCTGATTTAGTTTATTTTTAAAATAGAAGATTCTATTTCTTTTCCAACAGCTGACTCAGGGTCTTTCCTTCTGCCCAGCAGCTAGGTCTCCATGGAAACCAATCTAAGGTTCCACGAGGCAATGCATTCAAACTCTAGGGCCCACAAGCAACTGTGACCTGGGCAGCCTGAAGTATTAAACGTCTTGTTTGTTTGTTCAACTCCTGAGCCTTCTTACAGGGTATCCCACTTAAAGAGCAAGTACTGTGTACTAATGTGTGGGATTGCAGATTAAGTGTTTTACAACAGAGTTTGCTTGGTGGACCAGCTGCAATGAATGTAGAGGAGCCTGCCTTTGTTTGAAACCCATCAGTACCTGCAAGCAACATGGATAAAATAATCTAATACATAACTAACTCTTACTAACTCTTATTTGCTCTATTAACATTTTTGCTGGATCACGTTAATTATGCTGAGACAAGCAGGCTAATATTCTGTATACACTGTTGCTTCCTGGTACATTTGCCGTTGGTTACATGGCCTGACAGCGGCTCCACAATTGGAATTAAGTTTTAACTACAACACATCACATCATTGGGTGCCAGGATACAGCATACATTTTTCATCTGTAGCGTGGTTATTGAGAAATCTGCATAGTAAAACAATGGAATATTGATTGATTTATAATATAGCCAGTGCTAATAATACGTTGTGTACAGTATATAAAAACATTTGTTACAACTTCTTAAATGACAATGCATTTGACACGAGTTCCCACGTTCTTCCTATGCTTCCCAGGGCTCTACCGCTCCGCTGTCCCCATCAAGTTCAGCGGGCCCCCCTGTCTATGGAAACGTGTGTTTTTAAAGTTCTGTGTCAGCCTGGGGAATAATACCTCTGTAAATGGAGTCTGTTCTTAGCTGTTTGAGACATTCAGTCACTCCTCTTCTAAGAAAGAGCAGGCTCTGCTGCCAGCGTTTTTACAGCCTGTATTGATGTTGTCTTTACTCAGGGCTCACTTTAAGGATTGTATTAACAGAGGCAAATGTGAAAAACAGCCCAAACCATAGCAACCTAGAATATCAGCAGTGAAAATAGGGTAAGGTTTGGAGTGATTTCAATTCAGAAGTATTCAGCCACTTGCCACTGGCCAGGCCTGGAGGGGAAGCTTGTGGGAGGCAGTGTGAAGGTGGATAGCGAGATAAACAGAGAGATGGATACTTAGGAGTGTCAAGCCTGTGATGATAATTGATGAGGAGGAGGAGGAGGAGGAAGAGGAGGACAGGGGATCTGATATTGGACAAAACTTGATGATGTCATACTTAAACTTGTGTAGTTTTGCAATTGTTTTCAGAATTCTTTTAAGTACTGTGCTTTGTACGTTGTAATATAAGTTGCTGATGTTAAATGTGTTGGCAAAAAATCACTATAATATAATATTGAGATGGCTTAGGTGGAGTGTTTGCTGACATGCATTTCTGTATTGAGTTCATGTGCCTGTTTGAGATGTGCTTGTGTGGGGGTGTGTGGGTATGTTAATGTGTGTTTGCACGTATGCATCAGTAAGTGTGTCTATGTTTATCTGTATGTGTGTATTTGAGCAGCATTAAAGAGGCACAAGCCACTTTTTTTTCACCTCACCTGGGAATAGATGTTGTCTAGGAAGCTTGTTTGTATTTTGTGACACTTTGTTCAATGCAATTAAAAAAAAAAAGTTTTAAAAATCATTTTAAAAATGAGTGATAATTTCAAACCAACTAAACAATTGTTCCCCGTTTATGTGCCTCCATGACCCACTACAGTATATGCTAACCCACTAAACAAAATGTCAAGATCCCATCACTTCTTGGATAATCACAGAAAAGTGGCAGCCTGGGACAAGTGGGTGAAATAAGAGCTGTAGCTGCACAGCCAGTATTCCTGTCCCTCACAGTGTGTGTGCACTGTATACTTCAACATGTTAACAAGGTAACATTATTCAACAGCTTTCATTTGACTTTATGAAGCAAAATTAGTTAATTCTATAAGGTCACGCAAAATTTTTGGCCATAGCTGTACATACTGTATATACTGAGGAACGGAGATGGGGAGAGACAGATGCTTCCATGGCTGGATGGATAGATGGGTAGATGCTAAAACCATATTGCGTTACGTGTTCATATGGAATACGTATTACATACACATGTTTCAATAAAAAGGAAAAACATATCAGAGTTAACCCAGAGGGGCTGTGAAACGACCCTGAGTTTGTAACTGGGGAATAGAATAATGTATCTACAGTCACATATTTTATAATCCATTAACAGTATATTCCAGATAGAGACCTTTTCCATATGGACAGCAAAGGTTTTTTGGGTTTTTTTTTGTTGTTTTTTTTAAAACTATTTCAATAATGAGCTTGGTGCTTATGAGCAGGTAGGTCATTTCAGCACTTCTAACTGAAGTCCCATTCTCCCTGAATAGGCATGACTGGAGGGCAGATCAGGTGACCTAGAGCAACCCCTTTATCCCTCCTTTGGTTCTACTTTACAGGACAAAACGGAAATTATTAAAATAATTGTGTAAATACACCTTTTGTCAGTTTATTCCTGCCTTTAGTCAAGTCTTCTTGGATGTTTTTTTTTTTTTTTTTCCTGGAACATTCCTAGTTATTTCCTCAGCCACTCCCAGGATAGCGAGTATTCTGAGGAAAGATGGGCTGAGGTCATAACCTGAGAGGTCTTGAAAGAAATTGCAAGCAAGCTTTGAAGAAGGGGGACCCGGTATACTGTAAAGCACCAGGAAATACCCTTTCAACTGCAAGAATCTAGCTAGCTATTAGAGTGGTGCAAAAATATTCTATTCCAGCTCCATGTAATGAAGTTAAGGAATACAAAGCCACAGCTGAAAGCGAGTGGGTCATTGACCCTGGAGACCAGAGTTCGGTCCTCAGTTACTACTTAGAGTTAAGGACGCTGCTGTACCTTATCAGCCTTTCAAATGATGCCTTCATAAACATGTATGTGTACAACAGGATCCGATCTGTCCAGAAGTTTATCTCTCTGTGTGTTGTGCATGTCATTAGTAAACGTCTGAGGTCAGGGTTGACGCTCATCCTGCTGCTACTTAGGAGAGGATCCCTGCACCCCACTCCTCGCTCAGCAGGCGTCCGCGTGTCCTGTCAGATCAGGCCGCCTGGAAGTGCAATCAGATCTTAAAGGAAAGCGCGAGGCGGCCTTCAGCCTGCAGTCGGGCACAAGGCCTGGCCTGCCCTCTCATCCATCACAGCCCCCCGTGAAGGGGGCTCCCTGGGCACCTCCCCCTCTCCCCCTCTCTCCACTAGGATGCTCAATGCTATCAAGGTCTGCATAGCTGGAATGACTTGGCCCTTTTTAGTTCAGTTCCTTTTGCTGTATTTATTTTACTAGATTAAGGAGAAGATGCTGAGATGCGGGTGACCTTGCACTAAATTGAAATGGTTTTCCAGACATTTAACCAGCCAGCAGGAATCCATACTATACAATGCACCTATGCAATAAGAAGAGACACATGTTTACACAGAGTGGTGAGGGTAAGGGACGAGTCATCTAGTCATGTTTTTAAGGCTGAATCACTTGGATCCTCGAAGATCCAGCTTGACAAAGTTTTGAGATCAATTGGCTACTAAGAACCAGACAAGCACAAATAGCCCGGACAGCCTGCTCTCATTCGTGACTTTTCTTATGTTCTTAAGGTTTGTGCTACTCTGGGTCTGTGATGCCAGTCTTTGGTTTTGCTGTAATACTTCCAGGTTTCCATACCTCTGTTTTGCACATTTTCACATGATAGGCCGTCCCAACAGTCAATAAAAAATCTAAAAGGAAAACAGGATTGTACATACTTAAATAATTTTTTAATGCACTGTGATTTTTTTCTATACAATAAACCTTAAATGACTAGTACTTACAAGTAACTAAGAAATCTTGAATACAAAAATGTGTATTGCCTTGAGCCTGTAACCTATAACTCTAAAAGCCTGTCCTGATTGTTATGTTAGAACAGCCACATGGAATACTCACCTAGGAGAAGACAGGTAAATAAAAAAGGCTGCTTGACTGCATAAAGGACACTGTCTACTGTAGGAATCCCCATATCATTACACTCTGCATTCCAGGGCACAAGAGGGGATGCATCCATTAAAGAGCTGGTGGCATGTAGTTTGACATCTTGATCACATTTGCGTTGTTTTCCCTTTCGATAATACACCTTGCTTCTATTATCCATGGTCTGCTGTGCTCACCCCATGGTAACTCATGATATAACTATACCAAACCCTGAAGTCTGACATTTTTGAGAAGATTTAAAACATTTGTTTTCCTTGTAGCACTAACTCCAACCCTAACCCTAACAATAACCCTAACCCTAACACTAACACTAACACTAACCCCAACCCTAACCCTAACCCTAACCCTAACCCTAACCCTAACCCTAACCTTAACACTTACCCTGAAGTCTTATCAGTGGGATACTTGGACCTTTTTGAGAAATAGATTTTTTTTCCTGTAGCACTAAATAGAACTATACATTTTACTGGCTTACCAAAAGTGCTGAGAAGGCTCTGTGATGTCACTGTGCGTGTCACGCACTGCTGACTCAAAGACAGGCTTGGCCAAGATGTAATGATGGGAAGCCTGTTGCTGCTACAAGTCCCCCTGTCCGGGCCATTGCTGCTCGGAGAAGTGGAATTTGTGTGCTCTCTGTCAGGACCATTGCTGCTCGGAGAAGTGGAATTTGTGTGCTCTCTGTCAGGACCATTGCTGCTCAGAGAAGTGGAATTTGGAACGATAAAGGATTATTCTCATTTGCTGTGGCCTGCAGTAGGTGCTCGTTTCTAAACACATCTGTGTCTGTGTACTTTAGTCAAGTTCCTGTTCTTCACCTCCTTGTTTAGCCAATCGGTGCGCTATTCCCAGCTTCAGGATCACTGGAAAGCCAATGAACACAGGCTCGATTTCCTGAAGAAAGCTTGCATTCCAGTAATTCTTAATCCAAAAGACAGCAAATCTGACGTATTCACCTCGATTGAAAATCAGAGGGGTGGATGATCTGAGATTCACATTTTTTTCTGTGTTGCTTAGCAACATAGACAAACTGAGCTAAAATTGTAACAGCATCAAGGAAAGGGTCTGGCCTGTTAAAGGGATTACACTGCGGAGTGAGCTACAGTCAGGATTTTTATATCAGTGTGCGTATGTGCGTGTGTCTGTGTGTGTGTGTGTGTGTGTGTGTGTGTGTGTGTGTGTGTGTGTGTGTGTGTCAGTGTGTGTGTGTGTGTGTGTGTTTATGCGTCTGTGTGTGTGTATGTGTGCATCTGTGTGTGTGTGTGTGTGTGTGTTGTGTGTGTGTGTGTGTGTGAGCCTCATTTCCCCCATCCTCTGTGGGCTGTGGGTAGATAATAAAACCTGATTCCCATGCAACTCCTGCCCGGCAGGTTAGTTGCAGAGCTGCAGTGTTTGGGGTTAATGTAGAGCCCAGCTCTGCCTCAGGCTGTCCTGAAGTGCTCAGCCATGGACTGTGAGTGTTGACTTTTCAATGGTTCATTAATATGGGGCCACTTAAAGACAGAATAACATACACATCAAAAAAGAAAGCGGCCCATGAAAGAAGAGAGCAAATGCCATTGGGACCATAGTTCAATTAGTACTATCATTGACTGCAATTTTAATAGCATGCATTCATTTGCATGTTTTAGTGGGTTATAAAATAAAACAAAAACAAAAAATCCATTAGACAAGTGGGTTTATAATCTGTCACTAATATTAAATGTATTAGGATATTTTACTGAAAAATTACTGACTAAGATTTTACTGAGAAAAAGTATTCTACATACTCCCATAGTCTCTTGAATTTGTGTTCAAATGTATTTACCAATAATGAATAAGGCACTGTAAATGCATACATGCTGAAGTTGAGTCTGTTTCCAGGTGAAACATTAAAGGTACTCTACTGAGGTAATGCTCTGCCTACACAGTTCTGTGGTTTGACAAAAAAAAAAATCACCTTCAATCAGATCAAGCAGCAAATCGCACTTGTGCTCGTCTGTACGGTTCTTAAAGGGTTAACCCACTAAAGGTATAGCGCACCCCCAATGCTATACAAAATATTATACAAAAGTGTGCTAACCTTCTACCATCTATTTAATGGGTTATTATTTTTACATAAATGCGCCTTACCCTTTCCCTGGAGAGACGACCCTTTCCCTGGAGAGACGACCCTTTCCCTGGAGAGACGACCCTTTTAGGGTTAACATGGTTGTTCATTCTCCAGGCCTAATCAGTATAACTAAGCAAATATTACATACATTAATAAATACATATTTTACATAAAAAAAGCCAAGTAACAAAAGTTTTATCATCAGTAAAGGAATTAAATAATCCTAATTGGTATTTTATATATTTAAAAAATATTACACCCTACTGTCAAGGTAAATACGTTTAATTGTAGAAACAAACGCGTGATAATTAACTTTTGTCAATATTTTGTGTTATTATTTCTTTACGTCAAGCAGTGAAACCTTCAAGTCTGAATTACTTTTTTTTTTTTTTTTAAGATGTTACTGGCGCCCTCTTGCGGACAGTTTTTATTGACATATTATTCAACCTGCACTGCTGTTAAAACTCAATTAGCTAACTTTACCAAGCAACACTCCTTTCCTCTTGTTTGTTGTTTTACATAAATATTTGAAAATAGTGAAGAACCCAATATGATTGTATGTAAAAAAAAAATTCAGTTGGGCCCTATTAATAATGGTAACAGAAAACTGACCAAAATGTTTGATAAGCGCACGTAAATAAACTAGGATATTATGTATACATTGCTGTATAACTGAAGGCCAGGACAGGTCACATCTGTAAACTCTACACAGATGATTCCAAAACCACAGGAGAAGGTGGCGCTCTGGCAAAGTTAACGAAGTGCGAGCGGTCTAAAGGTTCGTTTAATTACACTATGTAACACAATTTTTGTTCCTGGGTAGTAAGTGTTATTTCCTAATTGCTTATGCCTCAAAAGTATAGAAAATGGCTATTATTCCCCACAAACTTTGCAAATACAGTATAATCGTAAATCTCGAAAAACTACTCACTTCTAAATCTTTTGTAGTCATTTTTGTATTACTTTAGTATAAATACATGTTAATTTGGATTCATATGTTGTTTTTTTTCTGACTTTATGTGAACGAAAAGACACACATTTGCCCGTTTCCCATTGGAAATAGTGATATCCGCTGTCCTGGTCACAAAAGCAAAGTTTGTGGGGAATAATAGCCATTTTCTATACTTAAATAAGCAATTAGGAAATAACACTTACTACCCAGGAACAAAAAAAAAATTGTTACACGGTGTTATCAATGCATCACATGGTCTTGGGACCCTCAGCGCCTTTTGAATCCAATATAATAATAACGTAATGGATTTCCCCTCATGAAACCTGAATTTTCTGCAGATTTGTGAGCGTTTTAGTAATCGTTGATAGAGTCTGTGTTGTAGTTACATCGGGTGCAAGTTCTTCTTCTTCTTCTTCTTCTTCTTCTTCTTCTTCTTCTTCTTCTTCTTCTTCTTCTTCTTCTTCTTCTTCTTCTTCTTCTTATTATTATTATTATTATTATTATTATTATTATTATTATTATTATAGTTCATATATTTGGTACTCATGAGTCGGGTCTCAAAGTTGGTACAAAAAAACATGGTGAAAAAAAATATTATTTAACATGTGATACTTTTTAAGAGTCTGTATTTTCTATTCGAAACAAAGTAGTAATAACTATTTGTGTACGAAGAACATTGCGTCTAATATACATTTAACACATCATTTTAAACATGTGTAAAAGGCATGTAGATATCTGAGAACACGTCGCCTTAGGGGCGTCTTTAAAACGTCACTGGGTGCCCTAAAACGTTTGTTTATTAATATACACTTCGGTCAAATAGACTTAGCGCCCTGGAGATGCTGTGCAGCTTCTGTCATGGTTACTCAAATCGGTATAAAACTGTGATTACAATTAAACAATTAAATAAACTCGGAACACGTGCTTTGGAATATGGCATACTGACGGCTGGAGATGTATTAACTCTGTTCAATTGTGCCCTGGGAGTTGGGCAAACAAGCACAGTCCTGCCAGTCTTGATGTAAATGAGAATTTCATTGTCAAGGACGTAAATCCTACAAACAGCAATTTACATCTTGGATCAGAGACTTTGCTAATTAATTGCGGGCGATCAGTCAATAATTAATTTGCATAGCTTGATTTCCCAGTCAGTCTGCTAATCGGCTGTAGAAAAAAGGAAAAAGAAAGATGAGAAGTAGCCTGCGGTCTATGAGTCAAGCAGGCAAGCTCAACTCCGGATGGGGTCGGTCGGTATATATGGTCTAAGGGTTATTTGCGATGACTGTCTATTGGACGTTATTTCTTCAGCCTTCATGCACCGGGCATTTTGAGATTTAATGGGCTGGGTATTGGTTGACAACAGCCAGTGCTGTTCTATCGATGAAAGATAGCGCTGATTGCTCATTTAGAGAAACAAAATGTCAATGGCAATTATGGTCTTTGGTAAGATAAAAGAAAGATAGGTAGCTCTAAATGAGTCGGGGACAATTCACAGAGAGTTTACAGTAAACTTCTCTGCTGCCAATCAACTTCTGTGCATAGCATAACCTTGCATTGCCCTATAGCACCTGTAAATCGCTTTGGATAAAAACGTATGCCAAATAAACTAATAATAATAATAATAATAATAATAATAATAATAATAATAATAATAATAATAATTGGGTGCCCTGTTACATTTTAAGTCGCTCGATACCTATTATACAGGGGCTTTAGGTTAAAGACATTGGTTAAGGCGTTAATATGACTAGTCTTAAGTATTGGGAAATGTGAAATATGTTTCTCCCAAGTTGGGAAGCGCCTTCCCAGTATTGATTGGCACTGGTTGAGAATGCGGATACACTGTGTGCATTAAGTGTTACTGTGTCTTAAAGGGGCATCCCAGCGAACTTCAACCTGGGTGCTCATTTCACAAGGCTCGGATTGTGATGCTGGCTTTGTTCTTGCATTAACTGGTGTGTGTCTTTGTTCGTGTTTGTACTCGAGGCTATGTATTTTGAATGACCGGTTATTTTGAAGAGGTGTGTGTTACTGCAGGATTCTGATTATATTGGATCAATGTTCATATATGTAACTACCTCAGTGCCAGGGTACTGTATACAATACACATGTATGCAGTAATATGGATGACTTTAAAATGAATGTAGCTTTAAAATAATTATTTGAACTTGTTTCCAATGTCACCAGCAAAATGCAACGGCAAATACTATCTAAAAGAGATGTTGTTGTTTTATTTATTTGTTTTTACATAACGTTACATTGTAAACAAACAAGCATATGTATATGTATCGGATTTCCTTAATAATTATGCTTATCCATGCAAAGTAATATTTAAATGTAGTGTTAACTTTTAGCGTTATAGTTAATCGTTTTAAAACCAACTCGGTTTCTCAAGACACTAAGTGAAATGATATAAAACGCGATATTTAAAAATAAATGAAATAATAAATGATACCGATTTTCAGTCTCAATAATATCATGTACATGTTATCTGTGAAATATCAGTACGCCTATCTTGTTGACAGGACAATTCAAGAAAACCACATGCTTTATCACAAGTCACTTTGCATGTTGTTTCCTGGTATCATTACATCTAATGTAAACTATAACTGCTTTTAATTACATCGCAGGCATTCTAATGTTTGCCTACACAATCGCGGTTTATTTAATCCCTTTATTAAAAGAAAATACGATTTCTGAAATACTAAAATAAAGATTAAAAAAATAACCTTATGTTTTATTTTTGTTTCTTTTCCCAGCCCTACATGACAAGTTGCAGCTTTGGCCTGTTATCGGTGCTGTGGCGTTACCCCCTACAACACAAGATATGGCTTACAGAAGGTATGGCTCCAACGCAAGGAGAGCCCACTACATAGAAACTTGTATTTGCTGTAGAAAGGATGGGGATATTATCGGGGTAAACGGAGCATTTGGGGTGTCTGTCGTCTTCATTTATTGTTTCTCCCCTCTTTATATTGCTTCCCCGCTCAGACTCGTGTCTTTAGTGGCTTCGGTGAAGGGGGGGATTCTGGAGATGAGCGGAGGTGAGACCAGGGAGAGAGCAGTTTAAATGTCTCAGAATGTGTTATTCAGGGCGGGCTTTGGTGTTGTTTTTAAAGTTTGAAACTTTGTAATCCGTTTAATATGTCTGACACTTTTCAATGGCAAAGCCTAAAGTATATATCCCAATACACAAAGTTTAAGTTTAAAATAAATAAATAAATAAACGCCGTTATGTCTAAACTGACCCATCAGTTTTTTAAATTTCTTAGAAACACATAAAATATGACCTGTTGACCCAACAACAAAAAACAATAAGTGTTGGAATATTATATATATATATATATATATATATATATATATATATATATATATATATATATATATATATATATATATAGATAGATAGATATATATATAGATATAACCATGCAGTATAGAGCTTTTTTTTTTTTTTTTTATTAATACTATTAAAACCCCCCCCCCCCCCCCCCCCCCCCCCCCCCCCCCCCCCCCCTCATTGAAGCATTGGCCATCTTTTAATGTTTTTTCTTGCAGCCACTAGCGGTGTATATTGTCAAAGCCCCTCCCGTTTTCATGCAAGCCTCCTCTTTTATCCAGGTGAAGGTGGTTTGATTGGGGGCCGCTATTGTTCGGGTTTGGAGAGAGAAAGGGGCTGGTTTGGAGAGGATCATCTTCCACCCGTATTTAACCGGGGTGCAGGGGTGAACGGGGGGGTTGATATAGGAGGCTGTTCTGATAGTAGAGGAGGGGATAGGAACCGATTAGGGAGCCAGTCTACCAGTGCTGCTCAGAGAGACAACATCACCCAGGGCTACCACGACACAGGACTCAAACTCAGCAACTCCGCACTGAGCTAGAAGAAATGAACTACAGGATCCTAACACATTTATCAACAGGACCAGGCTGAAAGTGACTCATCACACAGAAACGCTCTTCTTCAACGATTTGCAGTCCCCGGGAAAGCAATTCGACTAAACCTTCGTCGCTAAAAATATAATATTGACTAACAGCAACAAACTGTGGAAGTTACCGGCTCTTCATGTAATAAGTATTATACATTGGCTTGTGTGATATAATATAGGCCTATATATTAATAATCTGCAATTTGATGTGTGTGTGTTATTTTATTAAAATATTGGCCTATATATTTATTTTAAAAACAAGGTTCACCGGACTGTGCTGATTTTTATTTTTTTATTTTTTATTATTTTTAGGAATGATAAACTCGCCATTCTGTCAAATGAATAAAAACATTGATATTTCAGGGGTATCATACAATTTTTAAAACTGATTTTTCTTTTCTGCCATGTTTTCAATGACAATAGTCAAATAAGTTTTTATCAATTGTTTATTTGGGGTTTTTTGGCTGCTAAGTTTTTTTTTTTTTTTTTTTTTTTTGTTTTGTTTTTTCTGATTTTGATAAGCAAGCGCGAAGAAGACGCAGAGAAGAGGAATTTGAAGGGAGAGCACGGGAGCGGTCTCGCCGGGGACCACTCTCATATTCTGCTGCCTGTCAGATAAAGCATCGTTGTTGTCAGCACGAGTATCTCATTGGGAATCTTTAACTGTTAAAGCCGGATGAATATTTATATATATGTATCTGTAAATACCATATTTACATACATAACTTACCGGCAAAGGCAATCAGACATTTCCGTTTACACAGTATATCTCAAAATAACTTGAAAATGAGACTCGTGCCGTCGAGAATAAGTTACCTGTAAGTATATTTGTATACACTAATATTTATATAGAGATATTCGACTTTTATTGTAGGCTGATAACGCCATGGCCTTTACTTAACCAAACATTTTCTTTTATTTTTTACAGATTACTTCATTTCCTCGCCTTATGCTTCCAGGCTCAGGTATGTATCTTCTGAAAATTACGTCATTTAAAAATATATGTTTTAATAGCAATATTGTATATGGCTTGATGATTTTTTTTTTTTTTTTTTTTTTGATTGTGTGGTATAGCAGCATACACTGGTGCATTTTTGGAAATAGTTACACACGATTTTACTAAAGTAATTTTTTTTAGGATACAAATATATCTGTTCTTTTTAAATCTTTGCCATTCACCCATAATGTACAACAATTGTACATATAATGTAATAAATGCAAACGTTAAATAATGGGACACATACAGTGAAGAAGAGTGTGCGTGTTCCTAACACAGTCACAGTGCCAAACGAACGATCAACTAATTCCATTGATGTTGATTGAGCTGAAAAAAACAGCCGTGTGTGTGTGTGTGTGTGTGTGTGTGTGTGTGTGTGTGTGTGTGTGTGTGTGTGTGTGTGTGTGTGTAACATAAAGAGACGATAAGCGCATACACACGCATCTTGAAAAGGAGTATAGAAACATTTTTTAGAGGGACTGAAAAAAACTTGCGAGATGGCTATAACAGATGGGAATGGCTTGTAGCTGGAAGCAGAACTACATCGTTAAATGTGCAGGTACACAGAAAGAGAAGGATATAAGATGGACATGTTAGTGGTTATAACAACAGATCAGATGGAGACCCACAGCAGAGAGAAGACAGCGGTCTCGCCGCATGCTGCCCTCCTCTCGAACTGGCAGGCATGCCTGTAACATATTGCCCAAAAAGAGACGCAAAGGCAGAGCTATGTCAGAGGCTGCCTAAAGGATGCCATTGCAAAAGTTGCAAATCAGACCTAAAATAGACCCCCAGCATTTAATATTGTGATTCATTCTCTCTCTCTCTCTCTCTCTCTCTCTCTCTCTCTCTCTCTCTCTCTCTCTCTCTCTCTCTCTCTCTCTCTCTCTCTCTCTCTCTCGATAGACATGGAGCACCCCCTTGAACATATGTTCAGAATATATCTTTATAAATGTCAGGGATTTAAACTAGTTCCTAGGAAAAGGAAGCTTGAAATTCGATTTATTAGTAATCAAGTTATACATATATGCTGGTAAATAATAATAATAATAATAATAATAATAATAATAATAATAATAATAATAATAATAATAATAATAATAATAATAATTACTATGGTGTCGTTTTCGTTTTAGAATGTCTTCTGAAAGCATCCACATTTGGAATAAACTGTTCTGTCAATCCTTACACTGTGTTATATAAACCTCGTTATATATTGTGTCCTCCAGTTATCTATCTATCTATCTATCTATCTATCTATCGAGAGAGAGAGAGAGAGAGAGAGAGAGAGAGAGAGAGAGAGAGAGAGACGTGGAACGAGTGTCCTGATAAAAACATGTTGTGCAATATATATTTACACTATAAAATAGATTATATAAAAGTGTGTATATTTTTCTTTAAATTTCTTAAAGGTAACCATTCAGTCCTCGCCTAATTTTACACAGCATGTGAGGGAGCAGAGCCAGGTGACGGACCAGGTGAGCCGTAGACTAATTCGGACATACCAGCTGTACAGCCGAACGAGTGGCAAACACGTGCAGGTCCTGGGCAACAAGAAAATCAACGCCATGGCAGAAGATGGCGACGTTCACGGTAAGAAGCTTTGGGCTAAGGATTGGGTTTTAATACGTTTTGAAATTAATATAGATATGTAATCGATATAGATAGGTAAGCTTTAAAGTAGCTTGTCTAGATTGTCTGGAACTCAACCATCTTGTAACTTGAGGGCAATTCCATCATACTGATAGGTTAGCACATATTTCGTTTTTTTTTTTTTTTTTTTTTTTTGTTTGTTTTTCATACACAAAGTAAAAATTGCATATCTTGTTATTTATGTTATAACTCTTAGTAGTGTTGGAGTTTATTTGAACTGATGCCCGTGTTAAATAGACCCAGATATTGGCTATCTTTTGGTGTAAATGCAAAAACCAGTAGGTTCTCCCAGTAGTGCTATCATGTAATTATCATGTGAAGGCTGGTTGGGGCAGGCTGTCACATGGGGTTTTGGGGTTGCTTGTCACATGTAAATCCTATGGGAAGAAGTCTTATATTTTTTCTTTGTACTTTCACTTACACCAACATGTGGGATATGTCACCACATAATGCTTATTTAAGGATTTCCTGTTTGTCTTCGGGTTCTGTGGAGGCTGTGGTATTATTTTGTAGCATGCGTCAACATTTATAAATATATATATATATATATATATATATATATATATATATATATATATATGAAGAGTTACAGATGTTTTTAAAAATGTTACAATTTATAATGATATAGTTTGAGACTGTATATGCGACTCTCCAGGGGGACTGTGTGTGTTTGAGAAGAATTAAAAACTCATCTTACTTTCACTTCAGAAACATTTTCCTGAATAAGCCCTTCTCTTCGGGCGTTTAGGAGCAGATCGGTCTAGCCACAAATTGGATATCTATAGACTTAGCTCACATAATTTGCCTACATATATATATATATATATATATATATATATATATAGATATATATATATAAACTATATCTATATATATAAGAAAAGTAGAAGAAAATGAAAGCTTTACTATAATGACTTTTAAAAATATATATATATATATTTATATATATATATATATATATATATATATATATATATATATATATATATATATATATATATATTTTTTAAGATGAATAATTCAGTAGGCCTAGATCACAATTCGCTGTCCAGAAAAAAATTTATAAAAAAGTTCAAATTTTTTTGCAAGTTTGGGGTATTCAGGACCATAAAAAAAAGTTTTAGAATCTTTCACTGGACCTAAAAGTTGATTTATATATATATATATGTGTGTGTGTGTGTGTGTGTGTGTGTGTGTGTGTGTGTGTGTGTGTGTGTGTAATATATATATATATATATATATATATATATATATATATATATATATATATATATATATATATATATATATATATATGTATATATATATTATATATACTGTATCACTCCTCTTGAAACAGTTGGTTTATGTTAAGGCTAAACGTTTAAAAGTCATTATAGTAAAGCTTTCATTTTCTTCTACTTTCCTGTTTGCCACCCTCAAGCCAGTTCCCATTTCCTGGTATTTTTCCCCTCAGTCAGTAAAAATCAATACTCTTTAAACCTTTTACTGGCTCTCTGATTGATTTTCCTGCAGGACCAAGCTATAATTAAGGGTCATTTATTTTCTCACTTATTCAATAAAAAACAAGGAAAAAAAACTAGTTCCTAGTTGGAGGTAATGTGTCTCCCTATACCACCAAGCAGGAAAAGGAAGCTTGAAATTTGATTTATTAGTAATCAAGTTTTACTTGCAAGCAAATATACATATATGCCGGTTAATAATAATAATAATAATAATAATAATAATAATAATAATAATAATAATAATAATAAAAATAATAATAATAATAATAATAATAATAATAATAATAATAATAATAATAATAATACATCTTACTGTAGTGGTCTGCCTGAGTAAACTTTGAATTAACATTGAATGTTTGTGGAATAGCTGTAATCCTTCTTTTAAGTGTAGGGTCACAGACAATTTGAGGTTATGGGTGGTCCAAATTAAAACTGATACTGAGACATATGATTTGTAGTTGAAACCATTGTGAATATCACATGAGGTTAAGAGCTTTCACTTTAGACTGAAGTGGCAACTTCTTGCGCTGGCTGTTCTTTAAGGGAGCACATGAAAAGCTTCAGACGTAGAAAGCAAATTCCAGCCCTGCTCAGGCTCCAAGGTAATCGGGCTGGTCTATCCCCTTTCTATTTCTGAAACAGTACTGATGGAGAATTTGCGTTGCTTTTGTTTGAAACTCAATTAATGACTCCATTAAAAACTGAGACTAAATCAATAGCTCCTCTTGACTCGCACAGACAAAAGGTGAAACGCACTTACAGGCTTTCTCTAGCCTCTGTCATTCCTTCCTGTCACAATGACATCGGGCTGAAGTTACAGGCTGGAGGAGGTAGCGGCCCTTCTCCCCTGTGTGCCTGTCTGGGAAGGGATATGCAGTGAAAGGGGGGCTGTGATTTATCACCTGTGCACCAGGCAGATCCCCTGAAAGAACACTTAGATTGGATAACCTGAAAAGGCCAAATGTACAACAGTTTCTAACCGGCGATATTACAATAAAGAAATATTTTGTCTATACATTGTGTTTCTCAAGGTTTTGCAATATACAGTTGAATTTTACTGAAATTATAATATATATATATATATATATATATATATATATATATATATATATATATATATATATATATATATATATATATATATATATATATATATATATATATACACAGAATTGTGTTTAAGTAGACAATTCTTGGTTTGTGCTAGTTATGGGGACTGGAAGTTCACTCTGAACAGATATGCAAATGCTACACAAAGAGGGCTCCTGGATGGCCTGATTCTAAAAATGGATCTGGCCAGCCCTAATTGTAATTGGTTTTAATGAATCTTTAGTTTGGAAGCGGGAGGGGGTTACACAGTCCCTCCAGTATGCAGGGCAGAGAGACTCGCAACATTGTTTTTAAAAAGGCATTTGCACTTCTTTTGTTTCCACAGCTAAACTCATAGTGGAGACGGACACGTTTGGAAGCCGGGTTCGACTTAAAGGCGCAGAAACCGGATTCTACATCTGTATGAACAAAAGGGGAAAGCTAATTGGAAAGGTGAGAATGCAAATACACACACAGAAGTTGCACATGTTGGAAAAAGCAGCCCCTTGTAAATTCCCAGTCATTTTGAGGTTTGCCATGCTTTCACCACTCTTAAACACACACACTCACGTCTTTGTTTTTACTTTGGTATACTTTGAGGGAGGCCACTTGGAAGACTTTAGATAACTCTTTCCCCATCAGTTTCTATTGAAAGTATCAGACCCAGTTAAGAAAACAAGTCTATCAAATGTGTTAAATTTTTCTTCTCTTGGCCCTGCTAGGATGAATTGGCATGACTAATGTTTTTGTTCTGTCGAAGTGATAAATTGAATCGGTAATCGGAAGAGGCAGAATTGGGTTTTTTTCGGAATTCCATATATCTTTGTCCCTTTCTTTTACAAATAGCTGAATTGCTTTCCTATTACATTTAATACATGCTACAGTTTTTTGAGCAACTCTACTGGAGAAGCACTGAGGTTTTCGCATTAGCCGTGCTTACTCTGAAACATCAAGAGTTTTGAAGTTTTCAGACCATTATTAGTTCTTAACTTGTGTGCTTTAGCCCTGCAAAAGGGGCTGATCAGTCAATCTCAGGCCCCCTGGCCAACAAAAACTTTCGTCACCCTCTGTGGCTCTCTGTCACAGCCCATACAACATGAGGAGCACATTCTCTTGCTTCCTTCAGTCTTCCCATTTCTTACCATTATTCGTGTTTGTATTCAATATTCTAATGTATTCTGCATATAAGCGTGTTTTGTGTTTCGGTATACTTTTTACCACATTGTCTTAGACTGGGTTTACTGAATATGATAATTTTGTATTGCTCTAACACTTGTTTTGCACCAAGTATAGGGCAAATAATTCCTTGTCCAAGTATTGCTGTTCCAAGGGTATATTTGTCCTCACATCGTGCTGTGAATGCTAATAAACTATGATGCAAACAGCCCTGCCAGATCCCCAGCACCCTGCCTTGGGAGCCATCTGTTTAGGACCCTGATCTTATTCTTTGTGACATGTTGTAATTGAAGGCAGCCTGTATCGGATTGCTTTGGTAGAGGTCTATGTGTGTGTGTTTGTATGCAAATGTGTTAATATGAGTACTATTTTGGAGATTAGGGTAATTTTCAGTGGAAGGGGCTAGCTTTAAAATCTTGTTTGTTTGGTATCTGTCTGGTGTGCCTTGGGATGTTGTGAGCGATGGGGCTAGACAAGAGGGGGAGAGCTTGTGGGTGTGTGTGTGAAGGGCTGTAGGTGTGTAGTTGTAAGATAGACATACAAGAGTTGTAAATTGATATGTACTTAACCAAAGGGGCTGCTAATAGTATAGGGCTCGGGTCAAGAATGTTTGTACATTGCGGCATGCCTAGCGTGAAGGGTTTACTGATGTTGGGCTGCTGACCTTAAAGCTGTCAGGCTTTTCAATGGGAATGGATGTAGAGGCTTAACCTTGAAGTACCACAGTAAAACCATTCTGGTTTCGGACCAGGGAAATCAAATGCAGTTCCTTCCGAGCTCAAATATATCTGTTGAATTTGTATTCCATCAGCTGAAGAATTTCCTTTTTTTTTTTTGGCGCTCTCCAGATAAGTGGCAAAGGGAAGGATTGTGTTTTCACTGAGATCGTCCTGGAGAACAACTACACCGCCCTGCAGAACGCCAAGTACCAGGGCTGGTACATGGCCTTCACCCGCAAAGGACGTCCCAGGAAGGGCTCAAAGACCCGGCAGCACCAGCGGGAGGTTCACTTCATGAAGAGGCTGCCCAAGGGCCACCAGGCTGCCGAGCAACACAGACACTTTGAGTTCATCAACTACCCCTTCAACAGAAGAACTAAACGTACCCGCAACTCAGCCTCGCGGTAGAACAGAAACAAGAACTAATAATAATAATAGTACTAAGTGGACTCATTATAGAGACTTGTTATCATTTTTGTAACAAAACAAAAACAGATATCTACTAGTTGTTTATAATTTTTCAAAGAAAGAAAAAAAAAGAAATAATATGCTCTATTTTTGTACTCCAGCTTAAAAATTGTGTTTGTTTGTTTGTTAGTTTTTTTTTATTTTTTTAAAGTAAATAGACTGGTAAAGTGAAGCACATTCTTCATCAATGACATGCAATCTATACATGTACACTTCCGTATGTATATAGATGTTGTGTCATTCAGGCGTGCATTGACTTGTTTAAACTGGTTTCTGCAAATCTGCTACTCATGGAGATTCAGAGGACCAGAGAGAGGACGGAAGACAGAAGGCCATTTTATTTTTGTATATATGTTTACTAGTTTCTTATAGAAATGCTTATGTTCGAAGCCTCATCGATTAGCCTCTGCTTTCGTGTTCAAAAGCACCGCTCGGGGACAACTCTCAAGGACATCTGACGATCCAGAAGATTTCAATGTCTTTTTATTTTCAAACAGAAGCACAGAAGATGTCTACATCAGAACATAACATGAACTACTTAATTGTTCTGTAGACCAAAAAAAAAAAAAGAACTAACAATACCAGTGGCAGCTACTTTTGAATACTCTTCAGCTTCCTACCTGTGGCTTAAGGTTATTTGTTCAGTTTAAAAAAATATGTGTGTGTATATATATATATATATATATATATATATATATATATATATATATATATATATAAATACTTTTTTGGGGGGAGTATTTGTGTACAAATTAATTTTAATGATGGAAATATTTATTTAAAAAATGTCTATTAAATTTGCATTAGAATAATGAAAACAACATGTGTGCTTTTTTCATGTTATTGGTTCTTTTTTGTTACTGTATGTTATGAACCGCTAATGTTTTAGAATGTCTACTGGCTGGACTCCAGGATCCTGTAGAGTTCTTGTTAGGGCACCGTTGTGGGGATATGGGGGTTTGTACTAATATAAGCCTCCATTCTTACTATTTCTATTTTTAATGTAGTTAGACTGCAGTTCTAGTGTTGGGTCTTGTCATTCTCATCAGAGGTGTGCGATGGGTGGCTGATCGTGTCTCATAAATGAAGGTGACCTCAGATCATCTCTAAAGCCACCATCACAGCTGGGTTTTCAGGGGCGAAGGCCAGATTTGTTTGTCCTGGAATTTAGTAGAAAATTCGATGACTGTTCTCATCTTTAAAATGTGTGCCGAACTGGGTAGGTATTGTTTAACCCAAACGTGCACTGCCTCCTAACTCCTTACATCCTTACTTCTCTTGGTATTTATCTCTCAATGTGAATTACACACCATTTCCAGGTACCAGAATATCTTTCGCAAGCCATTAGATAAACAGTATAGGAGCTGTCAGTGGGTGGTGCTGTGACCCTGATTTACTAGTTCTGCTCCTGATCCAATTAATTCTGTAGAAATTGATTATGTATGTATTCTATAAAGTAACTGTGTTCTTTATATAGAAATCTCTAACTATACACACCAGTGGATAGGCTAGTTGTCCACAAATGTTCTGTAATATTAAGCTTCTGTGCATATCACCCATGTTCGAAGGCCTTCAGCTGCAGCATCGCATCTATTATAAGGCTATTACACCTTGGTTCCCAAAGGTAATAGCACATTCCAAATCCCAAACAATGCTTATCTACAGTACCAAGAAGTTTTATCTCTACATTTATACTTAAGTCTCATGTTATCTGCTACAAACATATTATTTTATATTATATTATGTGCATTGAGAAAAATATACATAATTAGATAGTTTAGTCAGTGGGTCACACTTTCTTATATTTACACCTTGCATCATCATAGGGCTATTTTTAGGATAACTTTAGGATTAAGCGTTCTTATCCATTTACGTAGCCAAGGATGTTTTAACACACCGAACCACACAGCCAAGCAGACATTTGTGGAAGGGAATAAATGTTAGACTGGTTGGAAATGTTGCAACTGGAGCCATTCCCCCCTGACTCCAGAAGGGTAGCTGGAGGCTTGCAGATTGCAGTATGTCTTAGGTAACATTGTTTGTATATTGGAAAATCTCTCTCCAAGAGGTCCCAGACAACTGTAAACATCCTTTCTCTCACTCTCCATACCTCTCCTCTCCTCTCCCCTTTCCTTTTAATTAATGCTGGTAAAGAGCTATTGAATTGATTTGCTCTGGAGCAACGAGCAAGCTGTGGGAAAAGTCACACCTCCTGAACAGCTTGTGATGCCATGCAAATGTGGGGCAATTCGGTAAAGGCAAAGAAGAGTGAAGAAGGAACGAGAAACCCTTTCATCCTGCCCACCCCCACTCTCACAGCCATTAAGTACTAACTTTTTTTAATTTGCCGAGAAGCAATTCACCTCAGGAGAGTGAGAACTGCAAGCGTAAGGCAAAGGGGCTTACTCATAAAGATCATACATCACTCTGACCCCTCCCCCTCTTCATTGGCCTGTCCTCAAAAAGTCACTCTACCATCACACAGGACCTGCAGGAAAGAGGGAAATGCATTTGTTTATTTGGAAGATATCAGATCAGAGTATCTCTTTATGCATTCATGCTCATCGCCAAATGGGACTCAATACAAGGGCTCAGAACTAAAGCCCCTTGTGGTTGTATTTAGCTCTCACTACCTTTACACAAGTGCACTTGCATCTGCCATTTAACTGTACGCATTGCAGCAATGTCTGATTCCATAGGATTTATTTTATTGACCAGTGCTGAAGTGTTATTGTTTAAAACGTATAATGTAAACAGTATAATAGTAAAAGTAAGTCTAGTAAGGTCTAGTGAAATTTGGTAAAGCAAGTTATTTGCAAAATATTACAACATTGTGTTTTGCACTGGACCAAACACAGTCGATCTGGCCCAATATACAGACAGCATGTTACAAAAAATCAAGACAAACTTTCAATACACATTACTGTTTAACTCTGTAATGGTCCGACTGGCTTGAGATTATGTTCAAAGGCTGAAGGGACGTTAACACCATGTGCAACCAAACGACTCGTCCCCATTCTGAGGTTAGTGTCAGATCAAGGCAAGATCAGTTAGCACAGATGTCTAATTCATAAGGAAAATCTTTTTTTTTTCTTTCGTTGCCTGCTGTAACAGGTATAGAAACATTATGAAATACTGCAACTGTTTTCTCATCTTTTTTTAACAGAGCTTATCGTTTGAACTAAATGATTACATTTTCAGTCACAGGTCCACATGTTATATCTATTAATGAGGTTCTGAATCTTAGCGTATGTTTCATAATAAGATGAAACTTAACTCAAGTTAATAACATTCTTTAAAATATCAGTTTGAAGACATGTGTCAATAACAATCTACAGAACATTCCGTAGATGTACTAATTAGTTGGATGATGGATACATTTTATTGAAAGAATATGCCATTCATTTATTGCTTCGCAGGACAGTATTGTTTTCAGTGAAGAGCAATGACACAAATGTTAGAAATGAAATTCTGTTTTTAAATTTGTAAGCATTGCCACATTACAAATGGATGTTTGGGTCAGATACAATATTTTCTAAGTCAATTCCTCACATTCTTTTTAAGGCTATAGAATATTGAACAGACTACAACTATAAAACCTTTCATGTAAATGATAGCATTCATCAATAGTATTTCAATTTACTTGGCATGTGTACAAATTCAAATGTTCAACCCTCAATTCCTAATGATAAATCTGAACCTGTAAAGATCTTCTCGCTTCAAAAGTAACCCCAGTAGATAGAGGGTATAAAGGTCATCTCCAGGCAGAATGCAAACCTGGAACCTCTTTTGAACACAGATGCCCACAAAGGAGCTTTCTAAGCTGGGTAAATCACTTTAATTGCATTATGAGTACTATGCTCTACTAGGCGATAAGAATGTATTTATTTAGAACTTCCCACACCAGTAAATCTCCAGAGATGTAGAACACAATTTTATATCCACAGGGGTTGGTAGGCAATTACAAATTGCTACAGTGGAGTACATCGTTCACACCTTTACCCACAACTACAAGGGCTACCTAGCAGATCACAGGGGCTTTGTTTGAATTCATGTAGTGAAGAGACATTCCTGAAAGAAAACCATTCCAGATGTTTGGTACTGGCTGTTATGAATATTTTGCCCTATATGTTTAGGCGATATTTTTCAACTCATGGCGTACAATGCAACCAGATTTCTCTAGGTGCCCATTTACACATTTTCACGTAAGCTGATTGCACTTTTGTAAAGGCATTTTTGTTGGTTGGACTTACCTAAAATAAATTCAGTCCAACTAAAGAACAAATACAGAATCACAGAATAACAGTTATATAACAAGGAGCAAAACTGGAAGGTCGAAATAGAGTGCAAACATTGGTTAAAGGTTGGATTGGAGCAGGCAAATTATTGTTTCTATACCAGCCTTTAAAAAGGTCTGTTTGCTTATCCTATTGAGCAGTAAATATGTGTTTGTCCACGCATTTTTAAGGTTGATTGCCAGAATTATATGAACAATTACCTGCTAAACGTGTTTGTCTGCTCACAAAGCCCCTCAGTTCAAAAGATCAAAAAAGGTGCAAGTAACACACTATCCTGGAAACTCAGCTGGAAATCACACCAGATAAATATCCAGTAAATAAAATAGAACATTTAAAACAATTTCGGTTTTTTATTAGACCCTATTGTTGGGGAGCCTATTGGTTACATGGAACACTGAGCTATATCAGATAAGTTCTGATGTTCTCAACCTGTTTTTCTTTTATCAGGACCATCATAACAGATTTTTGGGGATGGTGTCATGTCGGTGATCAGTAGTCCATGCTGGTTATGAGAAGAAGGTGTAAAGGGCACAGCAAACATGCATTCAAGGTACAATTTACACCTGTATCTACACAAATATATAACTTTGCAACTTGCCCTTACTTGTCCCAACCTCTGTGCCTATAAGCAGGGCAATTTTTACTTGTGTCAAAGTCAATGAGGGAGAATTGGGAAGTATGGAATGGTATATTCCACAAATGTTTTGAGATTAACCAGCTACTAGGTAGTAAGCCTGAAGTAACAGCATCAGCATACATGATTATTTTTTTTTTATTTCTCCTACAAAGAAACACTGTTAGAAGGCTGCAAAACTCCTGTTAATAGCAAGCAAACATAAAAGAAAAGAACAAATGAACTGATTTCACTCCTTCGCAAGTTGTTCACACAGGTTACTAGGAAGGTTATTTTTTAACTGAAAAAGAAAAAGAAAGAAAGGCCAGATTGTTGTGAGGTAATATCTATGACTCGGCGCTGAATTGAGCGTGCTCAGCAAGTGAGACTGCGGAGGGCTGCTGCGATGTGAATAGAGCTCACTTGGTGAGGGTTCCAGCCTGAAAGAGATGAGGTCAGGCCGCCGCTTTCACACACAATGGCAGCCACCAACTAGCTGCATTTCTTACAATCACATACCATAACCCCCTGATCAAATGGGCCCTTTGTAGCACTAATATAAAAACATGTTATACAATGATGATTTGGAAGAATGACATGAGGAGGGGTCAGTCTTCAATGAGAGCTGAGGGGCCTGTCATACACAAAATAACATCAGAGGGAACAGGACAGCTGGGGTTGTATTGGAGGGGGGGCATGAAGGGGCGGGGTGGGAAAGGGCAAAAAAGCCTGCCTCAAGCAACAGAGCATAACTTTTCAAAAAAACACTGATGGAAAAGTAATACATGTGAATAATGATGAAATCAATAAAATGAACAAAAATTATTTTTTTCACAAGATAGCTCATTGACTATAAATATCAACATAGGTTACATACACTTCTCTGTCTTTGGCCACATAATGTTGTTTTTTAGGTGATCCTCGAGGCTCCTGGGATATAACTAATAACAGTTCTGATAATACCTCATAATGTTTCTGATCAGTCTGCTGGAAGTGAGTTGATGATAGATACACAAATGTACAGACAGAAGGATATTGGTTGGGTTTCTGTTGTATCTTTTCCTCAGTGTTACAAAGAAGAAACTTAAGATACCACAAACGGCATCTTTCAAAGAACACCTGGGTTTGTGTATGGATACCCTCTTTGCTACATGCACAGGACAAAAAGCCCAAACTTTGTAGGTGAATTGAGTGGACTTTCTTTTCATCAGCTACTTCAGATCATTGAATTGGTTAACAGGACCACATTGATTTCAGACTTCTCTTACTAAATAACGTAACTGTCCAGGAATGCTATAATATACATTTATATCTGTGTGGATCTAGACGTCAGCGTATTTTTGGATAAAGTGCTGTTTTCTGACACTATAGTATATCATTGTGTCTGCATTTTTTCAAGAAAAAGCATTTACTGTGTATCCATTTTCACTGAGCAATCACTGCAAGCCGTGCTTCACACACTGCCAGACAGGTGATCAATGCTCGCATGTCTAGTCCGTTTCTTTTCTACACTAGAGGAAACAGATGCTCTTCTGACACTTTCCAAGCAAGATTTTTTTTAAATCTCAGGACAAGTCATAGAGATCAGAGTATGAGACAATGTTTGGAAGTAGACAATAATGAATCTATCTTTGTCAATCTATCTTGATGGGCCTGAGCAGTGCAGGTGTGCTATACTGGGGTACGCTGTACTATGTACCATCCACTGAAACTAGGAACCCTTTCTCATCAGTACAAAGGTCCAATTCCCAAAGACCACACAGACCTAGCCAAACACTCCCCCATAGTAATCAAACCTCTAAGAGAGCTGATATTCTCACACCTTCACTTTAGAAACCCAGACCAAGTAGCAGGGTGCACTTCTTTGTATTGCATGAATCCTCTCTCCGCACCTTGCAGAGAGCAAGCACAACAGCACAATTCTCTAGCTTAATCATGAGCACTCAGGTTCACTGTACGGCCGAGAACAGGCTTGCACCAATGGGATTAAGGGTGTTAATAGGGGAAGAAGACAAAAACTAAATGAAAACATTATGCCGCACAACAGACACAATTCCAGTACAAACATTGGAATTGTTGCAGTGGGTGGGGGATGTGTCAAGTCTAAGCAGCTTAAAAAATGTGCCTAGAGTTATCCCAGCCATTGTTGGAAACAAAGTGTGGATAATCCAACAGGCAGCCCACTGGAGCACAGGGAAGTCCTCTACTTATTAATTATTTATTTAGCTTTGCTAGTTATTTTTGTTAGATGTCCCTTGAGATGTGTAATCTTGCTCAGAGGGATAGCCTTTTGGTGGTCAACTTCAGGAACTAACAGAGTTGAAAGGTCACAGCAACATATCTTTATTTGGAATGTTAGTACCTAAGCACTTAGCATGATGGTAAGACTTCAGTTAAAATCCAGCTGCATACAGTAGGTGAACTCAGTCAACTATAGGAGATAAATGAACATACACAAAATTAACAAATAACTTATTGCAAACATTATGAAAGGTACTCTTTTTAAAGATGTGCTGCCATTATATCCAGCCCTATAAATATAATAGTAGATGTTCTTGTGACTTATGTTACCTATTTGTCTTCACAGTAACCTCCATAACTGTGTGCTTGGATTATCATAATGGGGGGCTAATAGGAGAGTGCACCTCAGCTTTGTTACTCAAAAGTTAAAAGAATAATATTCTCCTTAACAAAACTTGAATAAGAATCTTTCAAGTTCCTTACAAGTGTTCAAAAAAGGCACACTGCACAACCCTAATTTCAGTGGTTATATGGAGCACTGTGTGATCAGGCACCGATTGCACCTTGTATCGTGTGCACTGAACACTGTGAGCAATGAGCACCGCGTGCACTGAGCACCACGTGCACTGAGCACCACGTGCACTGAGCACCGTGAGCATCATGTGCCCATGCACCGAGCGTTGCGAACAACATGTGCACTGGACTGGACTCCCAGTGGAGGGACTGTATTCTCCCAACAGTGTAGTTTTTAGAAAGGAAAAAAAAAACACACACACGCAAATGGTACTGCACAGGCAGTCGCTCACACATGACAAACAGTAACAATGAAGGCAACCTGCAACAGGACCGAAAACGAAACTCGATTTTTTTGGAGTCGCTGATTCCAGGAAAGCAGCAAGCCAGCTTTCAGCACGAATGCAGGGGAACTGCAGTTGACTCAGGAAGCTCTTTTCTATCAACACCCTCAGCTAAACACAAAGGTCTTACCCTACCCTCTTGAGAAGCAAAAACAGAAATGGCTTCCGAAGGAGGACAGTTTTATCCCTCAGTGGGCGGGACCGAGTGTGTCGTCCCAAGAAGGGGCCTATCGGCAGCTCTGATATAAAATGCTCAGTAAGACCGACCCAATTGAAAGGGAATCCTTGTAACAAGTGCGTCCTTTGTTGAACAAACAGCACGTGGGAACCGTTAGGAAGCTAGTTTACCTCCAGCCTCATAGTCCTTTTTATTAGTGTTATTTTACAGAACATTTAGAACGACTTGTATTTAAAACGTTGAAGAAAACGTACTTATATATTTGATTAAGTTTACATAAATCATGCTAATAATCTCTAACGGTATGCTGAATAACTGTATCTCATGTATATCTGTGTGCTACCTCTAGAATTGGCGTTGCGTTTAGAAGGTAAAATTGGGTCATTATCATTCCTTAGTTGTAGTAGCTGTACTTAACAAAACGCAAAGATGACCTATTTCAACCATCAAAACAACAGCCTATACCTCATTAAAGTTTCTCAAACATAAAACTCTAATGCTAATATAGTATACAAATATTGCATTTAAATCAACTATTTATGCACATTGTTGATCTAATGCAAAAAAAAAAGAAAAAGTGCGTTTACTGTTACAAACTCGCAGTTTTAAACTGTATCCTGCTAGTTAAAGTGCTCTTGCGCTTCATAATACGACTACCGTACCCAGTTTATTACGACGTATTTGGATTGACGAGTACCGCCCATGTGACTCTGCGTTTGTTTTCGTGTGATGATGGCTTCCTCCCTGAGCTCTGTTGCTCACTAGCTGCCTGGAAGAAACAACATGGAAAAGGAGCGTTATCTGAAACAAACCCGCCACCTAAGAGCTCCAAACCAGCATCAGAAGAAAGAGAAAGTGAGAACCAAAGAGTGGAGAGGGGAAATAAATGCTCAGACTGACTGGGAATGTTGTTTTTATACCACCTGCCAGACGACATTCTCTACCTCGTCCTCTCCTATCTGGACTGCCGGGCTTTGAACAGTTTGGCCCAAGTTTGCAAGAAAATGTACAATTTCACCAGCAGGGACGTTGTTTGGAAGAAGATAGCGAAAGAGTGCATCAATTCTGGAATAACTCAACAAGGGAGAGACATGTAAGCGATATTTGTTTATATTTATGAAAAAATAAAACTGCCAAAAAATACACAGAACGGGTCAAAAGCGGCCTACCCCTTACCCTGCTTGTTATCGATGCGCAGTTGCTGCCTGCGAGAGTTTAGAGTCATACGCAACGTGCGCAGCTTCCTAGGCGTACAGTCACGTCATCGCCGCTGTGGTTTTGCGTAGGGTTCGTTGATGAATACCGTGTGTGGCTAAATCCGAAAATTTACCGTCCAGATCAATTGTTCTATTAGAAATGTATACGTCGTTGGCTGGTTCAAAATACACTTCGTTGAAATAAATACACCATGAATGCATGCAATCAAACCACCCCTCTGCTTTACAGTAAACAAACAGATTTCAGATTTTGTGACATGAGCTTCCCTAGCAGGAATGATTTAAAAAAGACGACTTAAGACACGTGGCCGGCCAGGAGGAAACATTTCTCACAGAATCACTAAAATGAGAGAGACCCTCATTTCTTAAGATTAGTAATTATGCTGGTTCTAGTTGGGCCGCTCGTTCCTTGTTGGAGGGCAGTGTAGGGAAACTCGCTGTTAATATTCGGTAGAAACAAGGCAAACTGTTTATTCTGATAATTAGGTACCTTTAAATCCAAACAAACACCTTGGAAAATATTTGTCGAAATGAAATGTTGTTGAAGTGGTTGCAATAGCCTTCATACAGTATAGTCCTACACATAATATTATACTCAGGCGTATATGGTAAATTAATTATCTATATTGGCATACTGTATATGCAGCAATAAGTCTCTAAACAGACATTTATTATTGATACTTTGTGTCCTTGGCTTGTGACAATGTTTATTTTATTTTTGTTACCACTTGCAGTAGACGCTAGTATAGGTTGCCTACCTTCTATAAAGCTGAACAGATGTTTACAGCTGTCCAACAGCAAAGCAGTGTGTCACAGGCTATCTTAAGGCCTTTGTAGAGCCGTCAGAAGTTGTAATCTCTGGTTGTTTGGTGTGTCATCAAAAGCCATTTATTATGTGTTCGCAGCTTGTGATGATGCTGTTGTAGCAGCCAGTTGTTATTTATATGTAATTGAAAGGGTAACCTAAGATTGCCGAGACTTGTCATTGGGTTTGCTGACACGTAACATAACAGAAAGTGACATGTTGCCCATTACTGGTCTAAGTCTGGGCATCTTTCATAGCAGATACTGCTTACGTGCCAAATGTTTACAGCCTTTGAAATCACGTAACACTGTGTAGCTGGGAGATGAGAAACCAGTCTTTTTCCTTTTCATTAATCTCTTGCAGTAATTTGACAGCAGCGTTGTGTGCTTTTTCATTTATGTTCTGTTATAGGAATATTGTTAAGGAGCTGAAACTCTCACCTAGTCTGGAATGTGTTCCTGTTATAATGGGTACAAAAATGGAAAAAGATTAGATGTCAATAATGGAATTTTAAAAATAATTGGGGTGTGGAAAGAAGGCATGTATTAAAAGCCCAAGGCTAAAAACAAACAGTTCGAAGTGTAGAAATTGCTTGAACAGGAAGAGAGCAGACCCTGGAGCCCACTGCAGTACTCTACCTGCATTGACAGTTGTGTGAGATGTTTATTTATTTACAGGGAAAGGGGAGACAGAGGGCAAACTGTTTTTTGCACGTGGCTAGTCTCGTGACAAAACCAAAACATTTCTTTGGAATATTGCTGGAGGGGTATCCTGACTGTTTAGTAAATTCCCAAGGTGACAGCACTGTAACGTGAGTCCTGTTCACCCCTTCTTTGCACATGTCAAGTGTATTAACCCTTCGTGCTGTTCTGCACTTGACGTATCTGCCATTGTGGCTTACAGTATGCAAGAAAACTCTTAAGAACCACTTAATTTGAGCAAAACAAACAGGATTGCTTGTTCTGCGTTCTATTGATGGTAAGGCACAATAAACTGCTTTCCCAATTTATTGCATACAGAGTGCTCCTGAAGGTAATATTTTAAGTTTATCAGGGCGCACTGGGTTTAGTCTGACCATGGTTAATACTGTTTGGCTCAGTATTGCAGCAGGTTGCTGGGACTACGTTTCCCGCTTGCAACAAATGGTGCTGCAGTTCGAATCAACTATAACTGATTCTTGTGCAGTGTTCGTGGCTGATGACTGTTTTCAAGAGATCAATCACATGCTCATACAGGCTTAATGGGTGGAATTAGCCAAGCCGTAGAACGGGTACTCCAGACTATGGGCTGGACCAAATCAAACCCTGATCGCCCTGAAAGACTGTTTATGCAATAATATCGCTAGTTTCCGTATCGTATTTTCTTAATCACGAAACCAAAACTAGCCATTTCCAATCCACAAAAGGGACGGAGAGAAGTTTTGCAGGAGTAGGAGAGACTGCCGAAAGCAACACGAATACAGCTGTTGACCAATCCCCAGCTGGTATTTATGACATTATGAAGGGGTGGAAACAAGGCATGACAAAAAGGCAGACGAAGACAGCCAGGGCAAGGGAAAAAAAAAGTCTGTGTTGTATTATTGTTTCATTTGAATACCAGTGAGTGAATGCTATTACATACAACTACTACTTTTAATAATAATAATAATAATAATAATCTGCTTTTATTTTTATTGCGTAAAATATTGAAAAATATGGACGTGACTTGGCAACTACCTCGTTTCCATGGTGTCTGCAGCATCGTGCTGCATTGTTCTGTCACTGTTATGAAAGCGTGCCACATTGTTTTCATGATTTTTGTAAAAATCCATACTGTGCCCTGGCTTGTGTCAGCAGCATGCAATGCCAGCATCCTCTACCCGACTGGCAAGGTGCTGCCCAGGACCCTGTTGTGAACAAGGCTGTATAGTAACTGCACAAGAATGAATATTAAAAAAAAAAAAAAAAAAAAAAAAAAACCTTGGGGTGAATAGAACATGAAAAAACCACCGTAACACTGTCGCCACTATGGGAAAAGGGCTTGTTTTGGATCCACGGGATTTCGCTTGGAATTTTTCTTGTGTTTTGTTACTGCGAATGCTTTCGCGTCCTCGTTCGCCAAGTGCTGACTTTGATTTGGTCCGACCCTATGAGTGACTGGTAGTTGCTGGATTGCTGAAATCCAGGATACGTTTTGCCAGCAACAGAATAAAACAATTCACTAAGCCTCGCATTTCTTCCTCGGCATCCAGGTAACAGATTGCTCTGTAGTCAGTTTAACCCCCTGTTGTTTTTCTTCTTGACGTTTGAACTTTCCCTTTAAGTCTATCATCTTCTAAATTTAGATGGAGGGTGATGGGAGTGCCACTATAAAAGTCAAAGTTCTCAGCTCTTTTTTAGGTAGGACAAGGGTCCTTTGCTTAGAATTTGATTTACAGGTGTGCGTGTAAGAGAGTTGGAATGGAGCTGTTGCTGAGGGGGCATGTGTGCTTCACATTTGTTTGGCAGTCCTATACCAAATGGCTGGTACTTCTTAAAGGAATTGCCATAACTGTTCTCCTGTTAACCCTTTCCCTCTGCTTATTGACAGCCTTCTGGCTTTGTGATTAAAACTTGCACTAGAGCAAGGGTGGCCAACCCTGGTCCCGGAGAGCCATAATCCATCAGGTTTTATAGGAAACCCTTAATCATCAATGGAACAGTTTCATTTTGACTAGTTAAAAAGCAATGGTTTCAATTTAAGTAGTAATTTGTTCAATTAATTAATTCACACATACTCTGGAACAAAAACCTGAACACCCTGCAGCCCACAGCTGACAATTCCTGATTTAATTGAACAAATTAACTTGCTAAATTGTTCAACAGCTTACATTCTTCAGGAACCCTTAATTGAACTAATAATTTGCTTAATTAGGCCTTTCTACTTGTTTTCAGCTCATAAGCAGTTACAGATTTCATGTTAGAAGTTGTATTTGCAACTTTAGATCTAATTAAGCAAATTTATAAGTTCAATTAAGGGTGCAGTTAAGTAATTGAGACCTCATTTGGGGGTCCCCGGGACCAGGATTGGGAACCACTGCACTAGAAGATACAAGGGTGTCTGGTACTGCCATCTAGTGAGAACCAAAGGAAGTGCATAATGATGACATAACCGTGTACTACATTGTTAAACGTACCAGTACTTATATTTATCTAAATAAATAAGCTACTAGTTAATTACAAAGCTGTGCTCTTTTGATTTTAGATTTCCTAAGATCCCTCTAAAGGACAGGGTGAAGATATCTCAGAACTGGCGCAGAGGACATTGCAGGAAGGAAGCTGTCCTCAAATGGAAGAACAAGTGAGTCATTTCTCTAGCTCAATCAGTCGTTTCTAAAGAATGCTTTGGAGCTTGCAGTGTGTTTCTGTTCAGTAGGAGGCAGCTCCTGTTGAGGAGTGGCTGTGTGATTGCTTTCTACATCTTCCCCCTTGGAGGGGAGTGTTTCTGCTGGGCTTGCTTATCCCAAGAAAGTTTTGTTTGTGGGCAAAGCTGTTTAGATCCGTAAAATATGTTTGTTTGGTCCCATTTAGGACTGTGGGACTTGTACTTGATTATCTGTCATATATTAAAGGTATAATAACATTTTCACTTCTTTGACTCGAGTGAATCATTTTTTTTTCATACCCCAGCAACACTGTACATCATTACAAGTGAAAGAACCCCACTTTAAAATATTTTAAAATATGTATTACCCATTGAATTGGTGTACCACGCTGTATCATTGTTTGAAACTCACCGGGTGTTGCTCTGTTGATCCACAGCTTGTTGCCATGGATACAGTTAGACAGCGATGTAATGTATCTGTCTCAGGCAGCGGACATCAGAGCGTACCAACTGAGACCAGATAGCGGAGGGCTCCAGCGGAAGCCTGTGGCTGTGTACTCTGGGCACTGGGAAGATGTGTGCAGGTTCATCGTGACGGAGTCTCACCTGATCAGTGCAGGAGTGTACGGTATTATCTTTTTTACTGTATTTCCTGTTGAAAGCTTTGTATTAACGTATGCATGTTACCTTCTAGTCTGTTACTGTACCTAGCTGGATTGCTGTCACCTATCTGGTACCTGGGCATGTTTCATAAAACTAAATTAAGATAAATACTGCAATTTAGTTGTACAATTTTTTTTTTTTTTTTTTTTTTTTTTTTTTTAAGCAGGCATACATCTGAAAGCACATCATAAATAATAGTAACAGAAGGGCCATTATAACTAATTTGCACAACATGTTACTCTCATCTGGCTGCTGCAAATCGTTTTCTAATGTGTATAGTCAGATTCATGCCGTGAGTAGTTTTGAATTAAAGCTATAAACTATGACTTTAGACTACACTTTCCAGACCTGTATTAAAAACAAAATTGCAGAGGGAAGTCATTCAGCCCTCCCGACTGTAAAAGTGGGTACAGACAGGACTCTCCTCTCTTCAAACAGGCTTTCACCTGCGCTAGGGAAGTATTTTCTGACATGGGTTTAATTTCCTGGCTCCCAGACCACTACTCAAACCACAAGGCTGCATTGCTTCCTTTTAGCACCAGGGTTCCTAGTGTTGAATAAAAAACTAAATCTCCTTTTGCTTTGCTAGAGACGGGAAGATCATTCTGCACCAGAAACAGGGCTCGTTCAGCATGGAGTACTCTGCTCACAACCAGGAGGTGAACTGCATTGACAGCAAGGGAGGTGTCATTGTCAGCGGTTCAAGGGACAGGACAGCACGGGTGAGCTCTGCTTCTGGGATTCGATATTGTGTCTGTTTGCTGTTTGCTGTTCGTAGATAGTTACTGCTCTATTAGGATTGCTTTGTGCATAGTATGTGTAAATTATATATATATATATATATATATATATATATATATATATATATATATATATATATATATATATATATATATATATATATATTATTAATTAGCGTATAATTAATATACATATTAATTATACACGGGAGAGCTTTGCCTCCCAGGGTCTAGACACGCAATACTTGAAATTAGAAAAAGAACGTAATGTCCCAGTTTGGAGAGCATCTTAAGTTTTTTCAAGCAATGACTGCCAGTCGTGATAAACTGTGTGGTAGAATTGTGATGTGAATGAATACCCACTGGGGTGCTAGATGGAGACCACTAAACTTGTTTAATTGTGACCGAGCCAGCTTCAAACAATAAACACTCAATAACTTAAAGATTTTTTTTTAAAGCATGTGGTAGAAATATCAGTGGTGTCCCCCTCATGGGGATTGAGCGATTGCTTTATTGTTTTAGTAATTCCTCGTTCTTGGCTCACAATTAATTAAACATGACAAATCCAGCAGATCAAATTGAGAGACACCCACACTACCTCAGTTGTGTGTAGGTCTTGGATTGTGTAGCACTAGGAGGCCCGTTGGCTGCCGCATGAAAATCTAAATGTTGTTTATTTTTCTCTCTATTCAGGTGTGGTCCCTGTCTTCCAACAGACTAGGCGAGTGTTTGCACACGATCCCGACTCTTGACCGGGTTTGGTCACTGGCCATTAGCCCCTCGCAAAGGTACAGAAGTTGTCTTTTGCTTGTGTTCATCTTTGTCATTGGCTCATTAATACATCGCCAACCTGAAAAGCCAGCTCTGTGTGTGAAGTACAGACCTGTTTTTGAGTTCTGTTTGTAACAACGAGACTGTGAGGTTTTGCTTTAATTATTGTTGGTCAAGAAAAGTTTTACTATTTGTGTGTTTGTGCATTTTTTTGTCAAGCCTAAATGTATCCTTTATTTTTATTCTAATCTGTTCTTAACTCCATAGCTACATCTAAAGCTGTTTAATTTCTACCAGGGTTGGGGTTAATTCCTGTTATTCATCTCCAATTGCTTTTTAAAATCAATTCCCAATTCCTGTTCCTTCAAAGGAATTGGATTTGATATTTTAGAGGCATAATAATTGTGATTGTTCAACTGCTTTTGTTTGAAGCCAATTTAATTGACTAACAGTGACTTTAATTAAAGTATTGTGCTGCCACTATGAGAAGCTAATTTTAACAGAATACCCCTGATTGCAATTGTGATCAACTATGTGTTGGAATTCATTAAAAGGGAATGGGAATGGGAATTGGAATTGGGAAATGGGAATTGACCCCAATCCTGATTTCCAGCGCATTGTACTGTGAATGAGCATTTGTTGATTTATTGTTTAATGCCCTGTATCCATGCATGAACAATGGATAATATACAGCTAAATATGGTCTGTGAAAAAGCATGTTTATAAATAACAGGATACCGGTTTTAACAGCCACCATTGTTAAACCCCATCTGATCATAGCATGAAACAGTAACAAAATTTAAAAAGAAATCACTTTTTTTTTAATTTGGAGTTAATTAAACAGGAAAGCTGTGTGTCATCTTTTCGAGTCAATGTTTTTAGTTTTTTCAGATTTTAACTGTTGTTAAATCTTGCCTCTCTGGTATTTTAACCAGTCTTATTTTTCTGGAAGATGATGTTACTAGTACAATAAACTTTCAAACTGAGCAAACAGCGGCACCTAGTGGATTCAAGGAATTACATTAACAGGGCCTGTTCTCCACCAATCTCCCACCACAGTTAATGGCGCATGTGGCTTCTAAGCATTAGTATTGTAGTAGACCCATTCTCAGTCACCTCTCCGATCAAGATCAATATTTGCTTGTTATCTCCCGCAGAAGGAGATAGAGCTCAGGCTTCCAGGAGTTCTATTTGCACATCTTGAGAACCACTCTGCCTAATTTCATAGCATGGACAGTGCCAGGAGCTATTGTAGGCATATATATAATTTTCCTACACTTGAAGATTTAATCAAATAATAGAATGTGAATTACGTGTATGGGCCATACAATTCAATTCAAACTTGGTTGAGAAGTTGAAGGCTGTTTACAGCTATCACTGTTGTTACAAATGGACGCCTTTGTCTCCAGTGCTGACAAATCCGGCACCTTTCAAAGGTACTAAATATATCACAATGTAATGTTTATGAAGGGGCTTTTTCTGCGCATTAGGAAACAAAGTGCAGAGTCACTGGACACCAACACAGGTGGTCCGATTTGTTCGAGAGAGTCTCCGATTTATAGCTTTTTTTTTTTTTTTGCTTGAAAGGTCATTTAGCGCCTCTCCTACGCAGATAGTGGCAAGTGATACTGCTTCCACATGCTGTTGCAGAGAACACAATCGCCTCTTCTCTTCTTCTGTGTCTTCATTACATAAAACGGTCAGATTTATATGTAGAGAGGCATTTATTTATGCAGTGTAACCTAGACGGCATGCAATACAATAACACCATCGGTTTCCAAGCTGTAATCTCAAGGTAAGACAGTGGAACGAGAAGTTAGTCAGAGGAGTTGCAACAAGTGCCACTAATGCATCGTGGTTGTTGTGGTAATGCTTCCACTTGGCGCCCAAATATCACCGTGTACACCTGTAGTAATTCCTGATATTTAGTTCCCATGGTGACTTGTTTTTGCCCTGCCATGACCGCTGTGAACTTCCTGAACAGTCCTACCTTACCTAGTATTCTCCCTGTATAGAATGTGTACTTTATAATAACAATAAGCTGAATCTTATTTGTTGTCACTCATGGCTGCAGATGGCAATTAACCAGCTATTACGGTTAACAGCCGGGCATGTTGTTTCATCCTGTGAAGGGTTATTATCCGACCTAGATAAAAAAAAAAAAATGTTTTTAAAAGTTGGCTGTAGATCGTTGAGAATATATAAGAAGATTTCTCTGAACAGGATATATCAGTGAAGTGATGCAAAATGCAGGAAAATGTACAGGAAATTAAAATGTCTCCTGTGAATCCAACATCACTGAAACTAAAGTGTCACTTGACCAGCTTGTGATTAGTCAGGCATGCACACCCACACGCTCACTGACATGTATGCACATAAAAAGTCACACCTGCACACAAACACACACTCACTTACAACCATCGCCCCCACACATTACACATATACACAGTCGCTGAAGCACAGACTCCCACAGACAGCCGTTCAGACTGTCACACAAGCACACCCTTGAACGCTAGTCCTCAATCAAAACCCCATTTGAACACCCACCCCCACACCCTTGAATGTGTTCTTCCCTAACCAGCCACACTGTGTTGCCAGTTAGTACCACCTGTCTAGCCAGGGAACGGAGTGTTTTTGAGCTGGTCAGCCATTTTATTAAGCTATGGCGCCACTTTCCCTTCAGCTTCTCCTCAATGTAAATTTCGGAATTAGAGACGATTATCCACGTCATTAATTCTTCAATTTGATGGCTGAAATAGCAGGGCCTGAAACAGACTGCTGCCCCCGGATAATGGGACTGCTCCTTTTAACATATTGATGATGGGAGAAGTTAATTAAAATTCCTTGGAATGAAGGTGTCAGCTAACCTATAAACCCATCGCTTTTAAACAAATCATTCTCACCGAGCATGCTGCAGGAGAGAAAAAAAACAAAAAGAAAGAGATGCCATATTCCCCCTTCAGGCTGAGTTTCTGTTTCCGGGTTGTTTGGTTTAGTGGTTTGGCGATGGGATCTGAGTGTTTTTTTTTTTTTTTTGCACAGTTCACTGACCAAAAGCCCTTGCTCTTTGATGCATCTCCAGGTGACCCTATATATAGTGTGTTTCTGTGGTCTCGGCTCTTTTTTGTAGCACAGAACTGTTTAAATCACACTCGGCAGCGACTGGCATCTTTGTTGGTGACTCCAGAGACCCGGCTGTGGGAACCCAGAATGCTGCATTGCTCAAAACACATTTGGCTCACATTATAGGTTGAGGCAGCTCTGCCTGGTTTGTGGGAACAAATGCAACTTTCTACAATCCTGTCTGGAACCCCATAAAAGTTCAGGTTAAGAATGCTGTTTGAATGATGGCCCTACAGGGCATTCTGGGCCTAGTTCCACTCTTTCCACAGGACTTCCTCATGACAGGAGCAGAGTGTGACATCTGTACTGCTTAGTGTTCAGTAGGCACCACTGTATTTCTTACTTGAGGTGGCAGAACGAGGTGTGGTATCTGAGTGAGCTCTTAGTATGACCATTGTAAGAAGCTCCTCTTCAGTACTTCACTGTGGTATACTCCACCACTTCAGGACAGACGGAGGAGGGTGGTAACTGAAAATAGAATGTGGCACCTAGGGTTGTTCTTCAGAGTTCGGGGTTAATTGCAATGTTCCACAGTAACTGGTTGATCTGAGGTTTAGTCCTGAAACAAGTCGTTAAAAGCAAAACAATTAAGGTTACAAGGTAACAAAAGCATATTCCAGCTTTTTAATTGATAGTAATGTGTAAATTTAATAGAACACCCCGTTGCTTCTGTAGTTTAGATTTGTTGTGCATAAGAAATCAAATCACTGCCACTGAAAATCTTGCAGAACTGTTAAAATAGGCAAATTAGTGATTGTCTACTTTAATTGATGACTTTAAGGTGCAATTTGTTTAAAATAGTAAGAGAAAAGGAATACATAGCCACAGCATGAGACTTTTTAGAAGTTGTTTAAGAGGTCTAATTAAAGCACAAAGTGGTCTAATATTTTCATACACGAGTGCCTATTGCTTCTGTATCGCTGATTACTGACCAAGAATTGAAATTCTCACACCCTGAGGTTTTCATGCAGGTAGGTGTATAAAGGATATGAGGTGTTCTAATAGATTTGCACATGACTGAATTTGCAATTAGACCTTTGCTTTGTATTTCCAAATATTGATATTTTTGGAGACATCGGAATAATTGAATTATTTCATGAGCTTTTAGTTGTATTTTTTTAATTTTTTTTTTTTTTGTATTGTAATTTGCATTAAATACTAATTGGTTACATAATGGTTAAAAACCAAACATCGTTTAAACTCTGCTTATGCAGTAAATGCATGGTTTGGCGGTTTGTGTTTGATTGTTATAAAGCATTTGTTATTGCAAGCTGCATTGCACAACATGTCAAACGTCTTCGTAGGATTGTAAGTCATGTCTAAAGTAAACCAGGAATCAGTCTCCTTATACTAGTTATTGGGCTGGTTTCATTTGATCCATTATAATGGTCTGTCTGGGGTTGAACCTGGCCTCAGTTTATACCAAGATAAGTGTCTAAGTAAGTGGAACGTTACAGTTAGACTGGAATCATGACAGGAAATAATCAAAGCTAAATTAAAAGCAAGTGATCTCGAATGAAGATCAATCAAACCATTTGACTTCTTAAAATGTATCTGTTAAATAAAACTCAGCTCTACAATGTTTCTATTCTGATTTGGCATTGAGTCCCAAATCTTATAGTGCGATGATAAAGAGCAGGTGTAATGTGGGCTGAAGCAAGAACAAGCTTATTAATGTGTTAAAATGGGAATAACTCAAGCAACTGTCATTTTATTTACATCTACAATTACCCGTCTTCCTTAATGTTTCCTTCGCCTAAATAAAACAATATCTTAAAGATTAGGTTTTCTTTCACCTCCTTCTGTCTATTATATATATATTTTTTTTTTTAAGCAGAGTATTAGTATTTATTTAATTTTCAACTTGGGGGTCAAATGAGCAAGTACTGTGGTGAGAATGGAAGGATTCCACCATTGGAGGGGCTGAAGAGAGTCATTACACAATGCATGTTTAAATATGGAAACCCAGTAGAAAGAAAAAGGCCCTTGTGTTGCAAATGTAATTGTTCCAGCTTCACGCTTGAGGTATCTAAAGAACTGGGAGTGAGAGGGGAGAGCAGCAGCTGTGTGCTGTTTGGTTTGGGGGAGAGCAGGGGGGCAATCTACTGATATAACGATTCAGGTGGTGGTGTAGGCTAGGGATATATCTGTGAAAGTGAATCAGGGGCTCAAATGTAAAACACCCATTACCTTAGTAAAGCTGATTGAGTGCAAAGACTTGTAGACAGATGGTAGTAATAGTTAGATCAAACTTTTGGGTTTCTGAAAGCTTCAGTTCTTTTACTTATTTATTTTTGTGGCTAGCAGGTTAACCTCGTCAAACAGTGTGCAACCAGGCCTCTCGAGGGAAATGCCTTTTTTTTTCTTACCTGAGCTATACAATATAATGGTCTCACTGGCACATTTAGGTGAAGTGACCCAGCTGAGTTTCCTCCCTAGCCTACGGGAGTGCAGAGGCAAATGCGGTCCTTCTGGATTCCCAGCCAAGTTCGGCAACTTGGCACCACTGGGATTTAAACCAGAAATCTCCTGATAGCTTAAGATATCCTCTAGTCTATTTTTAAATAGATACTGTACCACAAGTTTGGTTCTTCAAAAAAGTGTATCCAAAAATAGCAATAAAAAGTAGGTTGCTAATCCCTGTGCTACATTTAAAAGCTTATTTAAAGTGAGCCCAAGTAGAATGTAAAGGCTGACACAAATTATTTCTGAGTGTTGCAAATTGGTCCACCCCCTGTCTGAACAGAGTCTTTGTCTCCTGCTTCAGGCTTGAGCCTGCCTGCCTGCCTGCCCGTGTGGATTTTTGTGCCCTCTTATCTGAAAGAAGGTCATGATTGCTACTAATGGCTCCTAATTTACATCCCATTCCTTATCTTGCGGATAGTGCATTGCCTCTGGCAGTTGTATCTGTGGCATTCTGAGATGCCATCTTCGCTAATGGAGCAGAGCATTCGAAACAAACCCCAAGCAAAGATTTCCAGCAAATAACTCTTGGTAAACTGATACTGGGCTGTCCTTTTTTATAACTTTTTTTCTCTGCTAATAAAACCAGTCTGTCATGAATGGGCTGATCACAAAACACTTTGGCTGTTTGTTTGTTGGTAGGATGCTCAAAATGCCCATTGTAAGTAGTAGTGATATATGTACATTTCTATAAGTCATGGCTTTTGGCATTCTAATTTTCTTGTTTTATTTAATGTGGATGATTAAAATAATGATCCAGATTGATTTATAACGACAGGAAGGTCGACTTATAAGGAAATATCTAGATGGTTTAAGTGTTTCATTGTTTCAGTTAGGAGAGCACAGGCAGGCCCAGTGACACTAATGTCTGAATGTTTTATTGTTTTCACCCTTTGGCTTAAAGAAAAAGAATAGTAATTCTGATGTGCCCTGCCTGGTTATTTACCCTTTGCAGTGTGCCTTTGTTTTTCCAGCTTTGATCAGAGCCCCTCCAACAGATAATTTAGCAATCGCATCCCGGGGTGGAAGTGTGGAGTTAATGTTAAAATAGCTTTTTTGCTTCACTGGCGATGGAGCGGAGAGAAAAGGAGGGGAGGAAAAAAAAAAGTTCATAAATCCTTCATGGAGAGCTGATTAATTCGGAGAGGAAAAGAGAGTACAGGTCGCTGTCACAGAGGTTGCCATTAAATAGGCCAGCTATGCAAGTGCACAATATAAAACCAAATATGTGTGTTTCCCAGTGCAGTTTTCATGAAGCAAGCTAGCATATAAGAAAATAAAGTTAAGTAATAATTGATATGATTGAGTAAATGTACTCAAAATACACAGCTTCTGAAAATCCGCCCGTGTGTAAATGCATACTTATTTAAGATGTGAATAACACTGTTTATACTAGTTTGATTAATCTACAGTAATATATGTGAAATGTTCCATAAGTGTCAAGTCAGGTAAAACACAATTTCTGGCATACAGTTTTATAATAAAACAGAATATTTAAGTAACAGTACTTGGTTTGTGCCACAGGACAGGACAGGACAGGGCAGGATGTTTCCCTTTGAAGGGACACAGATCTAGCCACGTCACCAGAGACTTAGGTTGTGTTTATTTGCTCATAACATCAATACAATAACAGGCTGCAATGCTACTGTGTGTCAGCCAAATGGCTTCAAGGTCTGTGTAGGTAACAGTGGATCAAGAGGGATATGTCATTCCACTGGCCAAAGTTGCGTTTAAAATGTTTGTTTCGTCAAGTGTTAAAAAATAAATACATTGTCGTGTGAGAGCAAGAGAGAGAGAGAGAGAGAGAGATTTGTACCAGTGTGTTGAAAACGTACTGTAAGAAATACCTGCAGTCCACCCCCTACTCATTGGCTTCTAACAAGAATAAAACAAATACAAAGCAAGGCTTGAGTTTGTGATGGTGAAGTCACTTTCAAGTAGTTATGTGAAATCTGAACCATGACAAATTAAGTTACTATTTACTTGTCAGCTTTTAACATTTCCAGGGGAATTTAAACTTACTTGGTTGCATGCTTTCCTGATGGTAATATTTGTACAAGGTGAGTGCATCTCTGTCTAAATAACCTTTATTATTTTATTTAATTTAAATTAAAAAAAAACAAGTATATTATGTAGTATAAATGTCACAGTAAATACTGCTCTAACATCTCTCAGAATACTTAGTGATACACAACGATTTCAAAATGCTTATCTTTTTTCCCCCAAAAGATCCATTGCACAATAGTATGATTTTATTCATAAAGTCCATGGTTAACTTTTTTTTCTGAATTTCTTATTCTGCTCACTCACTATCCAATACTCATGAACATGCGTACAAAAGAACCAGCACTCCATGCTTGCACACACACAACAAACCATGCAGACACATTACAAATGCATGGGCCAATAACAGAACAAGCTGACTTTAATCATTTTAATTTTGTATCTAATTGAAAGAATTCAGGTCTGTAGAAGTTACCTGAAACCCTGTGGCCCAAATTGGAAAGGCAGAGGAGCGGTGCTGGGGCATTGTAATAAAGGGCCTAAACTGAGCATCAAAGGGTCACGCGCACAAAGCCCAGCAGTGGTGGGGTCTGTACTGACCACTCCAAAGAGGGGGGTGGGTAGTGGGTTCTGAGGCAGTGAAGGGAGAAGCTACCCTGAGGAGAGGCGAAAAAAAGGGCCTTTTTTTTGTCCAAAACTCATCAAGCACATCTACAAAGTTGTTGCAGGGCAATGCCTCTGAATTTTTCAAAAGAAAATGATTGTTTGATAAACCGCCCTGAATTGCCACTTTCTCACAACAGAGGGAGGATCACCTTTGACCTCTATCATTTCAGAGCGGGCTCGCTTTTTTTTCCTCTTGCCTCCATTGCTTCACCCCACTTAACCACAAAACTTTGATACGCATCTCTTGTTTTTTGTTTCTTAACCATCTCTCTCCCTCTCTCTCTCGCATTGTAGAGTGGGCTGCGCCTTTGGAGTCGGGAATGCAATTAGTTAAACACAAAAATAACCAAAAAACCTGCAACAATAACACGATAACGGACTGAATGCACATTCCCACACTACATATAGAACGTGTTTTAGCAGGAGTTGAGAAAGAGACACTGCTGACAGCAGGGGGTGTCCTGAATAAACTGAATCAATATTCCTCTGTTGCACAGACTTTCTATAAAAGCCACTTCATTAAGGAGCAATCCCATACAGATATTGTTAATAAAAATAATATGCATAGTGTTAAATTGTTTTCCCAGTGTTGACCTTAGACTATGTTGCCGTGTTTGCACTTTGAAAACATCAGCATTGGAATGGTATAGTGGCCCCCAAATTTTGGAGCTGATCTTTTTGTGGGGTGGCTTCTTTAACCTGATAGGTCATGAGATACAAGAACTTTTGCAAGGAAGGCCAGCTCATATTACATGGCAGTACTGTCAGGGTTGAATGGGTGGGGGTTTGATAAAATGTAGTGAGCCCCGTATTGCCAGTTCTGATTGAGCTAATTGATAGAATGTTTGGTAAACAGCAGTGTGTGTTTTTAGAGAAGACTTAGAAATCAATTGGTGTTGGTTTTGAGTCCATTGGGTTGTTGATATGAGAGGCAGTTGAACGTCCCTGAATTAAACACACGTTCCACATAATCCCCAACTTTGAACCACTTTTGAGTTGGCTAGATTGATCACACAGTATCATGCTTTTTGAACAAAGGAACCCACACAGATTATGTCATTGATCTGTCTCAAGAAAAACTTACAGAAAACACTTTTTGTGACAAGCATATGGCTCCAACAACCAGTAAAAGGTTTACTGGAGCTTTTGAACAATAGTTGCACCAGGTTGTAACAGTGGAAAGTTGGTGTGCATTAAAATACCTGTGCTGTGTAGAAATGTTTTATTCAGGGTGCTATTACGTGACTAAAGACTGATGCCAATGCTGTTTCATGAAATAATTGATTAAAAACCCTTATTGAAGAACCAAGTGGGAGTAAAGTATACTGCCTTAGGGCAATTATAAACCTCTAAAACGTACTCTGAAAATAATTTATTACACTATCTTCTTAAAGTAGCCAAGCTCCATGGAAATCGGAGGATACCTAATACTCTTTCTAAGCACTGGCTGACAGTTGATTTTTTTTCAGCCCATTATATCTGGTGATTGTGTTTTTTAAACATTGTCAAGAGGCTGTTCCGCCTGGGCAAGCAAAAAGCTGTTTTTGGAATGTCCCTCTGACCCTGAATGATGTGGGTACAAATGAAAGCCAAAAGGTCCCTGAACTCTGGTGTTAGTTGGAGGGAGGGGTCCCAGAGAGGAGGCTGCTAAGTGCAGAGAGCCTTCCCCGGATGAGGATTGTATAGTCCAGGCTGGTACAAACACATCATAACCCTTTTAATTCAAACATGTTTAGCTGCCGAGATGAAAGAGCTTTTACAAACTAGATACATCCAAGCAACAAAAGCGAGTGTCAACCGAAACAAATTGACATCCCCTGCTAGGTTCAAGGGTGGTGGGGGGCTTTAGTAGAAATCCATATTTACCCTCCCTAGTTTTCACATACAGTGGACTCCAGGAATTTGTGTAGCCCATTTCTTTTTTTATGTTTTTTGTTCAAGTGGCAGACACATGCTTTTATCAGAAACTACTTTGCATTGTAATGTGCTTTTACTTTATTATGTGTTTTTATGAAACGGATATTTTAAAATATGCATGCAGGATAGATTCAATAATTTTTGTCCCATTGATTCTCATCCACTTGTGGTCTCTGCTTTGTGTTTGAGCTCTACAAAGAATTGAAGGTCTAAAGTTACAGTAAATATGCAGTATGACAGTTAAATACATCTATATGTCAGGTATTACTTGGAACTTGTTTCCAAGATTCCACAATACCCATAGTGGTTCTATCACTCGTCCATTACCAAAATCTTAATCTTTTTTTTTTTTTTTTTTTTTTTTGCAAAATTACTTCTGAATATCTTGTTTTATAATATAGGTTGGTTTGAGCTTTAAAGGGTGTATGTTTTTTTTTTTTTTGTGCAGATCTGGATCCTCAGTCTGCTCCCCCTGACCTCCTGCACACTAACAGGTTTAGCCTTGGCTGTTTAAATGAGATCAGCCTTCTCCGCGCTCCGCAGACACAGTCTGCTAATGAAGAGAGGAAAGCCCATTTCCTCTGAGCAGAGCGGGCCTGGGGAATGATAGAGTGACTGTGAGATTCATTAGCAGTGCTCTGTTTGCATGTTGTTCTTTAAAAAAAACCAAAAGAAGAAAGGAATGATAAAGCAGGGTGGGGATCAGAGGAAGCAATTAGCGAGCTGCAGATTCAGAGTGGATTAAAGGGGCAGAGCAATACCTGGTCAAGGGTGCCCAGGCACAGACACACAGGCACTGTCACAGGTATGAGTGTAAAGCAGATGGAAATCCCTTTACAGGGTGAAATAATGACTTTTGCATAACTATAAAACCACCTTCCTCTTACCAGGGGCCATTCTGTCTGAATAAAGAGTTTGTAATGTGCATCCAGCAAGATAGGGTTGTGTATCTGTCTGGTCTTTTAATTCTACATCATTAAAGAAGTCTGTCTATTGAGTTACAGTACAGTGGGCATGCACAGGTGTTTCTTTCACAATTAGTATTTTATATAGTAAAATTGTTATTAATGACTTAAACTGACCTAACAAGAATCAAGGGAGTGCTGGAATTACTGTTAAACAGGATTTTTTGCGGCAACTTAATTTCACTAATGGCCTTCAAGGTCCATTGTTGCTGTAATAAATTTTTGAGGTTCTTTTTCTTTTAATGTACAGCACATGTATGAATAACATATTTACTCGAAATTAGCAAACATTTCTTGCTTATGAAATGTTCTTGTTTTACAGTACTCCATTCTGCAGCTAAACTGATTCCCACCACCATTGTAACTTCTAGTGAAATGTTAAAAAGCTTTCATTTTAGTTAAGTAGACTGAAACACAAGGTTTGTGTGTCTTACTGAACACATTGATTCTTTGGGTGTTAACTATTCCTAACTCCAGCAGCATTTTGAATCTTACTATCAATGTGAAGTTAAACTGGGAAAAATACTTAAACTATGTCAACAACACTTTCGTTATTAACCGGATCATGCTGTGAAATAGTGAGCCATTACAATCTATTAATTATGATTATTTATTTATTTATTTATTTAAATTGGATCTGGTGGTTAGTGCAATGGGACTAAGAAGCAAATAGGAGATCCTAGGGTTGAAATCCAACTCGCCAAGGAATACATGACCTTAAATGGGCAGATGGCCTGACCACCTTGTGTCAAAATGAAACCAAATGGAGCAAGATTGTGGATCACAGTCAGGCTGCCTTTAAAGTCCTTGGTACTTGTGGCACCTTGTTTGCTTCAATTCGCAACACTTTGTGTATGAGAGCACAACGCATTGATTTGGAAAGTCCTCAAGGATGTGAATTGTTCCACTGAGAAATCTTCTTCAGATCTGAGAAATGTCTCTGTTTTAATGTGCTGGGTAGCCCTTATTGCTGCTGATAAGGCAGGATCCCTCTATCGCAGCCCTGTTGCTTTCATAGTGAGATCGGTATCAGGAGACTCATGCAGTCGGCACCAGCAGTGCGTTGGAGGCACAGATGGCCTCTGTTACGAGTGAATTAAAGGATGGGAGCATGGAGACAGCGGAACTGAGCAGGAGGAGGAGGAGGAGGTTAGCTTGCAAACCACTTGGGTCATCATTTAATTTCCAATGGTCAATGATAGTGGACGTAACACCAGATTTTTCTTTACAAAATAGATCTACTTGATATCTCAACTATCGCAGAGAATTCCAGTGGATTCACCAAGAAATGTAGATGTAATAGCCTGTAGTTTTCAACAGCCTGGTATTTCTTTTTTCTATTTTAAAATTTCCCCAGAAAATTTATTTAGCCAGTTAGTTTATGTATAAAGCCCTCTGCAAAGCAGATATATTTTGATATCAGTGTGAACAATCACACTGGCTGTGGCTTGAAGGAAGCCGTGCACATGAGCAAATTTGGAAATTGATTGCTTTTTGATGTATTTATTTATTGAGTGATTGATTCTTTGCTTGCTTGCCCTAATGTCATTTTTAAATGTATTGTTTACAGAGTTTACTTTATAATGGCTGTTAATACTTAGTAGATAGTGTAATTCTAAACTTAATCGTGGGATGATCAGAAATAAAAGATGAACACGAAAGTTAAAATCATTGAGTACCTTGAGACACAAAAAAGGACTGCATTGCTCTCCCGTTTTCTAACAGCATTTACACTTTGAAGCAGGTATAACCCTTCCTCTTTCCTTCTTTGCCTGTGGCTTGGTCCAATTAACTACAGAACTCAATGCAGTTATCAGCAGCTCCCCTGTCGGAGTTACCTTCACTCGCTGATCCTTGCTGCTTATTCTTGTTATCCGTGTTCATATTTATCAGTATTCATATTGGAATACGGGGTATGCAGACTGAAATAATTAATTTTTTAGCCTTGTCTGCCCCTAGCCCAGGTGCTTTTTCTTTTCATGCCCTCCCTCTTTCTCTACTTCTCCCCATCTCTCAACCCTGTCTGAAACCTTTCTTTCCCAGCTCTCAGGCCACACAATGAGCCAAGAGAGATAATTATTCCTATTTGGAGAAGCTTGTACTCTCTGTTAACAGCCAACTCCCCCCCCCCCGACAAAATAAAATCATTTTTAATAAGCAGCTTGTCTGAAAAACTCTTTTTGTGGAAAGGCCTAAATTGTGCCAGTGGGAGGGAGGCCGACGGCCTAATTTGGTTACAGTAAGCTGCTCTGATAGGCTAATTGGGGACTTTTTAAGTTGGCCTCACCTGGTGGCTTGGGTAATTACTTCCTACCCCATTCTCTCTACACTGTTACCTGTTAGCTTTATAGGGGGGGGTTCCGACCCCATTGTTCTCCTAAATACAGCACTGGGACAAATGTCGCCACAGCAGGTAAAGGAATGAAAGGGAGAATGTTGTGAGGGGACAATGGCAGGAATTCCTCAGTGGTGCTGTGTGCTGATTAGAAGCTTTCCCAGGGGCACCAGTTGGGTGCAGTAACTCCAAGTTACTTAGAACGATTATCAGTCGCTGCAGATGAATTTACCAGTGCGTTCTTGTTTTGCTTTTTTAATTACTGATTACCTACACCGTTACATGCTAAATATGAATTTGTGTAATAAAAAAGACTGCTCTCACACAGCAATCTGCTTCACTTAGGTGTTTTAATGGTAACTTTGTTTCACTGCCAAGTGCATCATAACATTTTCCAAAGTTGGGTTACTTTTATACTTGTATAATTATTTATTTTTATTTTTTTTGCTGCTTCAGATGACTGGCATTTTTCATTCATTAAACTATTCCTATGAAACAATGTGTTATTAAGCCTGCAGTTAATACTGTGTGAACAGGGCCATCGTTTACTCAACACGGCACAGCAGCAGGAAAGGATCTCTTTTTTTGTCCTTTTATTGAAACAACCTTGATGTAGTTTTGCACACAAGCACCTACCTACCTAACTAGACCCTGAACACCCAGCTAGATAACAGAGTCTCATTGGTGCTGTCTGCTCTTCACTCTCAAGGCAGCTCAAGGTGAACCACTCAGGTGAGCAGGTGTTTGGATCTCTCTGTAACTCTTTGTTGCAGTGTGAAAACAATAACCATGTGAAGAGTGGTGTGGAAAAGCATATGCTCCTGTTGAAATAACCAACGCAAAAAAAAAAAAAAACTCTTGGGAAAGAGCAGGGATGTGTTATGTATAGGAATCTGTGTTGGTTTGGACCTAACAGTGTTGTTACTGTTGGAGCTCTTTTCTCAGCGGGAGATGAATTAAAGTTTGTGTGACCCTGGCACTAATTTCATGCTACACAGTACCTCGAATAATGATGTCAGCTGATTAAGTAACCAAACCGGCACTGTCGGCAGTGAGCCCCGGCATGTTCCAATGCTCTCCAAAGCAGGCGGCATTTTTTTTTGGGGGGGGGGGGATACCTACTGGTAGCGAGAGAAGCCTTGACCTTTGCTGCTATAATATCACCGTTTCACAAGCCTGGTCTGTCTTTTATGATCCACTCTGGGTGCATCGCCAAAAATTGTTTTTAATTGTGCCAGTCTATTTTTTTTTTTTTTTTTTCTCAATTAACGGCAGTGAAGGATGAGTAATCGAAGTAATGGAGAGTAATAAGGGCTTTGAAGAAAAAGCCAGCCCCTATCCCTTTTGTACCTTGTGTCACAGCAGGTCAAAGGTCAGAGAGCTTGCATATTCTATTAGGGCATGTTACCTTCATTTGGATAAATTAGTTTACCCAAAAGTAATTAAAATGCCAGCGCAGGCAGGCAGAGCTGAATACATTTGATGGTCGTGCCGCTAACTGAGTTGACAGCTGCCAGGGCTGTCTGTGCCAATCTGCCTCAGCACTCAATGGAAAATAAACACAACCCTGTGGCCTGGGTTGGCAGCTTGTTCTTCCCTTCTCCACTTCTTTCTCACTCACCCACTCTCTTTTTACTTCTGTCCTATCTGTCTCCTCCTTTCTGTTACTCTGTTTATGCCTCTCACTCTCACTGTTGTTCCCTGTTCCTAAAGCCATGTTTCTGCTTCTTTGCTGCCCTTCCCTCACTGCTGTCCTTGCTCTATTCCTTTTTAAACTCTGCCTCTCACAGTCTCTCTTTCTCTCTCTGACACTGTCAGCTGGTTTCACAGACCTCGAATAACACTAATCTTGGATTATCTAATGTTATTTTAGGTAATGTAATCCAAGATTAGTACTAATCAGGGTCTGTGAAACGAGCCATTTTAATTCAAGTTCGGGTCTAGGTTACAGATTAGTTGCCTTGGTGTTCAGCACTAGGCTATCCTGGAACTTGGGCTGAACCACAAACCTCATTTTTGTGGTTGTGGGTCTGGAAGTGTTAAACTATAGTTTTAACAAGGGGTTAGAAAGGTTTTATGGTAGAATGTATGTTTACAATTATATATATATATATATATATATATATATATATATATATATATATATACACACACACACACACACACACACACACACAATACATATACATATATATATATATATATATATATATATATATATATATATATATATATATATATATATACATATTTCTATATAAAATACACATTTTCTAAAGTTGTGAATCTCTTTTTTATGGTCTATTCCTTGTGTTCGATTTTTGAAAGGTGTTCTTATTTTATGGCTAAATACGTTCATATTTGTCCAATTTGTGCGTGCTGGGGTGCATATCTGAAAGGGGTAGTGTGTGTTTGTGTCTGTGAGTGTTGGTGGTCTGATAATTCACAGGTAGCTCAGTGACTGAATAAGAGTAAAGGCTATTGGTGTTTACATATGCGGAATGGTCCCCTTGGCGAGAAGTGAAAGCAGAGCAGTGATGGGAAAGCCACAGGTAGCAGGGGGGGGGGGGGCATTTAATGGGGGGGTCTTCAGGTGCTGAGCGCTCTAAATGTGTGACACCTCAGCCAACTTTGTACCTCTGCACACAATACAGGGGGGGGGGGGGGGGGGGGGGGGGGTGGGGGGGGGGGGGGGGGGGGGGGGGGGGGGGGGGGGGGGGGGGTTGATTCCTCTACTGCATGCCTGCAGCTGAGTAGGGGACTTGCAGAGAAGCCGGTGGGGAGGCTGTAATCCCTACCACAGGCAGGTCAAAACCACAATCGGACGAGAGATTAAAGCAACTGTATCTCTCCCGCCCCCCCTTTTTTTTCATCCCAGTCGACACACCTAGCTACTAATTCAAACCTGTCACTGAAATCAAAGAGGTGCTGAATGCTTTTCTTACAGGAGAACACATGCTTAAAGAAAAGAAATAAAGAAAAGCGTTTCGGTAAACTATTTGTCTGCTTGAGTGATTCCCCCCCACCCCCCACAGGGGCTTATATGTTTTTAGCCGTCGTAATTTCATTAGCCAGCCCTTTCATTATCCCATCACCTGAAACATGGCTTAGAAAAGAAAGGAAAAGGCTTCTTTCTGTAACCCTTAAAATAGATGGTTCTGCCTAATTGAAATTTAATAAACTGTTAAGGAAATTGCTTATTGTTTAATGTTTTCACCTGTGGTGACCCAGGTGCTGTAGGTGAAAGGTAACAAAAGCAAGTAATTGGTAATTACTCAAAACAAGATCATGTCAGAAATCTAATAATGACCCGAATAAATTAGGCAACACTTATCAATAATGCTCACTTACTGGAAATATTTGAATTCCTGTATTTTCCCGGAGTGTGAGTTGCAAAGGTTTTCCCCTGGTCCGGTAAAGGCTGTAATTGAACTCTGATCCCCACACTGAGCTATCCCTCATCCTGAACAGGAAAGTCAGACTCGCTTTCATCTTTGAATGAAACTAATTGAAGTCTCGAAATTCAGAGTTGGCATTACATTAAGAGATTCTGTTGCTGTATGAGATTTGATATGTGATCTATGGTGGTACTCAGATAGATCTCCTCTAATTTGCTTCAAAATACAGGCCTGTTTTTGTTTTTATTTCACAGGGCATTCAGGTTTCTAAAGCACCTGCTTGTGTCAGACTAACGGACATGTAAAGAAGTAATAATAGTCCTCACGACTCTACCAACACTGCGGATCAAGACCAGAGCAATATTGTCTCTCCTAAACTGGAGCTTTTCATTTTTTTAATTTTGTAATGTTTAGCTTTTTCTTCCCTCTCTGATTCACCAATCTAATCAATTTTCTTTCTGTGTGCTGCTCTCTTTGTCAACACAAAGATCTAAGCAACACATGGCCTTGTTGGATGGTTCATACTTGAATAGCCGTGTATTCAAAGCTCTTACTTGGGAGAAATGCACGCATTTTCAGCGTTGTCACAGCAATCGCTGTACTGGGTACCATCCTTTTTTGACGGTTGTTCTCTTTCCACAGCTCCTTCGTGACTGGCACAGCCTGTTGTGGTCATGTGGCACCTCTGAGAATCTGGGACATGGAAAGGTAAAACTAAGAAATACAAATTTTAAAAAGCAGCTACAGCAATGAGAGTCATGTGCAGGGCTGCTGCTGTCTGCTTGACAGGGCTTTGTCACCTTAGATCACTATGTAACTCTCATTGCCTCGTTCACATGAATCCTATGCTAACATAAAAACATGTTCACACAGTACACAAAAATAATCATGTTGCAAATATTTTCTAGAGTGTTCTCCTTTGACTCATCATTATCACATGTACATAACATTAGGCTGGCTCTTACCTATGAACCAGAGTCATTTTCATTGGTATTGTTTTGTGTTTAAGGTTTGGTAGCTCCTTATCTGAGCGTTCTGGTAGAATGGACTGTCAGTGGTTATAGTTTTCGCTCTCAGGATTCTGTTAATGTGGCTGTTTCAAGGGTTCGAACACGTATGCGAGAATGATCTTTTCCATGTTAACTCCCGAATGGTTTCCATCATAGTATGAAGAAGGAATTTGATTATTTTTCCTACTCTGGTTTTAAAGATTGTATCAGGAAATTGTTTGGAACCTCTTGCTAATGCTTCTCCCTCAGTCCACATTAACAAATAGATGTGTTTTATTTATTCTGTTCTTTTGATGTTTGCCACCACACATGTTTTTTTATTGTGGTGTTTGTACATTGCAATTGTCTTTTTTTATTGTTTTCCAGGAACCCTTAGTAAATGAGGCATCGGTCTCAATGGGTAAATCCCCTGGTTAACTAAATAAAAAATAACTTGGCATTATACATGGAGAGTTGGAAAGGATGGTGTTACAAAAACCCTCCTGAAGTTTTAAGAGGTTTCGTTCTTGACAAGAATTCAGCTCAAGAATATTTAAAAAGGACTTTTTCAGTTAGTTTTGTTCAGTGTTTTTTGTTTTCTAATTTTGTGTTGATTTTGGAGTGGTTCAAAAGGAAAGCTGAGGGTTTAAATCTGCTACATCTCTGGTTGACTTGTAAAACAAGAAGGGTTTACCTACAGCTTAAATGTTTAGTGTCTTTTGTAAGAAGTTGCCGTTCCAGGGTCTTGGAGACCACCTTACAAGGGAATGCTGCAGCCCGGCGGCCCCCATCCCGATGTGAAAATAAAATGAAGCTGTAGAAAACAGGATTAGCTAATGAACAGACGGGATTTAGTTTGATCTTTCAATAGCAGATCGTGAGTGACAGGGTGATCGACGCAGTGTTCCAGTACAGTGCCACTGGCTGATCTGCTTAAACAGCTCAATGGGATTCTCACTCAGATACTGACTTCGGGCTTTTGATGGAGGGATTGCAACAACAGCCACATATCGTTTCACAATGGCAAAAAAAAAAACAACTAATAATAAAGTTAAAACAATAACAAAAAATCCTGTTCAACTAAAGTCCCCCGAAAGCAAAGGCTGTTTTACATTTTGTACCAATTAGCCAGAAGAGCAGAGATTCCTATTCCTTAGCACTAGCTTGTATAGTGTAGCTGGAACTGTGAAGCCTCAGTTTACTGCTTTCTTTACTGAGAGATGCTGGGCTGTGGATTCATTTGTGCATGAGAACTGCTGCAGGCCATCAGGAGCAGCTGAAGTTGGATGTCTTGAAATTATTGTAATATGTTGGGTTAATTTCCAGTAGCACCTGTACTTTATATAAAATGATAGACCTGAGGAGAGGAAAGGAAAGAGCAAGCTAGTGGTTATGGGGGGTTAAGCAGAGAAGTAGAGTTTGGGACACTGTCTAAAGGCATTTAATTGCCTTTTCCTTGTTCTGATTTTTAGGTAAGACAAATTCAAAATGAGGCAGAAATCATACACAGGAATATGAGACGCCTCACTAACAAATCAAGATCACACAGCTTCATAGCTTTTGATTCAATCCTGCATGCTCGGGCCCTTCTCTTCCCTTTTCTTGTTACAGATGTTAAGTCTGCATCCCTTTAATCTGCTCCCCTCCTGTAATCAGGTACACCTTGTTAACAGTACAAAGCTCCCAGCCGCAGCAGGGCTCTTTGACTCATTGTTCTGGAGTGCATGTTGTTTCTTTAAGGAATAGGGGTGGACAGGGGCAGCCTTTGTGTCCCTTTCATGAAGGCTGCATACTGACAGCCGAGCGCCTGGAGTTCACGAGCCAGCTTGTTCCCGGTAGGCAGAGCATTTCGCCTCAGGTGTTCACCTCCAAGCTCTTTGATATCAGGGGGTGTGACACCAGTGACTCTCTGAACCAGTTCACAGGTAAACGGAGACCCTGCCAGGTAGGCAGGAGTGATGAGTCAAGCTGTTGTGTGGTGCACATAGCCTGGTACAACACCGTATGCAGAAAAACTACTGAATCGTTGTGATGTTTGGTTATAAAGGAGATCACAGCAGAATTTGTTTCTGTATTTAGATTGCACTGCCAGTCCTTTGTCTGCTGTAAGTGCGAGTGTGACTAATTTGCATCTCACATTTTTACACAATGTTGTTTAAAATTATATATATATTATATATATATATATATATATATATAGTGTGTGTGGTGTTTGTGTGTGTTTATGTATATATTATGTGTGTGTGTGTGTGTGTGTGTGTGTGTGTGTGTATATATATATATATATATATATATATATATATATATATATATATATATATATATATATATATATAATTTTAGCTCAAAGAGCCAGCTGCCCAACGTTTCGATATGTTGTACATATCTTTCTCAAGGGAGCCTGTATATGTATGTATGTATGTATGTATGTATGTATGTATGTATGTATGTATATATATATATATATATATATATATATATATATATAAAAAATGTGTGTGTGTATATATGCATGTACCCAGTGCTTTTTGCAGAACTCTGAAGAGCAGTGTGTTTAAGCTCAGGTATGCTTGCCCTCTGTTCCAGCCCCCTGCTGTCAGTAGGGACTTGCTATTCTTGCTTGGACCATCGGCTTCGTGTGTCCATGTTCATCGTTTCACACTGTGTTCTGGTGCTGTTGGTAGCCCAGCTGTAGAATCCAATGTTACCCGATCCCAAAGGATTCTCATAATAAGGGCCGTCTGTGTCTCAGTGTTTCAGCAGTTCTGCACATCCAGAACAGCACATTTCAGCATTTTAGATTGTAATTGATGCAGGCTGGGTGAGGTAACAGGTATGTTTTTAGAAGTGGTTTGCCTCCCTTTATTTTCTTTTTATTTTTTGTTGTTGTTTGAAAACATTACAATATGGTGTTTGGATTGAGATAAGAGACTGAAAAAGGATGAGGGCTGAAGCATCTGTTTTTAAATTACAGCCTGCCCTTTGTTCGCTATATGTTAGAATAGCTTTCTTATTATGGGGCTATTGTGTGTGCCCGTGTCGAGGAAAACAAATGACTAGTACCAAATAACATAGGAATTGTATACAGCATAGCTATGTTATAGCGTATGAACTGTGTTCAGTCTGGCAGCATTACATGTTTAACTGTAGTGTGCTTTTGAATGGACACATCAAGAAGAACTAGTGCACCGGTATGTTTTAAGATTTTTAGAAGTTCTTTGAATATGCATTTGAGAAATGGTAAAGCCAGTGGAATATGTATGAAGCAGACCAGGGGTCTTCTTATTTGACATTATTGTGTTTTAAAAGTAATCCACACGTGGTCCTGTTTTAACCCTGGTGACTATTTGAAACCCTGCCTTGTGTTCCATGAGTAGTATTCAGAGCACCAATGAAGTTTTGGTATACTAAACACTTTGAACATCACTGTCTGCATAGCCCTCAAGTCATCTGGCTTGCACCAGAGACAGCAGTACCTCTCCAGTGGTCAGTAGTCTGCCATCTGAAGGCTGTAGGATCACATTTATATTCATCCTGCTGTTTTCTTTTATAACCTCCTTTGGGTGTATATGGTTAAGCAAATAGTTACTTCAGTTTCCAGGTCTAAAGGCTCATTCACATTGAAGCATTCCTGGAACTGCCAAATGTCTGTTGATGGAACAGAGGTGAGCCAAGCCGCCTGTGGTTTTCTGTTAACCCTAACCCTTGTGTTTATCACTGGTCCTCCCACAAATCTGATCAGTCTTCCTATGAGACAGGGATAATGTGCCCTAATTCTGTGTAGCCCAACATAAACATTGACTGCCAAAGGTAGGTGTGCATAATAAGAGTACCACCTTGGGTATGTGGGTGTGCAGTATTGAGCCCTGTTTTTTATAGGAGAACCTATTTTTGGGGGTTTTTTTGGTTTGTTTTTTTTTCCCCTGATTAAATACAAAGACAGCGTCAACTTCAGAAAGCCATGCCACATTAAGTGTAGCCGCTACATTAGCAAAGGTCTCTATTAGCTTTTCAACACGGTGGCTTACAATCAGTAGCACCCTCATCCACCAGCACCTCACCTGCTGTGATACTGAGAGGCGAATTGGAATGAGATAAAGCCAGGGAAGGGGGAAAAGATCCAAAAAGCCATTAGTGGCAGGGATTTTTGTTTTTATATCATTTGAATCTGCCAAGCACAAAGGAAACAGTAACACTTTTTTTAAAAAATTTAAAATCATAACAAGAGGGTTTTTTATTATTATTCTAAAAACCCACAGAAAATGTAGACACCCTAGGAAAGAAAGTACCACCATGTGAGTTCTGTAAAAGAGGAGAGAAATACAAAAAGTGGCACTGCATTCCTCTCGACGCACCTTGGGTTGATGAGCCAGGAATGGATTAAAAAATACAGCCACCGTCACACTGGTAGCCAGCATTTGACTTTTATTTCCTGGCACCCAGTCCTCTGCTCCCACAGCTAGACTGCAAAGGCAATCATTTTGTCCGTATTTTAAATTTATCGTATTTAGTCATTGAAAAAAATACCAAAAGAAACTTTTAACACATTCAATGACAAACATTTCAAGGACTGTCGTCACATTGAAGACATGTTGAATTTATTGTCATTGTCATTTACTTATAAAGGAGCTTAATAAATTATTTTAAAATGTAGCACTATTTTAATAGTGTTTAATAGTTATTTGATAATAAAAATAAACATACTGCATTCTGCAGCAGACCTTCATCTTTCTAATTTCCCATGAGAACAAATCACATTAAGTTACTTTGTTAATTAATGTCGACAAACACCAAACTTTGAATTAAAAAAAAAAAAAAAAAAAAAAAAGGTTTTTGATTTCTGGGTTTCAGGAGCTTTATATTAATGCAAAAAACTCAACCTTTAAATTGCAGGTTTGTAGTGAGATCTCAGTGGAAGGACAGGGATACAAAAACACTAAACTTCAGTTATATAAACAAGCTAATCAGTTAGCCGTCTGCTGGTGATTCTGAAAATTGCTTCAAACTAATGCCATTGTCTAGCCAGCTACTGACAAAAAGCTTTGACAGTGAGGTTGTTTGGAAACCCACTTTGCCTCCTAAAAAAATGCCATTCAGTGCCACTGCAACAAATGAAATTTCTATGTATTTGAAGGGCTCTGACTTCTGAATTGAAGTTTTTTTTAGTAGGATTCATTTGACCTTTTCTTTCGTTGCTTTACAAGCAGAATGCAACTGCCCCAATCCTGCAGTTTGACTTCATTGTAAAATCTAAAATTACCTGTTAATGAAGAAATGTAGTTTGTCATTGTTGAAATGGTTTTTAATTAAAAAAAAGTTTGTCTTTCCTTTTATGCTTCATTTTTCTTTTTTCTCTTTGTTGTATTCAGACCTCTCAACATCCATACATAATGTTCCCACACAAGTGGTGCGTAAAAAAGAGACCCCCGACTTCTCACAATGCTTTTTCTCTAGTAGAAAGAAACGCACACAAAACAGAAAACCCACCAGCCCATCAAAGAGTCCCCCCCATTGAACTGAAATGAAATTCCTGGCATTCTTCTTGCAAAAGAGGGTTAAATGTCTGAAATTGGGGGTCGCCATGTTATACAAATTGCAATCTAATTGTTTTTACAAGAACGCGTGTGGCATTAAAAGGTCCCCATTGTCTTCCCCAGCATTCCTGGCTTTTATTTGTCGCTGGAGAGTATAAGGATTGGGTAAATTAGTGGAAATGCAGAGTGTGCAATGCCATTTCTGTTTGTGTTCCACCCTGAAAGACCCAGTGGGCTCCTTTATGTACCTGTCTGGTGCTGTTTGAAGAAACTTGCTGTTTCCCATAGCCTCGCTGTGTCAGTTTATACACTAAACTTAACCTTACAAGAACTTTAACAAAAACTAGCTGTATCCTATAGCCCTAGCACCTGAAGAAAATGTATCCTCTTTTTTTTATTTGACAATAGGCCTTTTCATTAAACGTGTGTGTGTGTGGCCCAGATGTTCAGAAAGGCTGAAGGAATCCCAGGGAGCAAGAGATTCCAGCTACCAGCTGGCTGAGCAGAAAACCAGACAATCGCCACCCAGGGAACTGGGTGATCCTGAGAGCTGGCCAGCCTTTTGAGAAACCCAAGTTCAGGATTCAGACCCATTCCTAATTGAGATGAGCTGGGATTCTCCAAGAAAACCTGAACTTTGACTTGCATGCATTTGTTTTACTTCAGATTTTCTGTAAGCAGAGGATTTCTATAAAAAAATTTTTTTAAAAATTTAAAATTTAATTCTTTAAAGTCAGATAGTGTTCAAAATATGCCTCTTTATTTTAATAACTGTTCCCCTAGAAGCGTATACATTATAAAGTAAAATCGAGTGCTGATGTTCGGATTGCCTGAGTGTTTGAATTTACATTACCCTGCTTGATACTTTATTCAAGGTGATGCAAGGCTCATCTTAAAGATTTATAGGGTCTACAAAATAGTTCCTGCCAGCTTTAGTTGCACTTTATGGGACATGGGAGCTCTAATATTATTACATCCTTCATGATACGTTTTCCAACCAGATGAAACCTTTCATTGAGAATAAGTAATATGCAGGGGCATTACAATATCTGAAATCGTAAAAACAACCAAAAAGAGCCTGAGAAAGAAATTGTTTTTTTTAAGGTAGAATTTTACTTTTGGGATAGGTCTCAAAGCAAGTACAAAATGAAAGGAACCAGTTTTATCCCTAAAATTTGATATTCTGTTTTAAAAATAAGTGTAAGTGTTGCTTGATGTTTTTTTTTTATTGTGACACGAAGCAGTGTGTTCAAAGCTGAAACGAGACTCTGCGTGACACAACCGTTTTAACCTGAAGATCCCAACAAAGTAAAAGCCATCTTCAGGCCATCGCTGCTTCTCCCAGCTGTCCCCGACCAGGTAGTTAAAGATTGCATTCTTATCTCCAATCCTATAACCTGCGTAGTTCCTTTTATTTAGTCGCCAGAGTGATATCGGCAGCCCAGTGATATAAGAAGCGTGTTTTCCTTTCTTCTCCTTGCCTGGGTTTTATCGGGAAGGAGAAGCTGCTGTGGAAAGTAGTGGGTGTGTGGGCTTCTTTCTCTTCATGTTTGAAGTTCAAAAGACTTGAATTGTGGTTTATTTTCTTTTATCTGTTGTTCCTCTTTCATCTCTCGCTCGTGTCTGAATATAGGGAAGAGAGAGAGAGGAGTATAGGGGCATTGCGGAGAGCTTGCTCACGAGCTTGTTTTCTCTTTTGCCTCAGCACATGAAGTGGAGCTGCCATTGTCATGTCTCAGCTGCTTGAGACGGATCAACCCAGTTTCACAACAAGTGCTTACTCTTATGCTGTTGGTCTGTATTTGTTTGTATGTATGCACATGTAGGTTGAATCACCAGCCAAGCCTGACTCTTCTGAGGTGTAACTGTAAAACTAGAGGGTAGAAATGTTCTACTTCGAAATAAGCATGGGCGTGTTGGGTAAGCAACTCGGTCCACAACTGAAGACAAGAATGTTATGCAGATATAGATATGTATTGGAGTAAATCAAACTATGTGTATGTTTTATTTAGGGGAAGATGTTTTGTTGCAACATAACGTGCTGTAATGCATACAAGAAAACGTTTGCAGATCAAGAGAAATCTGCTTGTGTGTGTGTGTATATGTATGTATATGTGTGTGTGTGTGTGTGTGTGTGTATATATATATATATATATATATATATATCTATCTATCTGGGATAAATAGTTGGGCATTCTAAATGTAATTCTGTCTACAGGTAACACTTTCTAATATGACTTGCACAACCCTGAAACAAGTTTTGAGACTGTTGAAGAGGAGTAAATGGATCTAGAGCATGCTTTTATATTAAATTATGTTTATTATACAGGTAAAATGTATTACCTTATATTATATACTTATATACTATTACAGTGATCGCTTATGTAATAGCAAGCAAATCTGCGCTGTGTGATTGTCAATGTTATTGATATGCCGGCTAATGGATTTGTTGGCCATTAGACCATTAATTTTCATGAAGGATTTTTTTCTTTTCTCTAATGATGGAGCCACTGAAGTGATAAAAGCACTTTCCAGTAAACCCACCAGCAGCTGTATGGTTTGCCCAGAGACCCCATTGGTGAGAATGCCCCTGTCCAATAACCTCCCTCCCTGGGGTGAAGGTTGGGGATTACTAGCCTGCCCTCGATGTTAAGGCTTGTTGGAGATGCTAGCATGGGGGGTGGTCACTAAGGACAGCTGGTCCTTCTAAATGGTTGCTAGGGACCAGGTATCAAGGGCCCATAAGTCACACACAGTCACGGTCATGGAGGGAATTAAACGGCAACAAAGAAATTGTTATTCTACATAATCTGCTGTTTGGAGTAGTGGCTGGGGAGTGAGCTGGTCTCTGCGGGCTGGCCTGGCTGTGATCACAGAAGCGTGTTGCCTCCAGAGAGGCCGGGCCCCTGGCTTTTCTCATCTGGGAATGGGCCACAGCTTCTTTATTTTTATTTACTTTACTCTGAGCGATTTCTGCGACACAAAGGTGTTTACTTATTTTAACATCTCCTAGCACTTGATTTGTCTTTTGTGTGGTCTGTAGTTGTTCTGAGAGGACTGAGCAGGGGGACGAGGGATTAGCTCAGAGAATGAAGGTGTTTTGCTACAGTGAGATTCAGGGTTCAGGAGCTGGACAGGAACAAGTTAACTGAGAGGCGTGGAGTCGCTGAGACAGACGGGTCTCTCCAGGGCACAGCGTCTTATGTTCTGGTAGTTCATTTGGCTTTTATTCTTCCCCCTCCACAAGTTTTGAAAATAGTTTTAGTTCGGTCTTAAATCTATTCTATAAAATAAAATGATACTAATAATAATTCCCGCAATATGTTTACTATACATTTGTGTTTTTTTTTTTTTTTTTTTTTTAAATAAAAATATGAATTTTGAAATGTTGAAATGAAATGTCCATATACAGTATTTCTATCCTAATAGTATTAATTGTGTGAGGCCAGGTCAAGTTTAAAGGTAAACCAACACATTGCTTTAATACTGCAATATGTTTAATTTCAAAGCTATGTTTAAACCTCTTACAAACACCCAGGTGGAAGGAACAGGCCTGTATGGTTGCTAGTTGGATTTGCACCTGTGACCCTTGAGGCCCAGTGGTGAGTTGGCAGTCAAAGTGCCGAAACCACCAGCACCCTGAAAACTCTCCCTCTCTTTCAGCTGCCAGCTGCTGACTTGCCTTGGGACAGATTTCCTCAGAGGAGCCGGTGTCCTGGATATTGTGTACGAGTCTCCCTCAACACTGCTGTCCTGCGGTTATGACACGTACATCCGGTACTGGGATGTCAGGGCCAGCACCAGGTAGGAAGGAGTTAAAGGGAGCAGGGTGCACCTGCAGGTGGAATATTGGAATTGTTTTTTCAAGGCTTGGCTATTACCCCTATAGGTGTTTAAACAGTAATCTGGAGTTGCCACTGCTGCTGTCTTCATACATTGATGAACACACACAAATCACATCTTGGGTAATAGTCTCCATGGGGTTTTTTTTTAAATAAATTATTGACTATTGATTTGAAGCATTTTGCACCGTTGCCCAAAAAGTATCCTGCCGTGCTCGGTGTTCATAATAGATCGCTGTCCTGAGGGTGTTAACAGTCTGAAAAAGAGCACTGGATAAAAGGCCCCTCAACATTGGAATAGAGTAGGCTTTGGGATAGCTTGGCCAGCTGTTGTGTGTAGCGCCGCACACTGTGTGCACACACAATTACACAAGGCCAGTGAAGGAACACAAATGCGACGTGATTGAAGGGAGGCCCTGGAGAGATTGGAGGATAAATGCCCACCTCTTTAGTTATCAATAATTAACGCAAAAGCTGGGGGAAGCCAATATCGCACCATTTACCCTCTTATTGCCTGCTCTTCTGTAAAAATGGGTAATCCTGCTAAAGGTTCATTAAAGGAAATGTTTTTAACTCTACAAAGGACAATTTTTTCCTTGCTCATTACATTTAGAAAACTTTGCATGGATTTCTTGCAGCTTTTATAATTTTTAAAAGGCACTTTGAAACAGAATTCTGAATAATTGCAAATTTCATAAAGAAAATGTAGGTAAAAGGTGTGTGTGTGTGTATACATATATATGTGTGTGTATAATTTACTGTTTAAGAGAGTAATTCTCTTAAAATGGCCATAGATCACAAAACCAATAAATGATAGTAGTGTGTTGTGAGAACATGGATCGCCCTCATTGCAGCAGCATGGAAATCTCCTCCACCCCCAGAGAGAGGCAGGCGAGACGTCGCTGTTTTCTTTCTGCTTCCCCACTGTCTGCCGCGTGACTCAGTGGAGATCCCACAGCATTAGTTATTAATAAACCCCCTAATGGATAATTGATCTCTTTTGGCTTGGCACGGACTGACACTTCCCTTAACCGATTCGATCCTCTCCGCTCCTGTCTGACCAGCACTGAAACAGGCAGTCCCTTTCCACACACAGAGATGATGTTACAGTGTAAAGGGAAAGCATTTCCAAATTTGATTCCCTTTTGACACAGCTCCACTTGAAAAAAGATGATCACTTCCCATTGTATTGAGTGAAGATTGAAAGCCTTTGCATCCCTCAGTGCCATTGTGAACTAGCAGTGCCTAGAACCTGCCTCTAATCATCATGAAAACTGGATTTTGAGTGAAAACTGAATACAGTGAGGTTACTCAGCAGTAAGAGAAAACTGGGGTCCCACTTGATTATTGAGGCATGAAAATATGATTAAATAAAGTTGGGATAAATTTAATGAGAACACCACAGAATATTCCATTTATGTAAATCCTGCAGTGGGTGGAGATTGCAGCGTAAGTTTGAAAGAGTGATATGAGAAGTACTGGTGTTTCAGAGGCTAGTATGTTTGCTTTGTCTTATACTGTATTGCATATTCTTTGTGTGTTTACACTTTGCTACCAGAATCTCAGAAGCGAAGAGTAACCTTTTGATTGAAGCTGCACTATTTTTGGTGCATTAACAATTGTAACACTTCTCTTAAAGTGCTTAATTTACCAGCCAAGAGCACAGAGACAAGAGCCTAGCTGTGGGGGAAGGTGTTGCTTTTACACCTGAATTCTTTGAACAGACTAGTGGCGCTTGGCTCCTGTCATTCTGCCCAACCCTCTGGAATGTCGTGACAGGAAGACATTGTGCTGCATTTGAGAGCCCAGACCCTCTTTCCTTTCTTGCAGAAAGTGTGTCATGGAGTGGGAGGAGCCTCACGACAGTGCCCTGTACTGCATCCAGAGTGACAGCAATCACATGATCGCCAGCGGCTCCTCCTACTACGGCGTGGTCCGGCTCTGGGACAAGCGGCAGACACGTTGTTTACAGGTGAGCTGCACTAGCAAGTAACAAGATGTGCCTTACAGTTCTGAAGCAAGGTGGAAAGAAGCTCCCCTCTTGCTGAGGTGGCCCTTTCTTGAGTCTTTAATGTATTCTATAATGGAGCGCTTGCATCATTCAAGCAACCTCAGAAATCACCCAATTCAACTTGAGGCCTGTGTATTGCATGAAGACACCCAATGATGCACTCTTAAGTAGGCTTGTCAATGTGTGTCTCTTACACAGGCCTCTGACAAAACAGCAGTGGAACCTGCTGTAAAAAGTCCATGTTACAATTATATTTTAAACTCCTAAAGCTGTCGCTGCTACAGTCAGCCTGAACTCATGTTGAGAATATGTCAAATAGCAGAGTTAGGAAGTAACGGCCTGTAATTTATGTTTCATGTTCAGGTACTGTAATTGGAGGGTGAAACCAATGTGATCTGTGTGTTTTTGGCATGGTTTTTGGGAAGCAGTGTAATAAGCTGTTTTACTTCCCTTCAGTTTACAATTTTTTGTCAACTGGTGTGTTATCAAAATCAAGTGTGTCAGATGCACACAGACATGTTGCTTTAAGTAAACAGTAATTAAAAGCCATTTGCAGCTAAAGGGAATGTGGTAATAAACATCTGTAAATAAACACACATCTCTCCCTGCCCTTGCAGACCTTCTCTTTGTCCTCCCCTACCAGCAGCCCAGTTTACTGCCTCCGTTTCAACAGCACCCACCTGTATGCTGCCCTGGCCTCTGCACTGTATGCGCTGGATTTCAAAGGATTGGACTCACGGGGCAGAAAATAGAATATTACAAGATAACGCAAGAACAGCAGAAGGGTTCCAAGACAGATCTTGACAGACTTGTCCCGAGAATCTGGAAATGCCTGTTGGTGCTGGTGAAAAAACTGATCTCAGGTGCTGCACAAATTCACTTCTTCATTTCAATTCAATTCACATGCCAATGTGCCTGACCTGGAGAGATAATCCTCTGCACGGCTGAAAGTGTATTCCAGACCCCTGTGTTCCATCTAGCAAGGACTTTCTGTAAAGGATGCCAGTAGTGCAAAGTGTATGAAGTACCTGATGCAGAGTGCAGTCACCCTAGCTATGTGAGACCACTAAAGCCGTATCAGTTGTTGGATTTGAGCTTGGGTCTTCTTTAAGGGAGAACCTTTATAAAATATTTAGTTTTTCATCTACGCTCCACAGCCTTTGCAGTGACTCTCGATTTGATCAAGGGAAAGACATGTTCCCACTTGATAAAATTCAGCTGGCCTCAAATTCTCTGTGTTCAATGTGTTGCTATTCAGATATAAATATATTTAAAGCAAAACAACAGAATCAAATTGGTGCAAAACATTTACATGATCAACATTAAATTCCTGTTCTAAAAAAAAAAAAAGCTGGATGAGGCAATGGGAAATGTTTGTCACAACTGAAACATTATCTGTACAATTTAAAAAAATATAGGGAAGGCAATTTTAGTTTTTAACATTATAGGAATCCATCCCCTGAGCACCCATAATTTTAGAGTTTATAACCCTAAACAGTGATAAACCACATGATGATTAAGTAAGCCCTATTCATGCATTTTTTAGACTCTTAAACAGTAGAATGATTAGTCTGTGCAGATGTTCAAACAAAAGTCATGTTTATAATATACTGTCTTACCAGCATGTATATAGAAACTATTGTATATTTCACAGCATACTCTGTTGTCTTTTACTTTTCTTCTGTCAATCATGCAGTTTTGGTAAAATAAGTTGTTACTGGTTTTATTTGTTTATTTTGTGAAGGGTTGTCTGTTTTTCTTCATCAAAATAGTTAAGAAGCATATCTCTAGTGTTAGCCCTGGAGAGTATTCAAGGAGTAATATGCACATCACCATCGCTATAAACCCATATAACTGCCAGGAAAAGACATGAGTGGGGAAATGAAAAGATCTCGAAATGCAGAGAAATGTATGGCCAGCCGCGGCTGACCGTGACACAAGAAGGTGTGAACTCAACATCTGTTGCTGACAGTACTAACAAGTGGGAGGCTGCCGGGGAAGTGCTCTGTTCTGCATTTGACCGTTCCGATTTTACAGCGCTTTGCAGGTACTTGCCAGTAGTTGCACGTCACTGTTACTTTGATTGTAGGACACACAACATGCCAACACATGCCTTAACATCTGTTAATCCTCTGCCTTTAAAAACAAATTTCTTCCACAGAACTTTTAATAACCAGGAATTTCTCTCTGCAATTGCTAGTTTACAATGGAATGTGCTGCAAAATCCTACCTTTTAAAAAGTGTAAACACTACAGGATAACCTGTAGCATCCAGCATTTCTAGGAATTAACAGCTCTTTTGATGTGACATGGACAAAGGTGTGTAATAATCCGCAGATGGTGTGCATTACAAAATTATTTTGCCTTTTGCACAACATATGTAGCTGTTTTGGCTACAAATTAAATAATCATTTTTACACGATTAGAGGTTTATCCACATTCCACAAATATCACTCTGTAAATCTTCACACTGTTAAGAAAATAGCACCATGCCAGAATTTAAAAGACAGTGATTTATAAGGTTTATTATTAATGAATATTTTATATACCACTGTTTCATGAAAGACTTATTTTAATTATTTAGGTATTCATTTTTCAAAACAGCTATATATTATACAGCGAGGAGCAACAGAAAATAAACCACTGCTGCTTTTAAACAGATGTAGAAATAATTATTAGAAATATAAAGACAAACATCAGTCACTACACAGTGACTTTTCAACGCAGAACTGTATGTTTTCAGGTGTTTGTTTCATCTGCGCTGCTTCCTGGTGAAACTCAAACTGTTCAACAGAAAAACAGTTTAAAAGATGTATTGGCAACAAGTAGCATGCTTTTGAGCCAGACCCTTCGCAAGCGTACATGGATGGAACAAGGCGATTCAGCTGTCTCACTGGGTTTTGCAATCCACTTCTCCATCACTAGAGCCCTTCATCTTCTTCACCTCTCTCAGCACCTCCTGTTCCAGGCTCAGGATCTCTGGGTTTCTGATACTGCAGACACGAAACAAAAACACCAAACTGTATTTCTATCCATTTCTTTTACTCTGTAGGTGCTGACTTGGATACTCAAAACACATTTGCACAACAGTTTCTGGAGTTATACAGGGTGATAACTTCACTACACGAACAGGGCTTGCATGCACTCGGATTACAAGGTTTTCTTGGAATTAGATGAAAAATTACTTTGACAATTCCATGGGTGAGAAGTACCCGAGAAAATCTTAAACCCATAGATTAGAAAGCATAGATCTTGTCTGTTGAGGTCTTAGAATTAAAGGATTTAAATACTGGGGCGCTACGAGGGTAAAAATGAAGAACCACACAACTTACACTAATGATCAAAGTGTTGTTGGCATGTGCAAAGCTGAGGGCAGAGCTCTCCAGTGCCAACTGGCACCTGTCCATGTCTGGAATGGAGAACTTCTTGAAATACCTGAACAGAGGGTAGAGGAAAAGAGAGTACAATGTGTTAGCTCTGTGGCTTTACTTACAGAGATAAATTCCAGTGACTTAAGCACAATCTGTGCTGTATCGGTAACAGATTCATTAAGGCTGATCTACACGAAGCCAGAGATGATTTGTCTGGAACGTCACACAGTAGACTCTGGTAGACAATAGTGCTTAAGTGGAGATATCGGTTTGTGGTAAAAAAAAAAAACAGACGCATTTTCGAATTCACAATACCAAACTCCTGGAGGTACACACAGTGCATTTGCATTGCCACTAACTCAATCCACTACAGAAAAGAGGCAGAGGAGGTGTGAATACTCATTTGGGATACTGTTACCGCTATACATATAAAGTTTCAGACACTATATATATATATATATATATATATATATATAGACACACACACACACAGTAGACTATAATACTAACACATTTCAATATTCTCTTTTGGGCTTGACCAGTACTAGAAACAAAGTAATGATGACTCCTCTTTCCGTATGCCTATCGTTATTTGAAATCTATAGAGTATCATTTGAAAGCAACAAAAACATTTTAAAAATGTAATATAGGTGACAGATGTTTTAAAGTGCTAATGGGGGAGGAGCTAGTTTGGTAGTGGACCTTTAAAATGTATGTGTCCAGGATGTAATTCACACTATATTAGCAGTGAGGAGGCAGTGAGATTTAGCTAAAGAGCTAGTATACTGGGTACCCTGCGGTGCTGCCAGAGGATTTGAAGGAATTAACTAAAAACACACATGTAACATTGTATATCCTTCAGGATAATCCATTGGAGATTCCCTCCTCCCTCTAATGGATTGCTTGCATTTACCACAACGGATGCATGTTCCACTGAAATTCTTTATAAATTCCAGGACTAGGAAAGCTGAACTTCAATATAAATAGCTGCAACGTCCCCTCTAAGTGTGAGTATGATGATATAATGAATGAGTTTGTGGCCTTGGTGTCATTATTGAAAATCTCTCATGCCAAGGTTTTGATATCACTTTAAGACTTCAAAGGATCCTATTATCCTTTTTGTGTAGATTTGTATTAATTAATAATAATGTAAATGTTTATAGTACCTAAAACATCCAATATTCGTATACAGCAATAATGTTTACTCAATTTATATATGATATTATAATGATAAAACTAAGAATATCTATAAACAAATTCTCATGGGCAAAAAATATGGCCCAAGTCTAAAAGGAAGTCTGAGGGTATATCCCTAAAATAGCTGAGAACAAAAGGGCACATGTTTGACAAACAGGCAGCAAGCCCCAGCAGAATGGTAAGAAGATGCTACTTTTCACTGAGAGCAGCCAGTAAACATCAATCCGGAAAAACAGAGGCTTCTGTGATTTGCCAGTCATAGCAACAACCTGAAAGAATCTCTTAAACTGTCCTTGATCTACTCTAAACCAAAGATGATAGAAAAGCTTACATTAGAAATGGTTGGTGTCCAAATATTAGGAGGCGTTTTGTTTCATATAGATTAGCAGCAGTAACATTTCACCCTCAATGACCAGCTTGTGATAAAGGCTCATGTATGAGGTCTTGCGGTCCAAGCACAGACAGCACGTCACTCAAACCTAGACTGACAGTTTTAAGAGATTAAGCTGCACTAATGTGACATTAATGTTTTTTTTGTTTTTTTCTGCACTCTAAAATCACTCTATGTCCTGTTTTTCCACATTGAAAGTCTCATGGCAGTCATCTATAGATCCAGGAATGTCTGCTGTGCCTGTTTTGCCTTTATTGCAGTACTCAGTTTATCTGCTGCCATTGCACTGCTAATGTAGAGTCTCTGAAGCACAACACACAGAACAAACAAGAAATACTGGAAAACCAGACAAAAAGCACAACCATAACAAAAAGGTAAGGAAACAGTACTTTATGATAATGTAACCCAATTCTGTACATCCCAGTCCCAGGGCAGACACTACTTTACTATAAGTGGCTCTTCAAATGAATATCTGTAGATATCATTTAAGTTGCTCTTAATTAGCACATTATTAATATTCAAACCTTGTTGAATAGAAAGTAGTGAAACCAAATCCAGTAATTTTTAGACCTATAGCCTTTAACATTCTGTTTTAAATGCAATGTTACAGAGTTAGTGAGAATGGAGACATTCTGAAGCCTGAATGTTTTGTTTTATTTCACTCATTTTCTAATGTTACATTTTCCATTCACAAATACATAAAAAAATAAAATAAAAATAAAAAACAGACTGCAATGGAAATGCTGGAAACAAGAGCAGGCTAATTATCTCTTCAAGGGTCTTCTCTTTTTAAAAAACCATTTCCCCCAGAGTGGCATCTTATTTCTTCTTGAAATACACTCTTAACTATAGTGTTGTTCCCCACCACCACTTCCTATCCAGTTGACCTTTGTGGTAAACATCATTATGGCTGAGGTCAATTAAAGCTGATGTGGTGTTTCAACACAAAGAACGCAGCAGTGTGTCAACTCTCTCCCCAACTAGTAGCACATGTTCACAACCTGGTACGTTCTTTCAGTAGGTGCTGTAGTGGTTATAGCAGCTGCCATGCTACCTCTGGGACCCGGGTTCAGTTGTGACCTGGGGCACCAAGGCGAAATCAGTTCTCAACCTACTTCTTTGGCACAAAATGGCTTCCCAGTTCCACAACACTGGTAGTTTCTTAATGATTCAACTGTAAATAAAGAACTTTGAGATTGTGCATGGAATGTAGTTGATATTTAAAGAAGTACTTTTAGACCTTCAAGAAACCCACCTGAGAACAAGCCAGCACAGGATGTTGAAACTGAAACCCAGTTTCAAGGACATTTGCGATCTGCTGATAGCTGCTGGTTTAGCATCTTTGAGGCCTTGGTTACAAATGTATTCCCAAGGCAGGCACTGCACTCCAGGAACAAATTATTGAACGGGAAACAGTATCCTTCTTTGGTATAGTTGCCAAGATGCAATATTTTGGAGGCTGATGGCTAATGACCTCCCCAGCGAAGTGGGTGGCTCAATGAGATGAAAAATGTGTAAAATCTCCCCCTTACATTAGAGTCTGACCCCAGATCAGTGCAGTTTCAAATGCCAGGTTCACCTGTTTTCTTCTGGACAGAATCAATTATGTGAAGTAAAACAATCTTCTCTAGTGAGGTGGCAGAATTACATTACCTTTTTACAGTGCTCTATTCAAACTGGTATTCACTGCTCACTCAGTATAGTGATCCATTTGTTCATGCTGCCATCTTCAGGCAAGATTGCAAATCACATTGCAAATCAGTACTCCTAAACTAATTGAGGGTTGCATTGCAATCAGTTTATTTTTAAATTGGTATATCTGTAAATAGCAAATCCTTGATTTTGTTATCTTTGCAGATAATCAAATACTTTTACCAGTATACTACTATTAAGGCAACCCTATAGGTTTAAATTGTTGTAATAAAAACACTAATGTTAAAAAATATATATTAATTATAAAAAGCATGGTCAATTATTAGTGAAAATGAATCACTTGAGGGTTGTAAAATGAGTATCAGGATGTATAGTTGATATGGGCTGCGTGTTCTCTGCATATTTGCTAGCAGTTTTCCTGAAGTTCAATATGAATAGGAATGTTTGGTTTACTTATTGTTCGTGGTTCGCACGATGCAGCAGCGCTCAGCCTGCTCCACTGACAGGTTGTAGACGTCCTTGGGGTAGGGAAGGTTCCGGATTCTCCACTGGAAACTGCTCTTGGTATCTTTCCGCATAAAAGCAGGCTAAACAACAAAAACACAACATGCATTAATAAACCAGCATCACTGTAACAAAGTCAATACCCAGCTAAAGAAAGACAATCCGGCAGCTAAAGGCTACCGATAAAATGGGTTTTTACAATGTCTGGAACCACAGGCTGAAAACTCAAACGGCCCACTGTGCTCCATAGTGCCCCCACTGGCCATTATACCCAACTGCAGATGGATTTTGATGGCCAATGGTTCCACACTTCCCTATATAATTATTGGGGTCCCCATTGGTTCTCCTAGTTAAAGCCTCACTAACTGAAGTGCTGGAGCATAAGAGATCATCAATAAAAAAAATTATATATATATATATATATATATATATATATATATATATATATATATATATATATATATATATATATATATATATATATACACACACACACACACACACACACACACACACACACATTATACTGGTTCGATGACAGCTATTGTTAGGGCACTGTTAGATTTCTTTAGTGTGGAGAATAGCCTGCCACGGTTCAGTAGTGCTTCTCTTACATTGGAACTGTTTTCCTTTAAAAGCTGTGGCTCCAGAGCTCCCACAGTGGAAGGTGCAGGCTCCCCCACCTCAATCTGCCACTGACCCAGCACTCCAAGGGCATTCTTCACAGGCCATTTTCGAACTGTCACAAAACACACATCATGTGAAGTGTATTAAAGGTACTGTTAGCGCAGAAGGCAGGGCACTTGAATGAGGGGTTTTTGGCTTTTTGAGTTCATTCATTTTTAAGAAATTCTACAACCACCACTTACCAGTTAGTTCATCTGTCTTCAAGTCATATTCCTCAGCCATTTCTTTACCATCCAGAAATAAATAGTGTATCTTCCTTTTCCCTGTCACAATAAAGAGAGTGCATCATTAACACAGAGATGGGCGTACACTTTCTCTGCAATAAACCTGGGGCTTAAACCGAAAAAAAAAATCCGTTGTTCAGTGTATATCATGAGCTATGTCACTGCGGGCAAAATCGTCCAAACATGTAGAATTGTGTATGGGCGCGTAGCACACGAACGTATATTACATTAAATACAGGACTCGTATTAGTAAAAAGCCATATAACTATTGCAAACTATTACATTTGTGTGCTAGTGTACTCTCCCCTCATACCCCAACCTGATACTCACACTACACATCTCCTACTACAGTCAATCAAATGAAAAGCCTACGTGTTGTTGTAATTGACAGGAACAGGATTAACACATGTCGTAACCCCAAAGCAGCATCAAATGTTAATAACTATCTTACATAATCTACTCACCATCTTGTATTAGGGCAGTTTTATTAGAGGCTTTCAACGACTCCAGCCAGCTCTGCACAGCCATCTTGAAAAACTGCCACGCTTCCTTCTGAACCCGACGCTCAGCTCGTCGTTATGGCAACCATGGATAGTTATCAGAGTATTTGCGATCATGGCATTGCAATGTACGGAGTGATTAGAGCTTCTGATTTTCTGGGGGTTCCCGATACCAGTACAAATTCTACTGCCAGTAAGAAACCCCCAAAATACTGCTGCCAGTAGTTTAACACCATCAGGTTGGAAGAAAGAGAATACTTGACTTTTTGAGAAAGTGAAATTTGTGCTTGTGTTAGGAAATGGTTTTGTGCCACGCAGCTACTGTCAGCAGCGGAACCAGCTGCTTTAATGGCAGTAAAACCCCTAATGGCAGTAACATTTGACTTTATTGTAAAGATGTAAGCTTACTTTACAGTAAAAAAAAAAAAAAAATACTAGTCAATACTGTAAGTTACAGAAACTGCCCTTGTACACTTCCTCTATTTACCAACGACCACTGTTAAAGACAATAAAAACTTTCTGATCGATGTGTTTTTGAAGGCTGGCTGATTAATGTATGTTTTGCTCTAGTCTAACTGCAATTTCAGATGTTCAATGTACCTGTCTGTTCAGTGCATTAGTTACTCCTCTTCCCACCAGACAAGTGAATGTATGGAGTCTCAAGGAATCTTTAAAGCGTTCCCTAAAATGAAGAGGACTGACAATGGGTTACACAGAGAAGGACCGCAGAAGAAAAGAAAGCAGGGGGAAGCAGGTGAACGCTTTATATACCCCTCAGTACAATAACTGGCAGATCAGCTAGGTAGAGCTCTGTGTTGCATTGTAGGCTGTGGGATCCAACCTCAACTGAAAGCAGGTACTTGGTATAGAATTTTGGGGAAAGATCATAGCCTTTAAACAAAGCAGCCATAATCACCAGCCCATGTCCCTGTTAGCTTTCCAGATACAGAAGGCTTGGAGTTCTTCTAACTTCCAATGAATGAGGCTTTGCTGTTTGACTCATTTTGATTGGGAAAGAAAACTTGTGAACACTGCAGGTTACAGCATTTCCACCCCAGACAGGTGTGTGTGTTTGTGTGTGTGTGTGTGTGTGTGTGTGTGTGTATGTGTGTATATATATATATATATATATATATATATATATATATATATATATATACAGTACTGTGCAGAAGTTTTAGGCAGGTGTGAACAAATGCTGTAAAGTAAGAATGCTTTCAAAAATAGACATGTTAATAGATTATATTTATCAATTAACTAAATACAAAGTGAGTGAACAGAAGAAAAATCTAAATCAAATCCATATTTGGTGTGACCACCCTTTGCCTTCAAAACAGCATCAGTTCTTCTAGGTACAATTGCCCACAGTCAGGGATTTTGTAGGCATATAGGCGTAGGCGTATATAATTCTATTACACAGGTACTTGAATTCAGACCTGAAGGCAGTGAATGACGAATCTGAGCACAGAGATGCACCTGATTTAAAAACAAAGAAAGTGCTGAGTGCGGAGAAGAGATGATACAGCGGCAGGAGAGAATGCAGTGCTGCTTCAAGAGTCTGTAAATAAGAAAGCCTTCAAGTCACATGTAGACTGCTTTCTCATTAAGCTTTTATCTTATTCAGTATGTCAAAACTTAAAGCCAGACGTACACCGTAGATTTTGTCCCTAAATACTATCCAAATATATTCAGCATAGGCAACATTGTTTTCCATTTAGTGTTCAATTCTTAGTGTTTAGTACTGTATAGAGACCACATGTTCCATCTTGCTTTGTCCAAATTTGACAAACTGTCCTCATCAACCAATTAATTAGCAATGGTTAATAACACCATGTAGGTGCAGGAATAAAGACCCCAAGCTGACATGAATAATTTTGACCTTAGGAACCAAGGTTTATCAATGTGTGAACATTTACTGGCTAGGAAGGTGGGGGGAGTCATTGCCTGATTATTTATTTTGTTTAATCATAAAAGACATTAGAAGGTGTCGGAGGCGATGGGGAAGATGGAGGGGTCACCCAGGGTGACTTGGAAGCACTACTCACGGGGCTATCAAAAGCAGGGGGTCTCCAGTACAACAGCACCACCTGTTGGAGGGATGTGGGTCTGCGCTCAGTCCTCTGAAGCCAAGAAGGAGAATCACAGCAAGCACATTACTGACAAGCTAGAGGTTCTGGCGAAAGCTTATACCTGCCAGGGGGACAAGTGGAGGGCGCTGGGCTACTCCAAAGCTATAAACGCCCTCCAGAGCTACCATAAATCTGTGTCTTCGTTTGAGGTAAATTCACAAGGAATAAAACAAAAGTAGGTTCAGCAGTTGAGTTTCAGTTTTTAATTGAGATTAATGAAGAAAAGCTGACCCACATTCACAACATAAAATAGTTATCATTTTTAAATAAAGCTCATGCAGCCAGGGGAGTCTTTCTGCTGGTAAACAAGCTAGCAGTCTGGATGTAACAGTAGTGAATATCTCTAAAGAAATAAGCCTTAACAATTTGTTTAAAACAATGCCTACACACTCATATCCTTGCCACACCTTTCCAATGTGACACTGACTGTTTTCCTTTATGTAGGAGGCATGCAAGATCCAGGGCATTGGAAAGCGGATGGAAGAGAAGATAAAGGAGATCTTGGAAAGTGGCCACCTCCACAAGCTGCACCACACTGGGGAGAGTGTGCCAGTGTTGGAGCGCTTTTCCAACATCTCGGGTGCTGGAGCCAAGACTGCACAGATGTGGTATCAGCAGGTAGCTTATGTCTCCCTGTACTCTTTAGTTGCTTCTACTATTAGTTTATTGATGCTTCATAGTATATTTCCTGTAGAATTGTAATTGCACACTTGGTTATTATTAGAAATGGTTTGATGTTATTTGAGATTAGCCCGCTTAGTTTAGTATATGTGTGTATTTGGGGGCTTGGGTTTGTGTTCCTCTACATACTCTTCTCTTCTTGATTTGAAAGGGGTTTCGTACCCTTGTTTATATGCGCACCAAAGCAACCTTGAATAGCCAGCAGCTGGTAGGACTGAAGCACTACGAAAATCTTCTGGATCGAATGCTGAGCGAGGAGGCTGCTGAGGTTGAGAAAACTGTAAGCATTTTTATTAAATATCAAAAATAAATTAAACATTGTATAATGCATGGAAGATTATAGATTATATTTCTGTCTCCTTCATATGCCTAACAAAGAAAGCAATGGATGCCAACATGGAGGTAAAGGCAGCTCGTTGCTGTTGGGGGATCAGTGAAAGTAGCACTAAAGTTAATAAAGGGCAGGAAAGTTGATTGGAAAGCTTTAAGAACTACATCTTCAGGACAAATTCTAGAATACTTCTACCCAGCAGGCATCTAACCCCAAGCAGAGTCCTACATACTCATGTCCAAAAAACTTCCATTAGTGGGTTGTTGAGATGTGGGCATGTCTAAAATATCTTAAACCGACGCTTTAAATGAATATGTAATTTCAAGCTTTTATACCAGCTCTAGAGCATGCGTTCTTGCTTCTTTTTTTTTTTTTTTTTTTTTTTTTTTTTTTTTTTTTAAGCTGAACCTCGATGTGGAGTTTCATTTAGTGGGACAGCAATCAATCACTATTTTCTTCTTTACTCTGTGATCTTTATTGCAGTGCAGAGCAGGTGGGTCCTTCTTCACATGTCTGTGTATGAGAAGAGGATTTCAGAGCCAGTGCTGTCAATCCAGCTGTTCTTTAGAGCACTGTATTTATAATAAAAATAAAAAAGAGAAAACCTGACTGATAGGTCCCACCGTGCAACCCCACCTTCTTGCAGTAACCATAGCAGCAGCAGCCACCCCAAGCCTGTCAATCATCCATGGCTCTTGGACCTGAAGAATACATCTCGGTGCTGGGGCCCTACAGTTCCACTCCCTTTGGGATTCATCCTCCATTTATAAAACCCATACAAAAACGGGTTCTGGAATTGTGTCCCACTTTGCAAGTCAATCAGGAGAATCCTGATTGTCACTTTGAGAGTCAGGGCCTAATCCTATTGTTTTTGTTATGGGATTACTTGTGCCAGATCCCTCTTTCTCCTTTGGGGCTGTAAAGGAGAATAGAGAGATTGAAGGGATTAGCCTGTATCCCTCTAACTTGTCACACCAAGTTTTACGGAACTATTGACTTATCTGTCCTGAATGAGAGGGGCACCTAAATAAGAAAAAAAAAATCCATTACAAAAAATATAAAGGAACATTGTGATCTGTTTGCTGTTTCTGTTAACATAGAAGAAAGGTTTAAGAGGAATTTAGGTTCAGAAATGAGGCCCCCTTTCAAAGCCCAGGACACAGTTTGGAATCTAATTTTATAAACAAATAAACCTAATAAAACAAATTAAAAAGGTTGTTTCATGTTTGAACACCTAAACGTTTGCAACACTAATATTGAAGCCCACAGTCGGAACACAGATTTGCGGTCGAGCAGAGCTAGATTCCCACACCGCTCACGCCTGGCAGTGGTTGCTCTTATGTCACCTGTGTGTCTTCTTAACCATTTCAGAATGTCTGAAAATTCCAGATCCCCCCCAACAACATCTAACCTCCCCATTATCCAAACAAATCCCAGGGCAGTGCAGCTGAGAGGAGAGATCAGCAAATTTAGTTTCCTAGGAGTGCATTCATTAATTGTTCAATTTTTTCTTTTTCTTTTTTTTTTTTTGGATCAAGAACAACAAACATTTTTTGTTTAATGATTGAGTGATTCCAGTTAGGAATGAAAGCTGTAAATTCTCTACAAATGAGTCTTAACAAATCTGAATGTTTAGATACACTTAAGGCCCACTTGTTTTTTTTTTCTGTGCTTCTAACATGAGACGTATCCAAGATACAAATAGAAATACAGCAATAAGGAGTATTAAAGCCACAACTATGGTACAGTGAAGCTACAGTATCTTGCAAAACCATGTATAAACCTGCAACATGGTAAAGTGCTAATGGAGAACATTATTTTAAGGGTCATATGAAATATAATAAGTATTTGAAAACCTATGTCATTACTCTCCTTATTTAATGATTCAATCCCTTGTTTTGTACGCCTGTGGCTTGTATCGGAGAGGGAAGGCCAAGTGTGGTGACGTGGATATTCTAATCACCCACCCAGATGGAAAATATCACAAAGGCATCTTTAGTAAAGTCGTGCATGGCCTCCATCAAAGTGGTAGGTAGACCCTTTTACTACACAGCGTTCTGATTGCTTAAACTTGCCCTTGCAGGGCAGTCTAGGTAGAATGAAGGGCAGATAGATATGCCTGGGACCTTACTGGTGTAAAGTTCTGCTGATCGTTTCATGATTCCATTTCTCCTGAAAGGTTTTCTGACAGATGATCTGGTCAGCCACAAGGACAATGGGAACCAGGAGAAGTGTCTGGGAGTCTGTTATCCCCAGGACCTGTGTGCAGGCACCAGAGACTGGATATTATTGTGGTGCCGTACAGCGAGTTTGCCTGTGCCTTGATGTACTTCACAGGTTCGGCACACTTCAACCGGTCCATGCGGGACTTGGCCAAAACCAAGGCCATGAGCCTATCTGAACATTCCCTTAACAGGGACATCCTCCGTAAGGGAAGCCTGAAGGTCACCCCGGGACTACCCCTGCCTACACCAGCAGAGACTGGTGATAGGGAATGTAGCTTTTTGGCTGCATCAAGGATTTGGGGGATATTCTGGCCCTTTCCAAACCACTGTAAAATTAAGAAAAAACACATCATGCTAAAAAGAATTTGCACAATTGTCTTTTTCAAATGTGAGGAGAAAAACAATATGTTGTATATTTTTTAGTATGCATGCATATGTAAAACAGTAACATATAAAATGATTGTCCATACCTTGTTTTAGCTAAGAATTCATTGCCCAGAATAATAAACAGATCATAGGCCTCTCTTGCACCCTGGAATCTGATCATGTGATCATTGATACATGTTTGTTTGTTTGTTTGTTTTACAACAGGGGTAGTTTATTATGTATTTGATCACCTGTACTAATAATGAATTTTGAGTGTTGGGGTCTTTTTGTGTACTCATGGGGGAAAAAAACACTAATTAATGCTAGATGTTTTATATATATATATATATATATATATATATATATAGCGCCTTTCATAGTGGACCACCATCACAAAGCACTTTACAGAGGTAGGCTGTGAACTGTGCATTATATGCAGAGTCATTTACAATAGGACATTGATTTAACATCTCAGTCCAAGGAGGTTAAGTGACTTGCTCAGGGTCACACAGCAAGTCAGCCGGTGGCAGAGATGGGATTTGAACTGGTGACCTTCTGGTTACAGGCCCTAGACCTTAATCACTGGGCCACACAGCCTCCTAAAGCCAGACTTTCTATCCAGTAATAGGGTTAATAGTGGAGTCCAACATTCCGTGCTCACTCGCAAAGCCTATGAAACCCACAAACTGTGGTGGGATTCAGGCGCCACCATGTGGTCCAAAGAATTAAAGCAGTTGAATGATGATAATGAAAATGTTTTGTCTAATATTTGTTTGTTTAATTTATATATATATATATATATATATATATATATATATATATATATATATATATATATATATATATATACACACACACACACACACAGCTTGTATTTTCACAAACATCAGTAATACTTCTTTGAATAACTAAATACAGAGACAGCTGAGAATGTTGATATTCAAGTTTGCTTTCTATAGCTGCTATGAACATGCATCTGAATAGCAAGTATTTAAACACATTAGAAAATGTTCATAGTTCACAGGCATTGCCATGTGCTGGATATGTACAGTGTTTAACCCTCATGTTCTGATACCCTGGGCTCGTCTTGCTTGAATTGACACGGTATAGAAAGACACATTGATTTCCTACCCTCTTAAAGAACAAACAATAGCAATACGTTGCATGCTATGAGTGTGATGAGCTTCGCTTAATTAGTACATTAAATGATAGCTGAATGCACTCTATAGTAACAGCTGTAATAATTGGAGGTATACAAAAACAACATGAAGTGATGACAAAGAAATGCATCTAGATTAAAAGTGTTATTCTAGGAGTTGGATTTCTATTTCAGACCCGCTATTAAAAGCCTTGCATTTCTAGGCTAGTTCCAGTGCCTCCTGGTTAAGCCTCACTGATTCATGATACAAATGGCTAAAGCATTCTACAGAAATGGCACAATTTGTGTGTTTCCCATCACCGTTCTCTAAAACAAATATACAGTCTTCAATTGCAACTCCACTTCAGCTATGCATTACAAACGAATACTGAATAACCACTCCAGGTATTTAAAGGGAAAAACGCTGCAACTCAGCATAAAAAATGTATTTTAAAAGGTGTTTTCTGCCATTAAGTGGGTACACTTTTAAGGGATCATTTTATTGCACTTTTTCTTTACTTCATTTTTTTTATATATTTGTATGACTCCCTATATCTAATTATTAACTTAAACAATCAAAACATAATGAACAAAATGTAAATTAAAAAAAAAAAAAAAAAAAAAAAAAAAAAAAAAAAAAAAAAAATCCAGAAAATGAAGCCTCAACTTTCACGTTGCATTTGCCGTCTTCTTTACATGCCATCAGCTGACTTCTCTGCAAACCAGAGAGCTGATTAAATCACCGCCCGGAAGAGCCGACCCTTCCGAGACAGCGGAGTTGACGACTTGAGTTCGGCAGTCAGTATTAGCCAGTGGCAGGCTCCTCGGAAAATTGCCCTCGAACGGTCCAATAGTGAAAACGCGAAGGCGGTGCTTACTGTGGCCTTGCACCAAACAGGAATCGGTTGATAGTTAAAGCTCTATGTGAAACCTATATTGTTATTTTGTATGTATGTGTGTATTTGTTGATGAAAAGGGGTACGCAGGCAAATGGATTGCCGTCTTCTTAACATGGGCTTGTTTTTGTTCCACGCTGGCCCCGTCCTTCTTACAGCAGAGACAAGTGATGCAAGTTCCGCGGAGGTAAGATTTTGTAGCTGGCGGTGTTTATCTTCTTATAAACCTTGCTTTCCAGCCTTTTCGTGTGCTCATGTTTGTATTTGAGGCCTATCATATTTGTTCTTCCGCATTTTTAAAAAATGTATGCGTTGTTTAACGCTTGGGTTCTATATTGTGCTTTTTAATATATATATATATATATATATATATATATATATATATATATATATATATATATATATATATATATATATTTTTTTATGTGTGTGTGTAAATGTATATATTGCTATATATCCCAACAGTTGTTGATGAAAGACGGGTTGAATCAACGTTTCTTCAGTTATAAAATGACGCAAGAATGGGAGATGTGGGTTTTAGTTTAAGGTTAAACGTCTACACTACATTCGTGATTTTTTTCTGTTGCTTTAGTTATATAATATTGTACTTTTATATTTCTCGCCGCTCTTAAAGCGTCTGGATCAGTAAACAACGTTTAGTACAGTCAGTATTTTACAACTTCTGTGGTAAAGGCTCTATCCCAAATGTATGTTTGTTTCCTTAACTCAAAAACAAAATTCCACACAGAGCTTTTTGCATTCAGAAACCATTCTTAATTTTCAGAGGCCCAATCAACTACTCTTGACCATGCGTGAGCATGTCTTTGACATTCAGCTCGTTGGACTGAATTTCAATATGGTCCTGTTTTATTTATTTGTTTATTTTAAAAAGCCGTACCACATTTTGCTTCCGCAGTAAGACTAGACCACTCACTCACACACACGCACACACAGGTAATTGTCTTTGTTTTAGTTTCATCTTGTCATTGTATTGCAGTTAGAGGGCAGTATTTCTTTTGTGTAATTTGCAACTTGTTTTGCAGTGTGAATTCCTGAATCCGGTTTTCCCTGGTTGTTTGTGTAACCTGGTTACGGTCGTTACCATGTTGTCTTAATACAAGACTGCGAGGACAGCATAATGGATGGTTATTACATTGGGTATTGATGTTTTGCGTCTTTGGCCACCTTTGAAGATGGAGTCGTCTGGCAAGGATTGTTTGGTGCAAGCTTTCTGGTACCAAAAAGCCGTCCCAGAGACAGAACATACTGTCCCTTTGTGTGATTGACCTTTGCCAATTCAGTGCCATGTGAAAAAAATATAAATGTCTTAAGATGTATGGTTCACGGGTCATTGCCTTTAAAAAAAAAAAAAAACAATAGACGGGGTAAAGCACCTGATCCGTTTCTGTTCCTGGTTGTACAACAAAGCAATGTGTAGTACAGATTGCCTTAAGAGATCAGCATATGTAACTACTGTAAACTTTTAGAGCAAGTACTACTTACTGAACTGAAGATCTGTACAGTTCTTTTACCTTCACTTTGTTTATCCCAGTTTGTTGTACACACCATAACATTAAGTCAAAATAGTCAGTAATGTTTTTTTTTTTGGGGGGGGTTGTAATCTATGATAAGATTGCTAGTGTTCTGCTATCATTTAAAAATAATACATTTGCCACGTTTTAGACCTGCTTTTCATCACATATGTGAAAGCACAGAGGCGCTTTAAACAGTAAATGTGAACGGGGCGGTCCTGGAACAGCACAGTAGTGTGAATGGGGTCTTAATCTCGTGACAGTATTTTAAAATCTTGGTAGTGAATACTGGCATAGATTGGATGGGCACTGAAACATATCGATCCCCCTGTGGATGTTTATGGTATGAATATTTAAAAGTAAAAGATCTTCTACATTATTTTTGCCTCCTGTGTTATAGTGCGCACAATGTTTTGATACTTGCTATATTCCAAGTAGAGCTTCACTATGGTCTTTAAGGTCATGATTGCATTTCACTAAACTGTTAAGCAGTGTGGGAATATTGCTGCTTAGAGAAAATAATGTCAGTGCATTGTTGCCTTGCCATGGTGGTGAATTGTCATTGATTTTACTCACATCCTTGTTTTGGTTCTGCTGCAGCATGTGTGTTCTTCCAGGATGAATGTTGTGTTTGTTCAACCCCTCCCAGCTCTGGGTCTTTCAGTGATACAATGATGGTATTATGTTTTACAGTGCTCTAACCACCACTGTGAGCTCTGGTGTAAGCCATACTTTATCACAAGTAAAAATAAAAGAATGTTGGATTATTTATGCCCAAGGTAATTTGGGATTGTGTTTTGTACAGTAGCTTGATAATCCCCAAGTTGTTGGCATTACGTGTAACATGGATTTATTTTCATTTACAGTAAAATAAATAAATATATATACTATATATATATATATATATATATATATATATATATATATATATATATATATATATATATATATATATAATCTTTCATTTGTATTCCCTGTATCCAAATCGACAACTTTAGTGTTGAAATAAATGACCTATTTCTCCTATTACTGCTTTTTTTTTTTTCCCTAGCACTCAGCAGTTTCTCAGGCCTGTGGACCCTTGGCACAGAACGAATGTACCACAGTCTGGCATGCCTATTAAAAAAATAATAAATGAAACTGCTCAAAATAAACTGCTTTCAAACAGTACATGTTTGTGAGTTTACTTAAACATTTATTTTTCTAAAGCTGATATTTTCTCTAAGCACTGTATGAAATCAACTTGGGTGTATTGTTAAATGTTTCTCTGGAATTAAATGTGTTTTACTTTGAGACATTTTTAGTTGATGATTTTAATCAATATAATAAAATCATTGTTTTCCATTTCAGAACAAAGTAGTCTGTTATGGAGTGAACAATCAGAGCTACAGCTGTGATGCTGGCCATTGCTGTGGGGAGTCGCAGTGCTGTAACTACTACTATGAGCTCTGGTGTAAGCCATACTTTATCACTACAGTATCTACAGTAGGACACAGCTAACCTGAATGTTGTCATGAACTTGAGAGATCCCGTTGGCCTTCATATTATAAAGTCCAGCTTTATTGTGTTTTTCCAAGCATGAGCAATTTTTCCTTGTACAGCATAACATGTTTGGGGTATGCACTAAATGTTAGAGCCAGTACTAGTGTACACGCAGAACACAAGTTGCACAAGATTATTTACATAAAAAGCTATATGTAAATTCTCACGTAAGGTTGCAGTAAACTGTGACGAATATGCCTCCTGAAACCCAAGCCTCCAGCAGCTCCAGTAAACAGCTGCCAGGGCCAGCCAACGCTTCCAGTAATGTCATTGGCTACATTTAGGATAACTTTTGCACTGAATAAACAAATTGAAGATGATGTGATTAAGGTTGATTGGGGTCAGAGCAAGGGGAAAATAGAAAGATTGTCTGTAAGGATCATTTGTTATTCAGAGCATTGCACATGTTTTTTTTGTTTTTTTTTTTGCGTTCATGAACACAAGCCCTGTTTGTGGCATGGGCTGACACTAGACACTGTCATTACCGTATGAATCTCAGAAAAGAATCAGGTCAGCATGTCTGGGAAAAGTTAAATAAAATAATGATTCTTCTGCCACTATGCTGCATACAGCTGCACAATAATATTCATTACATGGAAAATACCACCACTAAATGTATTTAAATATTCTGGCTTACACAATTAATTGGGTTTTCTTTTTTGTATCTGCATGCAACACATACCTATTCGCTGTGTGTGCAAGCAATGCAATACTGTAAAAAGTTAAGCTGTGTGTGTTTGCCAGAAATTGTAATTGTTTGGAATGTATTCTCATACTAGTACTTGGTAATGAATGACTGGTGTTTTCTTGTTTTCCTTGTTCCAGGGTTCTGGCTGGTTTGGACTATAATTATAATACTGAGCTGCTGTTGTGTTTGTCACCACCGACGCACAAAGCACCGGTTGCAGCAGCAACAGCGGCAGCATGAAATAAACCTGATTGCATACCGGGAAGCGCACAACTATACCTCCCTGCCATTCTACTTCAGTAGGTATTGCAGTCTCATCGCAGGGCTGTCGGGAATTTCCAACCCAACATTATTCCTGGAAGTCATCACTTCACAACCAGTTAACCCAGCAGAGAGGTTTTCAATCCAAAGTTCTAGTTATTAATACCAGTACTCTCTAGTACCCACATTTTATCTTGCTTATAGTAGCAAGAGATTAAGGTTATTTTCTGTGTCTTGTGTCTACTGTATGGATGTACTGTTGTGTGTTTGAGCATTTTGCCCAAATGCACATGTTTGTTAGCAACTTTTTTTATTTTTGAGATTTGTACAGTGTTAATTTTGATGCACCAGATTTTAACCAAGAAAAAGCACACTGTAAAATGTAATTATTTCATTTGTAATTGCCAGAATATAATTAACTTTTTGTGTTCATTTTTTTCTCAATTTTTTGGTGTGGTAAATTGCTTAATACATGCTTAAGAAATTCATCCTAATCACATCCCTTTTTATTTGTTAGGGTTTTTGCCAAATTATCTACTGCCTGCCTATGAGGAAGTGGTGAACAGACCTCCAACCCCACCTCCACCGTATAGTGCCTTGCAGCCGGGCCCTCCAGCCAGCAGCAGCCCCTCGAGCCCAGAGCAAGTAGACAGAAACCCTCAGGCGGCACAAGTGAACACCCCACCAGCAGCTAACGATGCCATCTCCCAACACCCCAGCACCCTGGAATCTGAGCCACCCACAGCCTACATCCGGAGACAAGTCACAAAGCCTCATGTTGCTATCGAGCATGACAGCCTGGATGCCTGCGCAGAGGAACTGGCTGATCCAGCAGTCTCTCCAGACAAGGAAGGGGACTGTCAGAAAGAGCTGCTGAAAGACTTGAGCTGTGAAACCTTCTCGGACGACAAAGACAAGACCCCAGGAAGGCACCGGCGCTTCACCGGAGATTCAGGCATCGAGGTGTGCGTCTGCAGCCGGGGGAGCGAGGCAGACGATCTCAAGGAGCTGGACGGACTGCTTGATGAAGGATTGGACGGACCCATGGACTTCTGCGATGGCTGCAACACCTGTGACCCCCGAGCACACGAGGATGAGGAATTGGGACTGGCTGTCCCAGAGAGACACCAGGACAATGGGGAGCCTTCGCTGTCTCGGCATCCGACCTGCCTGTTGCTGCACACTATAAATGAGCAGGAATCCCCAAACAGTCAGAGTGCCAGCAGCGACCCACAAAGTTGAGCACAGGTTTGGTGCGTAGAAAAAGAGTTGAACAGAAACAGACTTTTGTTTTGTGATGGTGGTGTTTGAGGGGTGTCTGTGGTTGTTTATTTCTCAGTAAGACCCAGCAAAGCCTTTAGTAAAATGAGTGCTGTTCTGCTTTCAGAGGAGGACACCACTTTTTTTAAATGTTTTTATTAAACTTTACAAGGAGTGTATGCTACAGAAATCGAGGTAGTTTGCATATTTGGAAGGCAGACTGTTTCATGAAATGTTCACACCTTTGTTACAAGGAATTTGTGGCCTGTTCCAGGTAAGCAGACTGGCAACTGTACGCACTGAAGTGCTTTGCTGGAAAAATAAAACCGGAAGATTTTGTCTCCTGATTGCTAATTTTAATTAGGATTACAATCAAGGAGTAATACTGGGAAACAGATGGTGTCTTTTACTTGCTTTTGAAAATACATCATTTGATTTGTTTTTTTGTGGTGGAAAAGAGGCAGTTAGACCAGAATCTCTTCTTGGATAACAAACAGCTTCAACAGAGATCTCTTCAGAAGGAATATTCTTGCATACAGGTAATGGATAATGGTGGGATTTCTCTTGTCCCTCTGTGCAACACACATGATGCCCAGATTTGTTGTGTGTGTGGGTAGTATTTTAATTTTAAGTGATATTATTTTAAGAGCCAAAAAGCAACACGTTGCTGCTTTTGTAAGTGCATGTGTGTACATGCATCATACAATCACTTCACACAGTTATACAAGGAAATTATCTTTTCAGTTCTGATCTGGGACAGTTCTTACTGTGTTTCGATCCTTCTATTCAAGTATCGAAGACTTATAAATGACTGTTCTTTTTAGAGCAAGTCCTCTAGGGTGTTAGGAGATTTGTTTTTCTATATAAAATGTTTTCTAGCAAAATATATATATTTTTTTGTGTGTACTGTAAGCTTTAAATTAAGCATTTAAAATGTGCTGGCTAGGTTTTTGATTTTCTTCACTAGGCTATGAGTAAAGTCACCTCCTTTTCACCTCGGCTATAGTTGAGTGCTGAAATGAAAACGATACCTTACAACAATCAATCAATGACTTTGCATGGAATAAAAAAGTAATCTGCAACCCTGCTGTACCACAAAGGGTACTATATCATAATATAGCTTTACACACTGAAATCTGTTCTATTTCTGTTATTTTCCATGGTATATACAGTCTGCGATTGGTATCCTGAAACAAACAGCAATGGTACCTGTTAAGTTTGACTCCCGTCTGTTTGTTTTAAGTAATTACTAATATTCCGCCTAGGAAACGCTGATGGCTCATTATGTATGTTTACAAAGCTGGCAGACCTGTTGAGCAGATAAAAATAAAACGGGGGGGGGGGGTAATAATTGGATACACATCCATGAATAACCGAGAATAAAAGCCAAGTGTATGAGGGAAGGGGGAAAAGGGTCGTAGTAGACATGACCTCAAATTGATTTTTAATCAGATTTCATAGGTTCAGCTTAAAGGAGAGTAAAAACTTTGCACATCTCAAAAGGCATCTCAGTACATTTCAGATGGAGGCCTCCTGGAGTTATCTAAGATTACTTAGAGCTTTGTTCCAGCAAAGGCATACTAGAGAGAGAAGCAAACTATACTGCAAAAAATTGAAAAACAAGTTAGTGGACAATACCAAGTACCATTGCTTGAGAAATTCAGTACCAGTATCTACTGTCTCCTAAATGAACATTATACAATTTACCTAGATATCTGTTACAGGTGTAAACGTGCATTTTAATGGGAAAGGATACTAGTTTTTGTTATCCTAGGCGGTGTCTGTCTTTTGTGTTCTAATCATAAGTACAAGCCATTGTTTTGCCTTTTATGCCAACAGATTGCCCTGCTGGCTCTGTTCGGACACCTCATTTTCAAGGGCCTTTACTTGACAATAGATGGCCTTAGATTATTAATGCTGCATAATTGCTGAAGAAAATAGTTTTTTTATGCACAAGTGCAAAACTTAATTATTTTTATGTTAAAACATACCAGTTACATTATTTTTTGAAGAAAGATGATTATATTCAATTCATATTACTTTTATAAAAGCATTGTGTTAAAGGCCACTTTAAGACTTGTGTACAGGTGGAAAATAAATATCAAGTTCTGTGTTGAGGATGTATCACCTTTTTTGTGTGTGTGTGTGTGTGTGTTGTGGAGATCAAAGCACAACTGCATGATAGTGTCGCGTATATAACGCAATGCTGATCCAACCTGCCAGGTGGTGTTTTTGCAAATTCTATTGTAATTCCTTGTTTTAAAGAAAGAAACTGACAAAAACAGCACACAGTTAAATAAAAAATATGAATGCAATTTGAATCTACTTGCTCATTAAAGAATTTAGAACATTGGGTTTTGTTTTTTTTTTTTTTTTTGGGGGGAGGGGGGAATAGAAGTGAAAGTTGATTTGGGAGGGCCAGCTTTGCCCATCCCTGGAAGAGACATTCAGTTGTAAAATAATGTGGAGAAGGGGTCTAAAATTGTATGCACGCGAAAAGCTGGGCGACACAGTGCAGCTTAACCCAGAACAGAGAAAGATTACTTGGCATTACAGTGGGAGAATGTAAGAATTGAAATAACTCGTCGTTTAGAAAAACATGAGCTTATGTGTTTTCTTTTAGTTTGTTTTTGATTATTAAGAAAACCAGATTTCAGCTTTGTAGACTACACTGTTTTCCTATGTTCAGATAATGTAGAGCAGTTAAGGTAGTTCAGTTATTTGGAGAAAAAAAAAATGATTAGCGTGTGCAGTATCTTATGTCTGATTCATATTGACAATGATGATGAAAGTGTTAAATCTGCTGTAATGGAAAATGCATGAAAAGTTTTTTTGTTTGTTTTTTTTCCCCCTATTTTCTATTTTAGAAGGTGCATAGTAGCATTTTGGAAATACTGAACATGTGTAAAGTGTGTTCTGATATAATATATAAAAAGAGATCTTCAAAGTTATAAATACTTGTTAATGAAGTGTTTCTGAGGTTCTTGCACTATGTTATTGTTACAAGTTATGTACTAAGGGCTTGTACTGTCTACAGAATATCACTGAATAACAGACAATACAATATTTCTGTATATGTAGGCTTTTAATGAAATGTATGTATTGTTTCATTCTTGAATATATGCCCTTTTTGAATGTATTGTTTAAGTTCAAAGAAGCCACTGGGGCCGATGCATTTAAAGGAGAGATTAAAAAAAAATACTACAACTCCCTTTTTTAATGTGTACCTTTTTATGGCCTTTGAAACCCTATCTTTTAATTGCTGGCATCTCCTAAACTGTTTTTGATCCTGACTTCATGTTTTCAGTGTTTGACCTGTGACCTATTGCGGCTGCCATATGTTGATCGTTTGTCTCCCCTGTATTCAGTCATTTGCAGGGTTATGTAAACCTTGCATGCTAAATGTTGTAAGAAAAGGCCTAATATTTTCTTAATATCTATTGAGACATAATTGAAAATTACCAGACACAATTAACAATTTCAATTGACAATTGGCCCCTCCTTATCAACACCTGACTTAAGAACATGTCACCTCCCCCTACCGTTGTGAGGACAGATTGAAATAGCACTCACCCACTCCTAGCAACCATTCTGTGTATTGAACCAATTCAGTTATCAACAAAAAAGTCAATTAAATGATTATTAAAAGTAAATTACAAATACAGAAACTGTCAAAAATACCAGATCTTACAACATGTAGGGCTCTTCAAGTGCATTTTTATTTTGTGCCAATTGGATAGTGAACTATACAGATAGATTCATATATATATATATATATATATATATATATATATATATATATATATATATATATACACACACACACACACACATACTGTGTACTTGTTGAAATTGGAATTTCTAAAGGTGTACTCTGAGACAATTATACTTTATTATACAGGAGATTTTAAATGCTTTAGCTTTTGTTTTATCTTTTGAAGGGGAGGCATAATCCTAAACATTAAGTGTTTAATTATATGTTTATGATTTATATAACATTTCCCTTTTTAATTATTAATTATTAATTATTCAGTGGTACATTTCAGTGTTCACCCTGGAATTCCTAAGTCTGGCGTTCACTTTGAATTTCTGGGGCTGGAGGACAACTCCGAATTTGCTCTGTAAGTTAGGCAGGGGCTGATCGGCTGGTACCTTCAGGGTGAACTGCTGCAGCATCCAGCCCAGAAACAGGAAGAGCTCCATCTGGGCTAGCGACTGCCCTAGACAGACCTGCACCTCTGCCCCAAACGGGAGGTAGCTGGCAGAGGGGGAATAAACTTCCTTCTCCTCTTCATCGAGAAAGCGGCCTGGAAAGTGAAGGACTAGAGAATCGCTCATCGTTACACACATACACCTGAATTAAGGTGGTCAGTAGTCCATTAAAGTGGATTTATTGTCAGCCCTCTTCACTCTGCAGTTCAACCAATGGGAGTATAGTGGGTACTCTGTTTAAATAAATGCAGTTGAGAGTAGACATGTAAGGGAATGACTGTGACAACTTGAAGATTTCAGCAGGATAGCTGTGTCTTAGGTTCGTGACATGAGAATATAATTGAAAGGACTTATCAACGTTACGTCATATATGATTTGTTCCAGTAGTAATTGGTCATAAATAGCCATTATGCTATAAATAAATAAATAACAACACATACTTTAAAAACTTTGCCATGATATGAACCCTATCAATCCAGCCATTGTAAAATCTTGATACTTACAAGGGTCAAATATGTATGGGTTTTTCCATTCCTTTTCATCGTGGTGCGAGGACCAAAGACTAATAATGACTTGAGTTCCTTTCGAGATAGTAAAAGCACCAATACTGTAAATAAATCAATAGAAACAGTAACATGCCTGAGGCGAGCCCTGGTGAAAAGTATTCGGAGCGGGGTGCCACCTGGTCTGCATTTAACTGATTTGGCCCATTGCCGGTGAAAAGATCAAACCTGGCAGTAACAATGGCAACGCGAACTTTATACAAATCTTGGTATCCCTGAATAATGGTTTCCACTTTACAAAACACGCTAAATGCAAGACATCTCACAAGTAGAATAATGCTATCCGAAACATTCTTTTTTCTAGGAAACTCTATATTTTCTTTAATTAATGCTGTACCTGTCTCTCCTACATATTTTATGTTGTTACATTTTTGGCAAAATATACCATAAACCAGGCTAGTTCTACACTACAGATTTCTTAAGTCTGAATGTTTATCTTCCCTATTTGCGATTTTCCGTTTTTCTTCACGAATATATTTGAATCCCCGACATGTGCTCTAACAGGGTTTAAAGTCCTGTAATATGTCTATATGATCCGTCTGTATTTACTGTTGACCACAATGGCAGCTACATTTGTATTACATTATAAAGCCACCAGCGGCGCTTTTGGAAATATTTCTAATCATGTTATTTTTATTAGAAGTATACGTAAATGCTTCCAAACTACGTTTGAAATCTTGGATAGTAATTTAGACTATGCAATTATTAATGCTGTTTTTACAGCTAATATTCTCTTTCATTATACTCTAGTTTTTTCATTATACTCAAGTAGTTTAATTTGTCAACGTTTTAAAATTCTCTCACTACATATCAGCAGTGATTTGGAGCCTCATTTTTCCAGTTTCCAAATATGCAGAGCAGTACCACTTTCCTCCTGCAGGTGTCTTCGTGGGTCAGTATACCATAGTACACTGTATGTCAATCGAAGAACGTTTTAGTTTCATCAGAAGCACTGACTGACAGACGACTGATTATAACAGGACACATATTTAATAAAATGATGTACTGCGTGTAGTAGTCGGTGTGTGTTATCTGCTTTGTCTGTGGGCTTGGATGATATTGCGGCAGAGTTTTGAACTGAGTGATTTTTTAATGCTTCAGTTCCGTGTTTGGTCCCATTGGGGACACCGTAGCCTCCGCTTCCCTTGTTGTCAGTATGGCTTCCCCGGACTCGCAGCCCAGATTCGGACAGTCTGTGAAGGGATTGCTGTCCGAGAAAGTGAGCTCCTGCAGCGGCGATGTGATTGCGCTCACTCGGCAGGTGTTGAAAGGCTCCCGCAGCCAAGAGGTGATTGTTCCTCTCTCTCTTCTGCATCATGTTGTTGTGGCAGCTTGTCCCAAATATTGCGTTCTGCAGCGTTACAAAAGCACAGACTATACTGTACATATTTGGAAAACCGTAATTCGTTACATACGTGATAATAATATTGTCAGTTTACTCGGTGCACGGTGTGCTGAGGCTTTTAAGTAAAAGTACAGAATAGCCTGGGCTGTTAGTGTTCGGGTGGGGGGTTGATCACGTTATGTCCCTTAAAGATTGAGTCGCCTCTGTTTCTTCATTAGCAGTTGCTATGCGTACGGCTGCTGTACATATTGGAAGAATTGTGGGTGCGTTCACGGAGTTCACGCTTTTGTTTTCTCTCTTGTGACTTGAATGAAACTCTGATTCTGTTTCACTGATAGTGTGAAAAGGAAGCACTTATTTCTAATTCAAACCGAACACTGCAGCCAGTTCAGTGAAATTTCTTCTCTCAGATTTAAAATATTTAATTAAACCAAATTAACTTAACTTGCCGACTGCGTTCGGTTTGAATTAAAGTAAGGATTTTTTTTTTTTTTACATTAACACACAAAACAGAATTACAATCAAGTTAACGGTTGCTACGTTACTACAATCAACACCTTTTCCAGAGTTTAATTGAACGGAGTCGACGAAAAAAGAGGTCATCATGTGATCAACCACCCACCAAAAAAAAAAAAAAAAAAAAAACCGGAGAGGCCGAAGTATAGGTTCCTGCTAGGTATTGACCTAATGTTAATCCGTGGAATCTCACAATGCTTTGTTAGTCGGTACTGGATTCCTGCCAGTGTTTCACCACACAGAGCCCGTGTTGTTCACTTAATCATATAGTATTAACCCCCTTCCCTAACCTCCCTCTCTCTCTCGGTTTGTATGTTCTAGCTTCTTGGACAGGCGGCCCGGAATATGGTTATGCAAGAGGATGCTATACTACACTCTGAAGATGTAAGCAATTGATAATCAAAGCGGTTTGCAGTCTTTCCAATCCGCAACCCTTATATCTCACTTTGTAACACGATCACGCACCTTTGGCAATATCCCCAGAAACGCAGACTTCAAATCGGTTTCTGTAAAAGCCCCCAGTGTTCACAGGATGATGTTTATTACAATCCGATTTATCTGTGTTCTTTTTACAGAGTCTAAGAAAAATGGCAATTATAACAACGCATTTACAGTACCAGTACGTATATGGTTTTTTGTAACCTAAGTAGAAAACTTTATTTGTAAATACAATTAACCGTCAAAACTTTTTGTGGTTCCTGTATGCAATTGTAAAGTCTACTCCTGAAACTTCTGACACAGTTCACTTTGTGATCATTTTACTTTGATAATTTCCTCAGAAACCTCATGAATTTGTTCACAGTTCTTAAAGAAACTGTGTGTTTTTAATAATAATAATATATTATGTATTTTTTTGTCCACCTGGATTTATGTTTTCATTTTTTTTTTCTTTCTCTCACAGACAAGAAGCCATTCAGAAAAAGTAAGCCTAAACATCCGTCTTGTATATGAACCCACATGCATATTTTTGGTTTGGAAAATGTCAAAGTAAATATTTCTATATAATGCAGTTATAACTTAACAATAATATCAAGACCAATCAAAGCCTTACTTGCCGATGTGTTTAAAATGTGCAATATGCAACAGCATGGCAGATTGATAGTAAAACTGCTTTGCTCTGCTGTTTGTGAGAGTACACAGTACTGGCTTGATAAAGGCTAATCATGAGTGCCTCTTTATTTCTTTCCTTCCTTCCCAGTAGAGAAAGGTAATAAACACTAGCCAGCAGACCCAGCATCCTCTAGTGCACTTTGAAAATCAAGTTATTATTATTTTATTGTGTTGAATTTTTTTTTGAATATGTGTTTTTTTTTTTTTTTTGCAGCGTTGAACACTCAAAAAACCTTCAGGACCAGTTGAAGCACTTGCTGAAGTAAGCTTTGTTGTGAAGAGGCACAGCCCAAGCAGAACATGCTGATTGTGGCGAATCGCAGATGAGCAGTGTGCTCTTCTTCTTCATGTCTTTCACATGCATGTTCCAGGTTTCTTTGTTCCAGCCATGCAGGATTAGATTTTCATCCAGAACTCAACACACTCGAGAATTCCAAGGTAGAACAGTAAACTGAAAGGGCCCTGCAGCTCGCTAATGCCTTCATCAGTGACATTGTTGCATGGAGAGGTAACTTGTTATACAATCAATGCCAGGGTATCTCTCTTGTACACTTGGATGCCCCCTTTTTTTGTACATACTGTTTGAATGAAATGTTTCACTCAGTTAATAAAATCATTAGAAAATTAAACACTGTTTTTTCTTTCTGTGCATCTTTATTGCCAGTACAACTACACACATACCCAGTTATCTAATTACTGCAGTTAATTTACAGCAAACCTTACAGGAAGAGCCGTGAAGGAGAAATTGTTGCAAGCAGGAATAATCTTGTTTGGTTTCTGTACATCCTGCTTGTGAAACAACTGTGTGAGGGGAAATGAGAAAAAAAAAAATGCTGCCTTTGCTTCTGCAACAGCTCATAAAAAATGTTTTGGATGCATACTTCATATTTCAGGACTATTTTTTTATTATCTTTGAACAAGTGTTTAAATAGCTACCATATGTAGTTCATAGTTTTTGGGATCTTCTGTATGATACATCTGCCATAATCACATACCTCACTACCTCAAAGACAAGCTGAGGTGCAGACTTCATATTTGCAATGTTTTATTGGTCTGGATATTGGCCTCAATATGGCTGTCGTTAAGGTAATGTGATTTTTTTTCTTCTGCATCCTTGATGGAACTCTTTTGAGATACTGTTTGGTATTTGTTACTTAGCTGTATTCTGGGATTATTTCATTAAAGTCCAATTAAATGGGTTGTCCAGTAATAATAATAATAATAAAAATATGTTCACTGCTGCATTGTTCTGAGCTCTGGCAATATTATGCATATCTGTTTAACAAAACTTTCTATCAGACATGCACTGCCACTATCGATGTGTTATTTCTGTCCACAAAACATCTAGTTGTTTCTGCTGTAGTCATTTTTAGGTATCTTTCTTTGATGACGATTTGCATGTGCCATTCTCCAGCAGGCTTTGTTATCAAAAGCAGATTCCCCTTTGTAGCTGGTGAACTGCATGTTTGCAAAGCATCACGGGTACGCTTTTGCGTGTACTACTGCTGCTGGTCTGGGCGAGAGAATGTCGGAGTGTTGCGCAAACAGCAGGTAAACTGCAAACACACCGGGTTTTGGTTGAAATTACTTTATGCAGTTAGAAGAAAATACACCATTTGTTTAATAATTTCTTGTCAATTCTATTTTAAACGCGTTAATCTTGCTCGGCTAGTACAATACAAAGTACAAGATCAATACGTTCATGTTTGTGCACCTCGGGCACTGTACTGTGCATACAAGCGATTTCTCTAAAAAGCAGCGTGCTGTAGCGTATACAACATATGTAATGTATATTGCATGAAACCTCTGTCTTTTGTGATGGTGTTTATAAGGTACGAGGCTATTTAAAGATCGATTCGATTGCAATGCATTACCCACATGGAGCATGTTAACAAGTCCACTGCATTAAATGTAAAGATTAATCCTGCCTTCCCTTCCCATATAGCGATTCTGTGCCTGCGTGTGACTCCAAAGCATCGACTATCCACAGTGATGTAAAGGTAATATTCTTTCTTTCTTTCTTTATATTATTTTAGCAGACAATAATTCTAATAAATGTTTAGCATATTGTTGCAGTATTAGTAAAGCCATTGCAGTATTCCAGGTACATGTTTTGTTAAATTGCACTGCTTTAGGTTGCAAAGAATCCGGTGCCTCAGAATATAAGTCATTGGCTAAATTTGGACGCACAAAATAAATGTTAATAATGAACACAGGACGCCAAAAGGGCAACGTGGCTAATAGTCAGCCATTACACTGAAATTAGTTTGGTAGCACTCTGAGGTGCCCTTCATTTGCCCCTACACTAATTTCAGGCGTTTACAATATGTGCAGTTACAAGTTCCTTGCTGTCAGTGAGTTTGCTGTCTTTTATCGGGCACTCTGTGTCAAGGGCTTCTCTTTGTAGGTTGATAATGCAATTGTGAACCTGAGTGTCTCTCACAGGATTACTATGGAAAGCAGCTGCAGAAAAGTGAGGACCTTAAGACAAATGCTTGCACGACCTCGGCCAAACCCACCCCAGCATTCATTCGGAAAGCCTTGAAAGAAGTCCACTCAGAAATCACCTCCAGGTGTTTGAAAAAAATAAATACAGATGATTGTTATATTTTACAAATAAAGCTATTGATGGTGGTTGAGACCGGAAAAATGGCATACCATCAAAACATAGCTGAACTGTTTTTCTGTATTGACTAAAGTTTGTGAACCCTTTAATTTCAATACAATTCAATACATTTGCCTTATGATATACAATATATCAAAAAAGGCAAAAAAAAACCAAAAAAAAAACCACTTGTCTTTTCAATGGACTACAAATGTCTTTTAAATATGCGCCCATCTTGGTGTGGCCTCCCTTGCCCTGATGACCATGTTGGTATATGGGCTTATGGGTATATGGCTTTTCATTGCCCAGTTCATAATTCCATAAGCAAATCAGATTCTTCTGAATCATCTTACAATTATATAACAGAAAAATAATATGCAAATATTTTGTTTGTTGGAATACAAATGGAATATACTAGGATCAATCGATTAAAACTATAATAGTGAATGAGAAAAAAGTGTGCTTGAAGCTTCTGTTGTGTCTCTAAGAGCATTTTAAGCCTTGTGTCTCGTCTAGGTATTATGGCTGCGGGCTGGTGGTCCCCGAGTCTCTGGAGAGCTGCCGGGTCTTGGATCTGGGCTGTGGGAGCGGGCAGGACTGCTTCATGTTGAGCCAGCTGGTCGGGGAGAAGGGTCACGTCACAGGAATCGACATGACTGAGGAGCAGGTACTGCATGGGCAGAGGGGCCTTAACCCCCCAGTTCAGATCCCTGATTTCAATAGAAAATCTGTGACAAATCATTCATCAAAGTAAGCACAAAAATCTTTGTGTTATTTCTGGAAAATTTCTAAGATTGTATATTTTTGCAAATTAGTACCAGTCACACCCCCATTAGCAACCCTCTTTGAAGGTTCCCCTTTTCTCGCAGTCTGTAACACTTTCTATTCTAAACATTTCGAGTGCGGAGTCTCATTGCAGCACAAATTATTTGACTTGGGTGACCATTTCTTTAATGTACCCCCCCCCCAAAAAAAAATAGAGGAGCGTCCCACCACAGAGATTCATTCAGATACCATTTTAACTGAAGCCTGGCCAGTAACGAGATTAACCGTCAAGGCTTGAGTTTGGGGGAAAAAAACCCTCTTATAAGCTAAAGTGGACTAGTTTGCTAACCATAAGTCTCTACTAATTGTGTCACTTTGCAGCTTGCAGTGGCGAGGAAGCACATTGATTACCACACCAAGAAGTTTGGTTTTAAGAAACCAAATGTGGATTTTGTTCAGGGATACATGGAGTTGCTGGGAGAGGCAGGGCTGAAGGACAGCAGCTATGACATCATTATGTGGGTGAAGGGGTTCTCGTTTCTGCTCAGATTTCTCCTTTATCTCACTCTATAACGGCAGTGTAATCAGACTGGTTGTAGTCTGGCAAAATGTCAGTTGGCAGCATTCAGCTCTGACAAATATTTTGCACAAATTCTGCTTTTCAAGGCTTCAAGCAGGCAGACAACTTTGTAATCATCCTACAGGACAAAGTGCATGTGTGGTAATCAGATAATCCTTGTAAAAGTGTACCACAGTAAATTTGCATGGTCACTTATCAGTATTCCTGTGCTTTTCACATGGTTACTCTGCATTTATCACAGTTTACCTTAGTTTGCCATGTTTTGGCCTTTTTTCAGTATGTCTTACTATAACTCTCAGTGCTTTACCATGCTTTCACTGTGTTTCATTACACTTTGCATTTTCTTCCAATAAATTACAGAACTTTGTAATCGGAGATTGCACATTTTTAGTACTCTTGAATGACTATCTCCATTATTATGCAACTAGTGACTAGTATATATTTTTTTGTATGTCTTTTTAAGTGGCTGATTATCTAGTGTGTTTGATTTCATTGCAGATCAAACTGTGTGGTTAACCTGTCTCCAGATAAAGCAGCTGTGCTGAGAGAAGTTTACCGTGTTCTGAAGGTACAGTGACCAAAAACAGAGCTTTTCTGCTGATATTCATCAGTAGTCAAACTGAGTGCCATCAGTGTTCTTCAAAGGGACAGTGCTGTGTGTGTGTGTTCTTGCATGTGTCATGCTTTCATTAATGGGAATTGAAAGTTTTTTTTTTTTGCTGTCACTTTCCAGGATGGTGGAGAGATGTATTTCAGTGATGTCTACAGCAACCAAGCCCTGACTAAGGAGATTAGGGAGCACAGAGTATTATGGGGTACGTGTAATGAAAGAGATCAGGCAGCTCTCTCATTTTATAAACGTTAAACTGAAACACTAGATTCACAACTCCTGGAAAAAAGAGTAATCTGTTAATAAACGTTAAGAGCTCCAAATCTGTCCTTAACTGAAAACATTCTTCTCTGTTACCAGGGGAGTGTCTGGGCGGGGCGCTCTGGTGGGAGGATCTTGTTCGATTGGCTCAAGAGGTGGGCTTCTCCCCCCCACGACTGGTCACTGCCAGCCATGTCGCCATTGGCAACAAGGAACTTGAGAGCATTGTGGGTGAGTGGAAGAGAGAGTCGGAAGCTATGCGCCAACAAGTGATCATCACACACAGAAATACTACGACTACAACAGACCTGTAACAGTTCACTGTAATTGTATAGGAGCTATAACTGCAGTTTATCATAAACTACGTTTATCTTTAGTGTTGTGAAATATTTATATATCCTAAATTAACTTAAAAAAAACTGATGACCCCAAAGATTCCCAGAACAATAAACAGGGGAGCAGTAATACAGTTATAAAAGCTGACAGGACGTAATTACATTGATTTTAGTTACCACTCCTTTAAGCATGAATACCTAAACCATAAGCTGCCACTGTTCATCCTGATACTATCTAGGTCTGCTGAGAAACTTCTAATTCTGTGTTCCAGGTTATTACACTTGACTTTGCCAGATTGATATATAACAAGGTTCAATTGCACAAGCTCAGAAATTGTGATACCACTAGCCCAAGTGAAGAAACAAGTTGTCCTGCCAGGAGAAGGTGGCAAGAAGTAACATAATCAATGACAAAAGTAGAGAAATAATTCAAGTCAGACAAAAACACTTACAACAATCCTAAAAACACTAATACATGTGCATGAGAACGAACCATTGTTCCAAATCTCACCACTTCATGGACAATGGTTCTTGAGATCTATCCCTGAAATCTGAGGGCTGGAGCATTTGTAGAAAAGTTTTGTAACCCTTCAGCTATTTGTCCTGTAAAGCTTATAAAAGCTAAAATGAAGGCTTCACTTCCATGTATGGTCTTCAAACATATCAATGCAGACATTTGTATTTACCAGAATGTATTGTATATTAAAAATAAGTCTGATTTTCATACCCTCGAATTCCCCAGGAGAGAACTAAACTAAGCAGGGCTGATTGAATGGGAATCTGTGCCAAGTACAGTATTAAGCTTTTCCCATGTTCTCCACATACTGTAACAGAGTGTGGAAATGTACACCCCCGCTTGATACATTGAGCATGATTACATTGTGAAGGTATTCTCCTACAGGCTCCAAGTAGGCTTGGAATTTTGGTTTTATGTCAAAATTGTCTGTGAGATTTTATGAGTAATTTGGCCAAACTGAACGTTTCCAGAGAGATACACTGTTCATAGCATTGCTACACAAGCGGCCAGTGGTTTCCAGAGAGATACACTGTTCATAGCATTGCTACACAAGCGGCCAGTGGTTTCCAGAGAGATACACTGTTCATAGCATTGCTACACAAGCGGCCAGTGGTTTCCAGAGAGATACACTGTTCATAGCATTGCTACACAAGCGGCCAGTGGTTTCCAGAGAGATACACTGTTCATAGCATTGCTACACAAGCGGCCAGTGGTTTCCAGAGAGATACACTGTTCATAGCATTGCTACACAAGCGGCCAGTGGTTTCCAGAGAGATACACTGTTCATAGCATTGCTACACAAGCGGCCAGTGGTTTATACCAAGGCTACGATTGTTACAAGAGCCAGCAGCAAGTTTAACAGATTTTATTTAATTTTTTTTAATCATTCCAATTCTGTCTCATCTCAACAGGTGACTACAAATTTGTTTCTGCAACCTACCGTCTCTTTAAAGTCCCAAAGAGCTGTCCCAAGGAGAGGTCCCAGGTCATTTACAATGGCTCCATCACCAACTGGGAACAGTTTTTGGAGTTTGATGCTAACTACACCTTTAAGGTGAGTGTCTAAGTAATTCCAAGATACCTTTACAAAAGAAGTCCTGTCTTAGACTGTGCATATCATTATACAAGGTGGTCTGTTTTCGTGTTCCTGATTAATGGTACAAATGCTCTATTTTAATGAATTTAGTATTCCTTGTGTACAGAAAGGCAGACTGATATCTCATTTGTTTTCCATATTCAGTTCTTTTCAGCCCTTTGCTTGGGTGTGACTGTGATAGTACAGTGAGCTTATAAAAAATGTTACGAATGCTGTTCACTCATGTATAACTAACGTGAATATCATTGCTCTCACAGGAAGGAGAAGCAATGGTTGTGGATGGGGACGCAGCAGCCATTCTGAGGAGTTCCAGGTTTGCAGATGACTTCATGATCCGCCCTGTAGAGGGAGGCGCAGCTGCAGGTGTTGGATGTTGTCCTGTGAAACCAAAGGTTTGTTTTGGGCACACTGTCTATCTTAAATAGTTTCGCTTGTGAACGTAGTAACAGCTTATTTAGCTATTTCCAACCTGGTCAGTATTAGCCGAGATTGTTGGTGAGTGAAAGCCATTTGTATTTAATGGCTGATAACAAAACTTGGCCTGGGTGTGACATCTAAGTTATTGTAACTAATGTGTAATTGTTGTCTAGATTTGTTCCATGTGGTGTTCCTTCCTCATGTATTCCTCATGGTTGAGGCTGTATTTTATTTTATGTTTTACAGTTATCACAGATTTCATATTTTCTGTGAAATTTACCTTTTGCCATGTAATATGTAGTTCCCAGTGAAAATTTGAATTTCTGAAAGAATAGGGTAAATATACATTAAAAATAAAATACAGCAGATATTTGCCTTAACACACTACCTGTTGCATTGCATTTAGGAAGCTTCCGGGAAATGATTGATCCCTGTTGTTCATTCAAAAGTATAATGATCTTACTTTTCAGTCATATTTTCTTGGTAAGAATGCAGAATGTAAGCTGATGTAAAATGTATGGCCAGCACTGTACCAGCTAAAGCACCAAGGCCAAGCAGCAAGATGTCCTAGAAATGTAGCCTTGGCATTTTTAAAATGCATTATCAGCCCATTCTAAATAGAACATGTGCTTTGATTAGAATACATAACATTTTAGGAAACGCTGTCGAATCTCATGCATTCCAAGCAGACATGCATTCCACACCCCTAAAAAATGTCAGTATCATTTACCAAGGCTGTGTCTTATACTGTTTTATTTGCATATTAATTACTACATTTATCAACAGTGAGCATTTTCCCCCAATAGTGATGAGACCATTTTTATCCTGTACATATCCCACATGCATTATAAATAATATGCTATCATAAAGTTTCAATGTTTAGGAAGTGACATGGAAAGGAACATTCCTGAAAAAGCACTAATGTCATCATCAAAGGTAATGATTAAGCAAGGCTTACCACCACATTCTCGAGTCATGATTTGTTAATTATTTGCAAGGCAACTCCTGCACGTGATTCCATCCCTCAGTTGCAGAGTGAGACTATGACTATGAAGTGGGGGAGGGAGGGCTGGGAACTTTGTGCAGGAACTGCCAAAGGAGAAAATGTTCTTGGTGGGGTTGAGGCATGCAGACTTATCATGGACTGTGGCTTTTTGAAGAACAGAAGCAAACAGGAGATAAATGCAGTAGTACTTCTTTCATTCCTTCTTTATTTGAAATAAACAGCGCTAGAAAACAGATTCGGAAAAGTTGATTATATTTGGCTTGTAAAATAGTGAAGAATATTGGAAGGGTGTAATTTGGGTACAGATACTCTGTTACCAGTTAACTGTCTTTCAGCCCTCATCCAGCAAGTTAATCAGTTAATCTTTGCCCTTTTAGTTCCTGTCTGAACAGCATGGAATCGGCACTGTCACATCCACAATCATCCCTCAGTCAACGGCCTTTTTTCAGTAATGCAACATCTTGAAATATACTTCCAATATACTTAAAATAGATAAGTCCCTTATTATTATTATTATTGGGTTAACTTCTAACCTGAGTCTATAAGAAGCTAAAGAAAAGCATGTAATGAACTTATTTTAATAGCAAGCCATCCTTTCTCTAGCACAGGGCAAATATTGTATGTGTGATGTTATTAAATGTAGAAAATAAATGCTTAGCATTTTAAAATGCAATAGCTATGCTGAATAAATGAGCTGCTGCAATGCAGTACAGCCATTGCCTGCAGCGGGACTGCTTGTGATGTGGTTGTTTCACGCCCCCTGAAAAGTCTGTGAACCCGCATGGGTTTCCGATCCCCGCTACGAGAATAACTGCAGTGTACACTACGCCTAGTTCTGGGTATAGGCTGAGTTTGTAACTCCAGTAAATATGAGACTGGAAGGCAATGAACCACAATCACACAGAGCAGTCACAAAACAATTTCTCATGACCTTGGAATTTCATAGTAGTCATTTTCCAACACAAAGATTTAGATATACAGTTCCAGTACAGGAACAGTATGAAGAGAAATTGATTTTGGATTCAATAAGGTATGTAAAATATCCTTACATTTTTTTAAAAATATACATATGTTATTAAAAGTAAGTGTTCAGCATGCACACGTACAAGACATGTGACCTGCTGTTCTGCTTGAGGTTCAGAATACACGTGACTGTCTGGACTCTAAACAAAGCCATAAAAATGCCTGTGCTGTTCATACAAAATGTTCACATCCAGACTGTGTCCACGAAGATAAGTGGCATTCTTCCATCAATAAAGATCACAAAAGGCATGATTTGTAGCAATTGTATTGGATAAGAGGTGTCAATTAAAATGTTACATTTTTCAACTTTGTCATTTTCACTGAATAAGCCATAACATCACTGAATGTTGTCGAAATTCTGATAAGGATTTTCTTATGTTATTTTTTGTTGTTTTTACCCTACAGGAAATTATTGTGAACCCATTTGAGCTGGCAAAACGCCTGGAACCTGCTGATATCAAACCAGCCACAGGAGGGTGCTGTGGAACAAAGGCCTCTGGATGCTCCTAAATCAAGGACCATCATGGACCAGGAATTTAAGCCAGAGAATCCTGTTCAGTTTACAATGATTGTCAATATGGCTTTATGATAATAGCATTTATTATTTCAAATGGTAGTGCCTACACCTGAATCAGTTTTTGCACTGTTGTAAAACCTAATCATGTGACTGCTCTTGAAACCTAAACTCAGGATTAGGGTAAAACCCTGATTGGCAAAACAATGCCATGTCACTCTGTGCAGTGTAAGAGTAATCAGTGCATTTTTCATTGGATGATGACTGAAAGCAGATCTGGGTGCATTACATTTATTTGTAATGTTTGGTTTTCTGTGTTAATAGCACGACTGTTTAACTTTTTTGGATTTTACTGGTTTATGATACTAATAAAATGAGCGCTGAAAGGCTTGGTGATGGGTCATATAAGCGAGTTGCTATTGATATGCAGTGTGGTTTCAGAATCCATGCCATACAAATTCCTTTATACCGACAGGCCTTTAGCAAGCAAAGCAACATGTGGGGTATAGAAAAGAATGATGAAACAGCTATTGGGTGTTGTCGATCATAGTATGAAACGATCAATATCAAATAATTAACTACATACACGCAGTTTGCATTTTGTTAAAACCATGAGCTGAAATTGGCCTATGTTTTTGACCACAATTGTTTTCTGTATTACCTGCTATCACCACCAGAGGTCACAAGTATAATAGTAACTGCAAAAGTCTATTAAACAAGATGCGCCAACAACGCCTAACACACCGGTGTAAATAAATAAACTGGCACACAAACAAACGTACTTAAAATTCTAAATATTATGAGAGCATCTATGATCAACCTTAATATCGCAAGTACGGTAACAAGCTCCCAGGTAACACATTAAACACAGGGTTTAATGAACTCATTCCATAACCCTGCGGCGCCCTGCAATTCGCTATGATGCCAAACCAGGTTCAAGAAGCCTCTCACTTGGAATCGCTTTACCTGTTGCACCTCCTCGAGCATTTCCCTATCACACTAAATGTCTCTGCGCCACATAACCTTAGTAATGAAGATATTGAGAAACCCCGAGTCGAAAAATGTGTGAAATAAATGTATTTCCATTGTAATACATGGTACCAGGCAATCGTTGTTCTTTACATGAACTACATTTGGTTTATCATGTGGTTCTTTCAACCCTGTGTGTATGAGATCTACTTTGTCAATAAATGTGCAATACTATTACGATTTATGGGCATAATTTAATTAGCTATAATCCGTATGCCCACGCCCAACCCCTAAGATTTGATATAGTATTTTCCGACTTATATGAAAAACGGTAGTTAAAATATATTGAATGTGTACTACTATTTATCTTTGCATTACTAGACTATAGATAAACGCGCCCTTTATCAACTACTGTATGAGCAAAACCTCCCCTTCGTTTTATTTGCATTGGAACGCGCCATCGCTACTTTATTCGCAGTGCAATGTAAATGTATAAATGAACGTTTTATTGTAGTTTGGGATGCAGTCGTGAACAGTTCATGTGTTGTTGTGGTAACTAGTCCTTTATCTTGCTTAAATGAACTGGCCCTTTGAAACTGGCTTACCGTACCTACCATTTCTAGAAATGTTACCACACGTTTGTCGTATGGTTAAACTAGTCTTGTCGTCACCCAGTTAACTTGCAATCATTAATGTTCCTGACAAGAAGCAAGTGCGCGTGTGGTAACCAGAGGGATGAATGCGTTTCTGACAGGCAGACGTATTTTTCCAATGCAATAATAACAAAAGAATTGTCTTTAACAGCAGAATATCGTGTTGGAACGTATTTTAAATGGATTGTGAATGATACGTTAGCATGTCATGTGTCTCGCAGTGTACGTAGGTCTGCAGTAAAAGCACCTGCATACTGTATGGCTTGTATAAGCAGTACTATCCTGGGGACGCAACGGTGTAAATGTATCTTCTCTTCCACTAATGCTTCAGCTGTCTTCTGTGCAAATGAGTATTGTATTAAATGAGTATTAAATCATTGGTCGTGTTGTTGCAGCGCAGTTCTGCACAAACGCGCGTTCTTCGAGGGATGCCGTGTGACGTCATTAAGCTCCACCCGCTGAAATCTGTGCCGAGCCTGCATGGCTGCGGTGAACCAGAGGCGATGCAGAGATCACAAGGGACCTGACAAGCGTAATGCAAATAGCGACTAAAACTACTGCGGGGAATGACATGTTATCTTTATGCAAAGAAGGACGAACAGCATTATCCACGATATAGTAAATAAATGGTAACACTTTAAAATAAGTGTCTGTAAATCATAATGAATTTTAGACACGGAATGGCATTATTACAAGCGTATTCATCATGAATTCCAATTTTATCAGCTGATAAATGAGTTCATATGTAATTCATCATGAATTACACACACACTTAAAAGTGCTACCCACATCAATAAATCAATTAATCAATATATAATAGTAATTTATAGTAAAATAACCATAATGTACTAATCCATGATAAGTAATGTATAGGGTTATAATAAAGTTGTTCAACAATTACATCAGACTGACTCTATGGTCTGATAATGCAGACACTAACTACAGGACGTTTCAAAATTAAAATGAAGTTAGAATGGACTGCAAATGAATGCAACCCCCATGTGTGATACATTGTGATCAAAGAAATAAATGTAATTACGTTTCATTATGTACATCAAACAAATATAATAAGTCATTAATTATGCAACTAGTGTATAAATAGGTGATGTTGTTGGTAAGGTTCCCAAAGGTTTGGAGAAGGCGTTACTAGTAGCAACGTAACGTCAAACAGAGAGCAGCCACACGCAGCCAGCTCCATTATGTTCACCCATATTCATCCACCTGCAGCAGCATGCGGATCCCCGCCGCCAGCTCCATCACGAAGGGCGCGAAAGCAATTCCACGATTGGTCTGCGTTTCACCCTCCCCTTTCTCGGAACCACCGCCTACGACTTCTCATTGGTTGTCCACTTGTCTCTCCCCGCCCCCCCCCCCCCCCCCCCCCCCCCCCCCCCCCCCCCCCCCCCCCCCCCCCCCCCCTCATCACAACAAGTCACGAGGGATGCTCAGTAGGCTGACTCCGCCTTTATGTAAATGGTTTTATTTTCTCGTTGGCTGCGGTGGAGGAACATATCCCCGCCTCCTCTCAGCTCGCCTCTGGGATTGGGAGGCTGGCCTGCCGCTCTGGATGTATCACGAGGAGCGCAAGTTCATACTGGGCTCGCGCTGCTCGCTTTTCTGTCAGAGGAGTTCCAGAGGAGTAGCGCGAGCGGACAGGTCTGATGCACGAGCCAGGCAACCGGCAGCAGAGATGAAGGCTGACGCCGATTGGCTGTGATTTTTAAAAGCCACTTCTTTTAAAAAATCTGTTGCCCAATATCAACATGGCAGAGCGCTCGGCTACAATGCCCACTTCAAAGATGGCGGCCTTCAGCCGGGTCCGAGTTCTGGCACTGGTTTTTTTCACAGTCAGCGGCTGTTTGGTGAGCTTGTCCAGCGGCGAGGAAGGGGCAGAAGAGACGGTTATCATAGGGCTGAGGCTGGAAGACTCGGACGACGTTTCATATATGGACGGCGGGTCTTTGCGGGTGAGCGAGAGGACCCAGGTCAAGCTGAGGGTTTATGGGCAAAATATCAACAACGAGACGTGGTCCAAAATCGCTTTCACCGAGCATGAAAGGACCAAAGTCATTAGCAATATCTATAGCACTGCTGGAGATAACAAAAGCAAAGAGGACACCTCCAGCTTTCATCCCTGTGGCATAAGGACCTCAGATATAAGAATTTTGCCCCACATAATCTTGAGTAGAAGGACCTCTGGGATTGTGGAGATTGAAATCAAACCTCTGCGGAAAACGGAAAAGAGCAAAGTGTACTACCTGTGCACTGCCATCCCCACACCTACAGCGGCCGGGGCTCCTGATCCATGGACTGAGACTACATGGGTCTACCATGATGGAGATGACACCAAAGTCGTGGTGGTGGAAGAAAGGAAATTCCTGCTGCCTTTTTGGTTGCAGGTCATATTCATTGGGCTGTTGCTCTGTCTGTCTGGTATGTTCAGTGGGTTGAACTTGGGTCTAATGGCCCTTGACCCGATGGAACTAAGGATTGTCCAGAACTGTGGCACTGAAAAGGAGAAGACCTATGCCAAAAAGATTGAGCCCGTCCGGAGTCAAGGGAATTACTTGCTTTGCTCGCTTCTTTTGGGGAATGTGTTGGTCAATACCACCTTGACCATTCTGCTGGACGACATTGCTGGGTCTGGATTGATTGCTGTCGTGGTGTCTACCATTGGGATTGTAATATTCGGGGAGATTGTGCCCCAGGCTATCTGTTCCAGGCACGGTTTGGCAGTAGGTGCCAATACCATATTTTTGACCAAATTTTTCATGCTGCTTACCTTCCCTGCATCATACCCGGTCAGCAGACTTTTAGATTGCGTCTTGGGGCAGGAGATTGGCACAGTGTACAACAGAGAGAAGCTTTTGGAGATGCTCCGGGTTACAGACCCCTACAATGACCTGGTCAAGGAAGAGCTGAACATCATCCAGGGAGCACTTGAGCTCAGGACAAAGACGGTGGAAGATGTGATGACACCTTTAAGAGATTGCTTTATGATCGCTGGCGATGCCATACTGGACTTTAATACCATGTCAGAGATTATGGAGAGTGGGTATACCCGGATCCCAGTCTTTGAAGGGGAAAGATCTAACATTGTGGACCTGCTGTTCGTGAAAGACCTGGCGTTTGTGGACCCAGACGACAGCACGCCACTGAAAACCATTACCAAATTCTACAGCCATCCCTTGCATTTTGTATTCAATGACACCAAGCTGGATACCATGCTGGAGGAGTTCAAAAAAGGTGGGACCGAACCGTTCATTATTTTATGTGTGATTTGTTTTTTAACTGAACTGTATGTGAAGGGTTCGCTCTTGCTCTTAATCAAGGGCAATGATGTTTTCGCTGTGTATGTCACTGCCTACGGGTTCGGAAAGGCACGTAGCCTGCGCACTTTCTCAGAGTGCAGAGTTCACAAAATGTAAGAAAAAATACAGGATTAAGCCTATTATTATTATTATTATTATTATTATTATTATTATTATTATTATTATTATTATTATTTCTTCATTAATTGATGGGTTGTATTTTTGTTGTTCTCTGCAAAAATATTGCTTAAATGACACACAACCAAAACGTTGTGTAAACCAAGATGCATTAGCAGTATCTATGTGACATGATCCAGATCAGCTTGTTACATTGCCTGCAGATGCCCGACGTGCATATATATAAAATGTGTGTGTGTGTGTGTGTGTGTGTGTTCTTTAAGACCTTAATTTACAATATTTTATACTATTTGTAGGTTTCACTGCTGTTGTAGTTTATTGTGGTTTCTGTACAATAAGTACAAAGCTCAGTAGATTCTTCAATATCACGTCTGTGGTTTACTGTAAACAGTACCTGTAACAATATGCCTCTACATTGGTGCATTTCCACTAACATACTGGCTACAGTAGCTGCAGTTCCCCTGCTTTCATGACCTGGGTAAGTATATTGTGTTCATAATGTCCTAGATACACGATGACAATAAATACAATCAATGCAGTTTGTGGTGTTTTTTTTTTCTCCATTTTCCATTGACTACACCTTTATGTAAAGTTTTTTTTTTTGTAGTAGTAGTAGTAGTAGTAATAATTCCCGTCCCATATATATATATATATATATATATATATATATATATATATATATATATATATATATATATATATATACTGTCCATTCATAGGATGAAGTACATTTAGAAAATGTTTGCATGGTGGTACCAAATATGGTTTATTTGAATTTAAAACTTAAATTTTGTTGGTGGGACATAATACTAATATATTATAATATATTAAAGAATAATATTATTGTTATCTCATTTATGTCACACACACACACACACATATACACATATTAATATATCATATATATATATTATATATATATATATCTATATATATATATATATATTATAGATATGTAATATAAATTTTACAACCCTGGGATACAGGGATTAGAACATGACTCCTCTCGGAGATCTAGCACTAATGCAATGTCTTCTTTGGCTGTTTGATATATTACAAATATTTACTAAAACAATGACAGATAGGCCAAAAATGACATTGCCCCCTTTGAGTGACCTATGATCTTGAAGATCAGTTACAGAATTGTTTTTGTTGGTTTAGTAAAAGGAATAAATGGTCCATCGAAATTTTATAAACTAGCTTTTTGTATAGATGTTGGTTGATCACTTAGCTGTTTGGTACAATAGAAAGATTTTTGTGTTTGTCAAACAGTGCTGGGGAACATGCTGTATTTATAATATTAAACAGATAAAAGTAGTCATTTTGAAAAGGCTTTGGATTAGAGGCTTATTCAATGTGGGAATTTTATCATACAGTAAAAGTTATCCAGTGTTTTCTTAAATATTGATTCCAAATCTGATACTCATTGCTGGTGTTTGCATATCTGACAGTCCACTCATCCAAATGTCATTAAACTTGATGTAAGCATTATTTAGCCTAAGTTAGTGAGAGTATCAGGTTCTGTAGATGCATGGACGTGTCTGTCCATCCGTTCATCAATCTGTCTCCATATTTGGAGACTTGCTTGTTAAGTTGTGGACCTCTCATTGCTAATTCTTATTTTATACTCTTCTGTACAAACTGTTATCATGGTCATCTCTTTCATCACATTGGCTCTAATTTTGAATTCAGCTATGGAGGCTTTTTGTTTTATCCATCAACATAGTGTTGTCGAATTAGTTGCATTAAATATTCAGTAATACTAAACAAACCTACTGCAAGGTCAATGTAGCTTTAATCAATCTTTCTTTGAGAATAAGAGCTGTTTTTATAGGGTTTTGGTCTTGTGGAAATGTTGGTGTTGCAACAGTTACAGAACTACCAGAGCAGACCTAATCCTGCGGGTTAAAGCTGGTTAAGTTTTGCATCACTGCCCAGTCTGATAAAAACAGCTTTTGCAGTGATTGTGGAGATAAGGCCTGGAATGTGATTGTTTGGATAATAAATAACAAGTCTTTCCCCAGGGTGGTCATTTTATAAAACACTTTATCAGTGGATTCTTTGCAGATCTGTTTACATCGTGTTACACTTTTTATAAAGTTTCAGAAGCAAAAGTATTACGTTTTGTTTCCTGTTTTATTCAAAGGAATCCCAACATTTTGATTGTATGTGTGGGGGCTGAAAGCACTCTATTTTGCTTTCTTTTTTTTTCACAGGATTTGAACCTTTTAAACATCCACCTTTTTTCTACACCTTGTTGAAGGGCATTCCACAGGTCAACACAACAAACCTGTGTGTATTTCGTTGAGAAATTCAAGTTTTGCAAAGTGCAGTGTTCACAATAGAATTAAATGATTGTGATGAAAGATACCACAAAGCAACAGAATATCGGTATGTACTTTCTGTCACAGCCTTACTGTGAATTTCCCCAAACTCATTGGGGATCGTCATTTGACCAAAAATGCATAGTCCCCTTATCGGGGTCGTAGGATCCCTTCTCAGTGACCACTGTGTTCCAATGATTGTCCTTCCCTTTTAAGCAGGTACCTTCAGCTCTCTGTGAGAACAGTACTGATACGTTCTCAATGCAGGCTGAACCAGCACACTGGGCACACATGAGGAGATCACATCACTTGGGGTCAGTGGAGCATGCAGTCCCTACCTATGAATCTCCTACACACCTTGCACTTTCCCTTTCTGGGCAGGGGTTTCTTTATACTAGAACCCTAGCTTGTTGCTAGCAAACCGTTTCCATTTAACAGAGAAGGGTTCTACATCAGAGCAATTTGCAGCACACCACTGTGAGGTGGCTGATGTTTGGTTGACTAGCAGCTGGTTTACTCGGGTGTAGACCTAGAGAAGCATGTTCTGCACTTGGCAATTGCATTTCTATTTGTATTGTGCTTGCACCACAAAGTGCATTGGAATTGATCAAACGACTTGAGTGTGAGGTTCAGGACTTTGGACAGAGCATGGGGTTAACAAGCAAGATGTTGGATTACCCAGTTTTTAATACTTTTAGGGTTGTTTTTTTTTTGGGGGGGGGGGGGGGTAGATCTTCAAGAATTGATCACAGAACTGGACCATTAGAAAAGCCTATAGGTTCATGCTTGCAGAATAATTGCTGAAATCAGGAGAGTAGATCATTTATCTTTGGGTGCAGTGAATGCTGTCTTAATTCAGGATGTCCTTGAGGAATATTATTGCCTAACCCAACAAAATCCTTTGATGTGACACCTACAGTAAAACATGTAAAATAAAAACCCTTGTTACCTTATATAAGTTCAGCCCTAGGGACCCAGAATCCTTATAAAAATGTGTTATGGACAGTTAAACAAGACAAAAAAGGTCCAAGAGTTGAAATGGTTAGTGCTACTTTGACCCTGCAGCATAAGGTTTTAGATCGTGTTAAACACACTGTACCGTACATTGGAACATCGCATTGCTTTCAGCTGTTCTTCTGAACTTCTTAAACTCAAACAACTGGTGACCTGCAGGGTGAAAATCTGACAATTACTGAACCGTGTGGTGTCAGGAAAGCATGACATTCATGGGTGTAATCTGACAAGCACTGAAATGACAGGGTGCAAGTGACTTTAACAGCAATGTGAAAACTGTTGACTTGCAGCAAACCAAAAAAACATGGCACATTGTGAGCTGATTCTTAATGTTACCATAAACCAAATCCATGTGTTCTTGAATAGTAAATTGTGCAGTTTACCATGCTTTTCACATTTAACTAATTTACTGTGCTTTGTGAAATGCACACCATTCTTCCTCCATATGGCGTTTGAAAAGTAATGGGCTCAGTGTCTAGCTGTATATTGAGTTTGCAAAGCCGTTCTATGGTATCTGGGGTTGCCAGATGGATTCTGTTTCTAACTCCTTCAAAAGCTTGTGTTGGGCAGTGATCTGTGATGTGTGATGGATTGCACTTCACCGCAGTCACAATTAGGAGACTCCTTGCCACTTGTAAGCAAAAGAAATACTGCTGGAAGCTACATATAGAATTGTGTATTCTTACAGAAGTTAATGTGTGCAGTAAGGGTCTTACTTTTCTTATCTGTTTTATTTTATTTTTTTATAGTCCTGGTCTGGGATTTATTCATTGACAACCTCAGTGAGCAAGTACTGCCTAAAAGTGCTGACTATGCTCGGGGTGCTAGCAGGTGAATACAGTATTTCTGTTAATTGGGGCTATAATTCTTCAGTCAGGGGAGGCTGCTGCTTAAAGAATGCCCTCTTTCTTCAGTGTGCTCCATAGTGGCTCCACTTGTTAAAGCAGTGAGTGAGCTGCTGCTGCTGCTTCTGCCAGTTGAATCTGGTTTAAACAATGCTGTTGACTTTGTTTATTGACCCTCACATAGGAAGTATCCCTGATAAGGAGAGATTATTTCTCATATATGAGAAATAATCTCTCTTTATCAGGGATCATTTTCTACTTAAATGTTAATGGTGTTTGGGGCACTGCACTGTAAGAGCTGAATGAATGCTATTTAAGTCAAGTTAAACCCACAGGGTCTTGACTGGGCAGCATTCAAGGAAATCCTGATGAGCATTCAAGGAAAAACTGATGTTGCCAGGGTAGAAATGATACATTACCAACAGAGCTTTGCCATTGAAGTACGCATGGCATGCGAGTCTGCTTTGCAATTTCCGGACCAATTTGAATGAATGTAAATGTGTTATTTTTTGCTTTAAATGTACACCAGGTAACACCTTCTACAGTATGTGAAGCAAAGGTCCTGTTTTGAAATGTTCTTTTATTAGTTTGTATAGTTACGTGACCAGATCATCCTTGAAAGGAGATGAGTAATCTCAATTTAGTTTTTTTTTACCTGGATTAGATCAAACTGAGTCGCCTGATCAAGTCCATTGTAAAACTTTTATGAGTGAGACATGCCTGTCTTTCTAAGTGCTGGAGCTCAGATTGCACTGTGCAAAGTTGTAAAATGTAGTAGTGTGAATGTAAGTGTGATAGATTTTGTCAGTAAAGGTACAGTAATATACATTATGTTTGTGTACTATTAGAAAAGCATACTCCCCTTTTTAAGGTTTTTTGAGAAAGAAAAAAGGTTACTCGAGAGCATCAAGAAGGCGTGGTTGTGTTTGAAATTGTTATTGAAGGTCAATTATAAATGAATCACGTGATCATATGCATGTACAATTGTCTGTTTTCATTTACTGAAACAAAGGTTAGCATGAATTTTTAGGGATGTTCACATATCCTTTTACGCCAGTGTCATTTGCACTTTTTTTGTTTTCAGAAATAAACACCCAGAATTAAATTTCTGAGTTGATTATTTCAAATTCTCTGCGTTTCTCTTCTCTTGGAGAATACTGTGCTGATGGAGTAAGTCTTTGTGAGTGTTTTCCTTTGACTCTTTTGTTAAGGGCCTGTATTTTTTGATTGAGTCCAGCAAAATAGCAAAAACAGTTGGGGCACTGCACTAACTGAATGGTACCCATGTAAAGCAATTTCAGATTAATATTTTGGGATACTGGGTTATACAGTACATGAGCAGATGCCTCTTTTTTCTGTATCTTGATAAATATTCAACCAAATGTGATACTTGATAATGTGATTCTTTAGCACATGCTCTTGAGGGGTTGCATTAGCTCAATATTCTGATTGTTTAAATCACATATCTGATGATACGGTACTGTGTATGGACATTTGATATCCACCTTACTGTGAATGTAGGTGACTGAGTTGTGTGTGTGTGTGTGTGTGTGTGTGTGTTTTTTTTTTTTTAATGAAGGCTGGCTGCATCTTGGGAAATTAGAGATAGTCAACTGACACTTCTTTCCCCTGATTGTTATCGCTTTGTTATTTATGAGATTTAATAATTGATTTGTTTTTCACTGCATATTCAGAGTGTGTGTTTTTTTTTTGGTTCTTGCACCAGTGCAAAGTTTAACGCAATTGTTCCATATTGAGAAAAACAGTAATGTTTAGAAACTATCAAAAGTTACTGAACTAACACGAAATCACTCTGTGCAACTACTGCAGGAGCAGAAACTTAAAGTTGCAAGTTGCTGGTTGTATAAAATGAACGTTGTTGAGAGACATACCCCATGGCAGCAAGGCCTTCATCATTGGAGAAATCTGGTTTACCAGCTGCTGGCCTATAAGTGTAGAAGAACAAGAAAAACATGGAGAAGATGATGTGTACTTAAGATAAAAATCTGCACTTTTAACTTCTGAAACGTTTTACACTTTTCTGACACCCTCTTTGATTACTAGAAGCTGGATCTAAAAATGTTGGTTTGTTAAGATTACTTTTTTTAAAACTATATATACTCTTGGGTACAATTTGAAATTTTAGATGAAATAATTTATCCAGATTTATCCAGCAGTGATTTAGATACTATAATACCATCATTTTATCTACTATATTAGCTGGTAGTACAAGAACAGAGATATATGTCCTCCAGTGGCCTATAGGGTGACAGTTCTGTTTATATTCTGTTTCCAAATGTGACCGAAGAGAAATTAGGGTACTGTGTACCCAAAAGACTAATGTGGATATAAAAAAAGTAATGGTATATTTTGGTTGGCCCAACTAACTGGCACATAAGCCTAGAGGTCTTTATAAAGTGATCATGAGAAAAGCATGCCTTATAAGGGAGTAACCTGATGATGCATCAGCCTTAGCCTAACACCTGTGCTGGCTTCACTGCACTGGCTAGTTTAGAGTTGATTTTAAAATTTTACTTCTGACTTACAAAGCATTTAAAGGTATGGCACCAGTTTATATAAAGGAGCTTCTAGTCACATATCTTCTTGTGATTTAAGACTCCCACAGGTGTACACAAAAAGGAAAGGAGAGCGAGCTTTTAGTCGCTGCACTCACAGATTGTGGAATGCACTGCCGCCTCCTAGCAGAAATGCAATATCAGTTGATGACTAAGTCAAAATTGAAAACTTACTTTTTTAAATTGGCTTTTTTTTTTAATACTGAATAAACTGTTTTTCTGTAATCTCTATGCAAATGTTTTATATTTTGATTTTTTTCTTCTGTTTTTTATATTGTCTTTATTAAACCAAATTCTAAACTGTTTTTCTTTAATTTCTATACACATGAATTGTATTTTGTTTTTCATTTGTTCTCCTGTACAGCGTTTTGATATGCTTTTTGTATGAAAGGAGCTATATAAATTAAGTATTGATTGATGATGTGTCTGTCCATGCAAACCAGCATACCTTTTACTGTATATCTTTGTATTTAGTGGATGTAGGTTATACAGTATCTAGTTTTTATGATACTGATACCTCAAAGTTTTGTATTTACAACCACTGTATGGTGGTGGTTCTTTGTTACTAACATATGTTTTCTTTAATATACATGATGATGTATACAAATGTGATTTCTATTATTGTAGAACTACCAGAATATTACATGCAGCAGAGCCTCATTGCACTGTATTCCAGCTGCATTCATGTGATAAATAAAAATGCAGAAACTCCATGTGATGCATTAGTAGGAAACCCTCAGGCTGCTGGGTGTGAAACTAGCCCCATCGGCCCCTGAGCAATCTGAAACTATCTCTTGTGACACCTGCAAACAAGCCTGATTAAACCATCTGGAGATTCTGGGCACAACTAATTCTACGGCATCGAGATAAATTTACAGAATCCTATCTCCTGTGACTGATGACTGCAGCACAGTGTTTTCTAATAGCCTTCTGTATACAGCTGTATTGACAACCTGAGACTGCAGGAACTGAGAGGGGAAAACCTGTCGATTTAAATGTTAAAGATAGACATGTATTCATTTGAGTCCCAAGATTACTTATTTTAAAATGAAAACCTCCAGATTTCTTTTCTTTCTGTTGAAATCTAGTAGAACTATCACTCAATAATAAAAGCAGTGTTTATTTAAAAGTCATGTATATGGCTCTTCTGCTTTGAGCTGCTGTGTGGCCCCAGCCTGCCCATTCTGCAGTGAGTAACAATGCAGGGATCACTTCATTGATAAAATGGAAATGTAGGCTCTGGACCGAATGGTGACTGTACCTGAATCAGAATTTCAATTTAATTAAATATACTTTTCATTTAAATTTTCTGGGAAACAGTTTATAGTAAGTGTCAGTTCTGATGAATAAGAGTATATATATATATATATAGCTAAATTTTAGCCTACTGTAAGCATGTGCCTTTCGATGAATTGATTCTTATTTCAGTAGGAAAAATGTATACTTTAAATAGGAAATAGCAATATTTTAATTGTATGTATTTGTGTACATTTCACTTGCTTATTGTAATTGGTTCTGATATGATAATTCATACATATTTTGACTGTTTTATACTGAGAAAAATAAAAAGTATACAATTTAAAAAGCATGATCTCTTCTTACAGTAAGTAATTAATAGGACTGTATAAAAAAGTTTCTGATCTTGATGTTTTTGAAGCTTCTTTACTGTATTTAATAATAGTTTTCAGAACGTGTTAATTACAGACCTCACACTTGGAATTTCTAAATTTCACAACGGTGTTAATGGACTTTGCACAGATTAGAAAGCAAATGGAAAGTGTGAGCCAGGCTTGTGCACATTCATAAAGCCTGTCTGATCTGGCATTATCGGTGTTCCATATTTGCAGTACCCAACACCTCAAATCTAAAGCTGTGGAGCACGGAGAAAGGAACAGGAAATGCATGCAATATGGGGGAAAAAAAGTACTGCTATTCTCAACTCTAATCACAATGGGCTAGATTCGCAAAGCTATTTAATCTAAATTGTTTTAAATAAAACATTGTCGGATAGTAAAGACGCATCCAATAAAGTTACCTATATATGTATATTAGAGTAAAGCACTTTGAGAATCTGCTGTATCCCTGTGTGCACCCTGTCCAGATTGATTGGAGATCACCTGGTCTCTTTTCTAAAAGGCTGCAATGGACACTCTTGGTAGTGAATGTTAAGTTGTTGCAGACCTGTTTACAACATCACTACAGTTAACTGTGTATGCAACAAAGGACTACAGTATTAGAGTTGACCTTATGTGTTATTATGCAGATCCTGCAAAGCACTGTAATTAAGCGTTGAGTGGCAGGTCTGAGGTTGTCAATGCTACTGCTGCTGTTCATCCAATAAGATCTGAACTGTTTCTAATTTAAAACTTGATTCAAAGTGTAGTGTTGTACTTGCCGTATCGTTTGAAATGTACATTGTTAACTTAAAGGTGCAGTTCTGTTTTGCTGTTATTTAGTTTTAAATAAGTAATAAAACAAAAGTATTAGACTCAATATATTATTATTATTATTATTATTATTATTATTATTATTATTATTATTATTATTATTATAAGTCTGGGCTGTTTTTGTATTTTAATGTCTAGTACTGAAACAGCAACTGAAGCCAAATCCTATTAATTCCAGGGGCTTGTGACCTATAGCCTTCTTAAGCTGAGCGGTATACAACAAAAATGTTAGATCTCTACCTCTAATTGAAAGCTCTCCGCATTAATGAGGGGGCTAGTGGAGGACCAACCAAGACAAATGAACTTGGTGCTGTGCAAGATTTACAGAGCTGGCTGTTTTTTACATGCAGTAGATGCCTTGGAATGTTTTTGATCTTTTTGAGTACCAGTACACTGAATTTTGATAACACAGTGAATATTCTGTGTAGACCTCTTGTATGATATAGTGTAGAATTGTTTTGGTGAACGTATCCTGAGATTCTGTGGTGTGATTATTTAAAATAAATAAATAGATAAATCTACACAGTATCCAGTCAGTATTTTGTGAGGGGTGGGTTCAGCAAGGTTACATTTACAGAACATGATGCTCACAGCTGGATTAGCTCGCCCACATAAACATTAAAAATAAAGGATGGATTGGTACAATCAACTGCAACAATTTTTGTAAAGTAAATTGAGGTTGAGACCAATCCACAGCCTGTGCTTGCTGTACCGTATCAAAACCCTTGCACGCCAGTTGGTATTTTGAAATCGCATGATCAACACAGTATTCCCATAGTGGTCAGAAGTTCAGGTTAACTAGCAAAGAGTACTGAAGTAAAGTCAAACCATTAGTCAGGGTTTAGCTGAGTGAAAGCGAAGAAGGATTGTTTATATATTGTTCAAGATAAAGAGAGTAGGCTTGTGTTTAGGGTCCTCCTTAACAAAATGGGGAGCCTTCCGCGCTGATCGTGTCAGGTAGTCTGTCTCTCTGTTGGTCTCTACTGGTGAACACAAAAACTACCTTCATCAATCTTCACCAAACGTTTACCCTACATTCCTAGCTCCACTTTATATTATAAAGGGGGCAGTGGTTAAAGTCCAGGGTTGTAACCAGAAGGTTACCAGTTCAAATCCCGCCACTGACTCGCTGTGTGACCGTGAGCAAGTCACTTCATGTGCTCCATCCTGCGGATGAGATGTTAAATCAGTGTCCTATTGTAAGTGACTCTGCATGTAATGCACAGTTCACAGCCTACCTCTGTAAAGTGCTTTGTGATGGTGGTCCACTATGAAAGGCGCTATATAAAAATAAAGATATTATTATAACCCACTACATTACTGTAGGCGCAGCATACAGTGTAGATGATAAGCTATGTAACGTAACCAGTTATATTTTTATTGACTGTGACATTGCAGTGAACAACAGAATAGATATACAGTATGTAACCACTGTATGGTTATTGCTGATTTTACAAAGGTAGTCCATAAAACTGTAAATTAAAACTAAAAGTAACCCCTTGTTGCTATTATAGGAAAACAAGGCTAGACAAATATTGATCATTTACAACAAATTGGGGTTTATGAAAAAAACATAGATCTGCTAGTTAAAGTACAATAACAGAACCGGAATCATATTTTGATAAAGCATTCGAGTGAAGCAGATAGGATAGATAGACAGCGTTTGGATATACCACAGTTCACAGTTTAAAGATGATTTTTGATGTGAAAAGGAAATTCTCCAGATCTGGTGTTTTTCTAAGCAAATGCACATCAGGAAAATACTGTACTTCTTTAATGTAATTTGGTTTTATCATTTATGTAGTGTACAGTACACACAGTACCCTATGCATGCAGGAGAGCTTTAGGGTTTGTACAGCTTCACATAACTGCACACAAGAAGTATTGTGTTGCGCTATCCCCTCATTTAATATCATAACCAGTTTGTAACTCTTTGTAAGCCTAGAATGACTCAAGTAGCTACTGTGTGAGAGTATTCCTTCCATCCCAGAATTGACTTTACATAAGGGATCTGTCATGCAGTGGAGTAGGTGTGATCGACAGAATGCCAGACAGAGATTGTCTTACAGCACCCTTTAAACCTACTGTAAGAGAAGAAATACAAAAGTTTATCTTTCTCCCCTTCAGTTTCCCACTCCAGTGCTTTCAGGTAGTGCAGAAAACTTTCAAACCTTGTGACACCTCTGTGTTGTGTTTGCCCTTTTTTATATACTTAACACATTCTTCCTCAACTAGCACTGTAACTTGACACATTGAATTAATGTACATCTGCATTGCAACTCTTCTAAGTGTTATAAACTGGACCTTCTGGTCCTAAACATCAGTCACAAAACAGGAGCCTTCAATTTAACAGTGAATACTGGAGGGCCACTATTGCCATCCAGGACAGCTGTGATCCAGTGTGACACAAATGGATTTACTGCATGTCTGTAAAATACTGTAAGAGATTTCAATTGAGAAATTCTGTGATTTTTCACCAAGTACTGTAGTATGCAGAATTATTAGGTAAGAAGATCCCCCCCCCCCCCCCACCCCTCCCATTTTGTACTTTTCTTCCTACATTCAAAAACCTTAGATCTATTTTTCATTCATTCAAATTGTACGGTGACCCAACTTGGGGAACGGGCACAAGTTTACAAATGCTTGTAAGCAATTGTGTAGCAGACGAGGAGCTTGTCACAAACTTTGTCGCAGAACTTCGCAGTGACTCTGAGCAAAACTTGACTAATCTCTTAAACGTGATACGAAGGACATGTTCTGCTGTTGTACCAATTGAATGCTAGGTAAACAAGACAGTTTTGTAGTTTGAGGCCTTTTGAATAATGCAGATTTTATAAATAGATAGAAAATACAGAATTGCAATAAACTGACAAAAATATTATCCAGCTAACCCCAGTTTACAGCTTTCGTTGAATATTTTGTTAAAACTGATGGAGATAAATATGATTTTGCTACCATGATACTAGACTGTTGCTTATATACGTATACACTGGTGTGCTAAAGTCTTAGACATGTTGCATTTTTCTACTCTGATGCATTATGAGCATCACAAATTTACTCAAAGCCTCCAGTAGTGTTTTCTACTATTATAACAACCTTGACTTGCACAAGTGTCATTGTCCATCAAATCAACAGTACGAAGGTCACTCTTGAAATCAGGACTTGTGTTGCAGTAAGAATACCTCTGTTAAGAAAGGAGAACAAGACAAAAAGGCTAAAATATGCACAATAACACAGAAAGTGTTAGTGGACTGTTGATGGATGGACAGCGACACCTGTACCTTCTGCCAGCTCTGTTGTCAATTCAAAGCTTGTCTTCTTTCTATTCCTTAAGGCTATTATCTTCAAGTATTGCTCATCCTTGTTAGACAGCTTTTTGGGTCTTCCAGTCCTGGGTTTGTCAATTACAGATGATGTTTCTCTGTACATGTTGATTGTGCTTCAGATACCACTCCTTGAAAATCAAGTGATGCAAGCTATTTCACGCAATGTGTTTCCTTCTATATGCAAGTCAAGGTTGTTATAATAGTAAAAAACATTAGTCGAGGCTTTGAGTAAATTGTTGATGTTCATAATGCATCAGAGTAGAAAAATGCAACATGTCTAAGACTTTTGCACATCAAGTGTGTCTGTATGTGTGTGTATATATAGATAGATTAGATAGATAGATAGATAGATAGATAGATAGATAGATAGATAGATAGATAGATAGATAAAACTTGAAAATAGTTACAAAATAAGCACCAAAAAATGAAATTATCGGTACCGTAATAAAAACAGAACCTCAAACTAAAATTCTTCTGACTAAAAATGGGTTAAAGCATTATTAGTAGTAAGGACCAGAAATGTGTGTAATTCCTGGCAAATAGTCTCACTAGAGGAAGACCTGTTAGTGTAGTGCTAATTGCATTATAATTACAGTATAAACCTACACTGAAGTTCTCTTCATGAGGTGTACTTTCAGAGAATTACATAAAGCTCGAAATGTAAACACGCAGACAATTGATGCAATTATAAACTAATATTTAGTTTTATGATACTTTGTAAAAATCTAATCATAGCTTGTGTTTATCTGCACAATAGGAGCTTTACAATTGATTTGGGCATTGTTAGGCATTGCTCAGTGTAGAGGCAATGTAAGGAAAGGATCTTTGTCCTAAATGTGTGACTTTGGGATTGTAAGTTATATTTGTTGGATCAATCAGGTACTGCAGGTGGTACAGTCCATACTACTTTTCCTTTGTGTTAAGTATGCCTTATTTAGACAGTATGACTAGGGTATTAATTATTATTACTATGTACTGTAGTGCTGGCGATAAGCCTAATAATATTGTAACATACAAATTTCATGCAATGGGAAAAAAGTGGAGCTGTTATGCTACACCCATAGCTCCCAGTTCAGCAATTCTGTAAAGGCACATAGAGGATGTGATCTCTTCAAACCAGTTTAAATTGAATTGCCCTAGAGGGTTAAGGGATAGCTCATTGCTGGGCTATTTGCTCTGACCAGCAACATTCCCACAGCTTAATAAAGGCCTGAGAGCTTTTCTTTTGGTACTTAGCTCATTGTGGCTTTAAGGCTTTGAGCCATGGCTAATTGTTTTCATCAGGGTATTAATTATGATTCGCAAAGCTGTAAACAGCTAGAGTCAAGAATGTGCAGGTTTGCAGGTATTAATTTGCATTGTTCAGCCTGACTCCAGAACCACAGTGCCCTCATTGTTATTGCAAAGTACGGTACTGTATTTGAACAAACAAATAGGTCTAATTGCTGTTTGGTTCACTGGTTAATAAACTGATCCACAGTGTAGTGTGTTGGTGTGTTTTAGTAAATCAGAGGGTTGGGAGTGTGAATTCCTGGCCAGGTCTTGATTAAGTGTGAATGGAATCCGCACACTCCAGATTCATTTACTTGAATAAACTGTCTGCTGGCCAGGAGAGAACTTTGCCACTTGGGAAATGGAATTACTAACATTTTAGCAGCGTGGTATTTAGTGGTGTGCCTAGCCTGGTTTAAAGTTGAAATCATATTCAGAGTTTTTATATCAAACAAATACATTGCCAAACACAAACAGATAAAAAAAAAAAAGAGATTCATCGCTCAGCAGTCACACTTATCCACAAGCGAACTCGTATTCGTTACACAGTCCCATTTATCCCGTTTGAACAGGCTCACTGCACTATGTAACTACCAAAAAACAGAAAAAACACATCTGTCTTACTCATCATGTTTCTGGATCTCTTGTGGGATAATTCCAGCAACAATTTGCATTCTTGACCATTATGATATTAGTTTTTTAATAAATCATGGATAAAATAGTGGGTTTATTTTAAGAACGTGTTGTTTAAAATGAAATTGCTAACTTTTATGAACATATGACGCTAAATATTTATTACAGGGTGCAATTTATTACAGTGTAGAAATGAAATACTGTATTAATGTTCCATGATTTGTAAACCTTAGAAAACTAATGAGAAACAACAGAACAGGATATCTGAAGGATGACATTATCCACCAGCAGTAAGTATGTTCATGCTGGTTTCGTAGCATTTGTGGTGTGATTTCCTTTCACAGAAGATCATGTGAACTGTTCTCCTAGAGAAACAATCTTGGATAAGCAGGGTCTGTAGTTTCTATTCCATGCATTAGAAGGTATAGAGCAGAACGTATTGAGCCTATAGTTCATTATTATGGAAACATCAAAACAATAAAATTGGTGTATTCCACAACCATTAAATGGTTGTAAAATAATATTTGCCATTTGCTGTTTTATAATTATAAAACATTACTGGGAACCTATTTTCTATTTGTATTTCAAATGGATGTGTGACCCAAAATAGTTTCCTTTTACTGTTTGGCCCTTCCCTGGAGTTAATGCTATGATGAGGTTCCTTTTGTCAGTGCTTTGCATGTTGGTCATTAATAAAGAATGCTAAAGCAAAGTGTAGCAGATATTGTTTTTATTGGAAATTGTACCATTGTTTTTTTTTTTCTTCCTTTAAATCCAATCGATTAAAAAAAATAAATATACTCAAATAATTTAATTCACTGAGATCTCTATGAGACTATGCCCCTCTCTGTTTTGATACCCTGATTTGTAATCTGATTGTAGAGTTTGCATTTGTATCTTAAAACAACATCTTACTACTTGTTTTAATATGCGATTTTCAAATAAATTATCATACTGTGATAAGACCATATGAACTAGATAATCATTACTTGAGGATATGCAATGTTAAGGATCTGAAGTATCAAAAGACTAAATGCCCTAAAGAGAAGGATCAGTATTTGAAAGGGTCATGATAGCGAGTGTGTTATGCACAATGAATCAATCGTATGCACAGTGAATCTAACCCTGAAACAGGCGCAGTAGTGAGCGGTGTCAACGCTGCACAAGGAGTGGAGTAGGATGGATTTTCATTACTTCACTGTCTTTATCTTGTTTGCTTTGAAAATGCTGTGGGAGAAATTCCTAGGGGTGGCAGGCTATAGTATGCTCCACTAACACTAACGGTCTGCATTTTGCTGGCCCAATTTAAAGATGTGTGCACAATTAGCTTTTTTACATATTTTCTTAACAAAAAATAAATAGGAACAGATGGCGAATTACAAGTTTAGCCAAGCTTTCGGTTATCTTGTCATTGTTTCCATGTTTCTTAGAGCCACGATTTGCCGTTCATGCAGAGTGATAAGCTTCAAGGACAAATGCACTACTCACCATCTGGCTTTTCAATTAAAATATAAAAAAAGAAAGAATACATTTTCACTTGGCTTGGGGTTTATTGAATTTATCTGACTTGTCAGGTCTAAATACTGCTGACGTTTTAAATAATTAAAATATATGCAAAAATACAAATAGATTCACATGACCGTACTAGATGTTTCATAACCTTGTGGTATGCAAAGAGTCATATGTTAATGATTTAAACTGTGGTGTTTAAGTAATTCATAGATTGCATTGTGTGTTGGTCATTAAAAAAACAAGTACTACAGTAGCTCCCCTTAGTTTACTGTACCATCAAGTTGCTGTAGAAGGTTGTGTTAAAACCAAAGTCATTTTAAGTTATTTGAAATCATAGCATTCTCTCTCTGCAGTACTACAGTATAGAGTGTGTTTTTTTGACAGGCAACGTGCAAAATACTATAATTCAAACCGGAAAAGTTAGTTGAAAGTTTGCTCTTTTGTAACAAACTTAAAAGTGAAGCACATTTTGAGATACTAAAGCTTTGTATATTCAATGACAGACATTTGACTATACTTGGTCTTTTTCAATGTCTTCACTGAACACATTCCTCCGTGTGAAATGCGTTTCATCAGACTCCTAACCCATTTAGCCAATGCTGTAGAGGGCATTTTATCCAACATGTTTAAATTCTGGTCTATACATGGGTTTCGCTGCAGTATGCATGTGGCCTGTTTGAACTGCAGGGACCTGTATTATGTTAAATACATGCTGTAGACTGAGGGAGAGAGAAAGGATCTTTGCTCAGTGATCTGCACATAGCAAACACCAGTTCAGTCATATACTGTGCTGTAGCTGTCTTAACAAAAACTAAAAATGCCCATAAGGTGCAGTGCAGCGTACAGTTTAACAAAATACTGAACAATGCACAGAATAAAAATCAATCAATACGGCATAACAAAAGGGTATCATCCACTAGATTTCCTACCTAGCGTAAGCTTTTAACATCATGCTGTATGATTCCTCTGTGCTGCTGAACCCTTGTCCTCAGTGGGAAGCCCAGTGTATGTGTTGTATTGTGTTTAGTAGTGTTTGCTCCAGGGGTTATCAGAGGAGTACAGACTTTTCAGAGAGCTCTATTGTTTCCTCTCGCTCCTGATAAAACTCTGATTTACTAGCAGTGAATATTCACAGACTTGACCAACACGAGGCTGCATGACCTGTCACCACAGGGCTTACTCTGTTTTTATAGATATTGATCTATTGTGTTTAGAAAAAAAAAAGTTTGGTGTAGATTCCTTATGGAGATTTGAAGCCAACTGCAGTACTGAATTGGCTTCTCTGTTGTTAATTGTTGTTGTTGCATTGTTACCAAAAATAGCTGATACACTGCTTATCACAGTGTTTAAAATGCATACCTGCTTATTGAAGCATAAACATTAAAGTACTATATATTTTATATTGTTTTGTTTGTGGTTATGTTAAGCACATTGCTATTTAAAATCTTCTACCAGACATTTCAGGACCACAAGAATGTAGTGTACAACTCCTGAAGGTCACATGAAGTAAATTCACTGTGACAAGTGACGAACAGATGGACAAGAAAACGGCTACAGCAGGTCTGCAGTTAAATGCAAACAACATTGTTTTTAAAATCTGTGCAAACACATTCATCTGCTGCTTTGTATTCTGTTTCTAGATTGCATTTGTATCTTCAAACAACATCCCACTTTGTTAAATGCAGTACACTGCTATACAATAAAATGCAACTATTGATCTTTTACATTTCCCTGTTACAGTAATTAAAAGGATAACAATATGATTAAGGCCTATATATACCAAAAATAAGTAACTTTGAGTCTGAATTAATAAAGGAAATCCTGTAAAGGTATAGCAGTACACTGATAACACTGTGTCACAATTTTTTTTTTTTTTTTTGTTCCTGGGTAGTAAGTGTTATTTCCTAATTGCTTATGCCTCAAAAGTATAGAAAATGGCTATTATTCCCCACAAACTTTGCTTTTATGACCAGGACAGTGATATTTCAAAATATTACTATTTCCAATGGGAAAACGGGCAAATGTGTGTCTTTTCGTTCACATAAAGTCAGAAAAAAACAACATATGAATCCAAATTAACATGTATTTATACTAAAGTAATACAAAAATGACTACAAAAGATTTAGAAGTGAGTAGTTTTCCGAGATTTACGATTATACTGTAAATGCTGACTTTATGTGAACGAAAAGACACACATTTGCCCGTTTTCCCATTGGAAATAGTAATATTTCAAAATATCACTGTCCTGGTCACAAAAGCAAAGTTTGTGGGGAATAATAGCTGTTTTCTATACTTTTGAGGCATAAGCAATTAGGAAATAACACTTACTACCCAGGAACAAAAATTGTGTTACATATTGTAATGAGTCCAGAAAATTACTACTTTTTGTGATATAATATTGTTTGTTCTCAACTGGATTAAAATGAAGTTAAATTAGATCTCTACTGTACATGCCTATTAGATGGGAGGTACAGTATAGTATACCCATAAGTAAATTGGAGTGGATTGAACGAACGAGATGCGATAAAATACTGCAAACCCATCTCATAATATAGCAAAATCAGTATTGCAGAAATAACTGAAAATACATCATTTGCAATCCAATTCTGAGCCTTTTATAGTTCTGTCTTTGCCAAGGTATTTTGAGAGCAGCTGCAACTGAAAAACATTGGCTGATATTCTTAGCAAAGCTGTTCATGAATACGCTGATCTCATGCTGGAGTAGTTACTCTGGGACAGCTTTCTTCCTGTTGAATTTTGTAAAAAAAAAAAAAATAATAATAATAATTAAAAATCCACTTGAGACTTTGCCACTTATCAACAGCATAGATGGTCTTAAATACACCACGCTATCATTCAGATCACAATGTCATGTGCATACAGCAAGTGTTCCCTTATATTGTATTGTGTGTTACAGTTTGTTACTTTTGCTGGCCAGAATAGAACTGTGTAAATATTACAATCAGGGTGATAATTCCGCTACACAAATTCTGTTCTGCGAGGGGATTGCTTGTCTTGCACCACTACTTGTATAGTTAATATGTTGAGTACAGTAAGGGTTAATGTGCTCAGTTCAGTCAGGGTTAATATGTTGAGTACAGCAAGGGTCAGGGTTAATATGTTCAGTGCAGTAAGGGTTAGGGTTAATGTGTTCAGTACAGTAAGGGTTAGGGTTAATGTGTTCAGTACAGTAAGGGTTAGGGTTAAAATGTTCAGTAGAGTAAGGGTTAGGGTTAATGTATCTAGTACAGTAAGGATCAGGGTTAATATGCTCAGTACAGTAAGGGTTACTGCTTTTTAAATGGAGTACCTGCTATTTTAGTGAAAAGTTAGGTTTGAATTGCCCCTTGCTGCAGTACTCGCTAGCATTAATCTCTGTGGTAGGAAAGAATGTGTATAGATTTTTTATTTGTGTTTGTAATGTCTCTTTATTGTAAAGCAAACTGTAAATATGTTGAGGAGAGCACTCAAAAACTCTAATGCACACTTCATTAACTTCCCCTGTAAAGCTGTGCTTTACAAACAGCAACTACAGTATACTAATGCAGTCCTCTTTTATAGACTGCAAAGTTTTATGATTTTCAGATTAGTATTCCACACACTGACTGGTGAAAGAAAATTAACAAAATAAATCATGAAAATAATAAGGTCTTCTGACACAATTATTATTATTAGTTATAGAGTAGTGCAACATAACAGTTTTTGGGCACAAGTAGATGCTAAGACTTTTCAAAAACATCCTAACGTTAGTGCTGGCTAGACAAGTCTGTTAACACAGCTAGTAAATATGACCTTCCTTTGTCCTTCCCTTTTCCTGTATTGGCTGCGAAATTATACAATTAATAATTGTGCAATTATAATAGAGCAAGCAGCCCCCTCACTCAATCAGAATGTGGTCTGTCTGAAACCCGTGTTTATCTCGGCGCTCCAGTTGTTTGCTTACAGTGCTGGAACTCTCCTTTTGCGTACGGGTCAAGGCTGCTAGAGTGTGTGTGTGTGTGCTCATGGGAAACTCTGACTTCCATTGAGGTGTTTTTTTTTTTTTTTTTTTTTTTTTTAAACCTCCAGTATATACGTGCCGAAGCAGCACAGTGCTGTTTTTGCAGTTTGTTTGGATAAGCAAAGGTGAAATTCAGTGCTGCCCGGAAGCAGAATTCTCTGTATCCCATCAAAGTAAATAATATGTACACTGATATGTAACACTGTAGATATACATCAATATAGCCGACACTTCCGGTAACAGACAAACCACATCTTCTAGATTGATGGTTCAAAACAGTACACCAGTGTCCTTCTGGTTAAAAACAGAATCGAAAAACTAGCTGTAAACCTGTTCTGCTGAAAAGTGAGAATATTGTTATGTGTTTCAGAAGGGGAAAAAAACTGATCAAATGCCAAGCTACAGTACACAGAACTGTTCCCACTTCCCTCTGGTCTGTAAATTGAGTTGTTACTCAGCATTTTTATCAAAACAAATGAGACTTAATAAAACTAACTCTATACAGTTGTACTGTAGTTCCCCTGAGCTGGGAAGTGAGTGCACTGGCATTAAAATCAGCCTAGATGAGAAGGTTTGGTTTCTGAGTCTTTCTCTGTAAAATCCTATTCCATTTAGTGATATTCAGTAAATAATTAGTCAGTGAGTGGCAGATAAGTAAAACTTGGTACTATTTTGAAGTGCCAGGTATGACACCGACTGCCTAGCAGTATCTTTGAGACCTCTCCGGTTTCTCATACACAGTACAGCTGCGAGGGTTAATCTTGAAATTGAAGTCTGTTCTGAGTGGCGGGGGTTTAACATTTAAGAGAAAAGCAGCAAGATCTCAACGTGAGACAGTCAAATGGCAATCTGCTGTAAAAGATAGAAACGTGATAGTATTTATTTATTTATTTAAGACTTTGAAATGTTTTTTGTACAAGGGGCTGAGAGAACACACTTCCTTATGAAGTAAAGTTCAATCTGAATTGTCCGCACATAGTTAATGCATGCACAAGTTGAAAGCAATCATTACATGGATAGGAAAAAGGTCACAGTTTGGTCTGCTGCTGATGAAGACAGCGTCATTTTCCTCCTGTGCGATTCTTCTGGATAAGCAAGGGTCCTGAGAAAAAGGAAAGGTAATGACGTGTACCCACTGCTGAGAGTTAAAGCACCTGCTGTTGCTTTTCACTTTAAGGGTTGTCATTCGGTTTTGTTCAGTTTCCACCATGTAACTCTTCAGGGCCTGTTCAGGATTACACCACCACCTGTTGAAAGAGGTATCGTTGAACCACAGCTGCTCCCCCTACAGATGTTTTAAAACAATGAACAATTCAATTTGTATTACGCTTTTCAGAGGGTGAAGTGCTGTATCACAAGTAAGTGAACTCCTAGGAAGTTGCAAAGATGCAGATGCAAAGCACCAGTCCTGTACCGGCAACTGCTGAGTCAGCCAATCACAGCCTGACAGCTCGACTGGATGCCCTTATCGGTTCAGATGTTTTTATGGAGCACAGCCAGTTCAGACACAGCGATGCACTGGATGTCTGTAGGGGTCCATGTCAGTTAAAGTATCCTGTGTTTATAAAATGGGTCTTTTAAATACAGAAGAACCCTGTTAATCCGACCTAATTGGGACCGGAGCCAGTTCGGAAAAATGAAAGTTCGGATCATCAGGTGAATTCACATTATTAACTGTTTTTGATAGTCCACAATAAAAAACAATCTGAATTGTTAGAGTTTCTCACCTTTATTTTAACGTGCAGACAGCTGTGCGATGTTTAAAACAGCTGAGCTATGCGAGAGAAAGAGCAAAACATCCACCATGTATTTAAATTACAAGATATGAAAACTTTGGTTTTAGAAAATAATAATAATAATAATAAATAATAATAATAATAATAATAATAATAATAATAATAATAATAATAAATAAAGCTTAAAGTAACAAACTGGCAATTGCCTTGTTTTAGAGGAGAGGATCACTTTTTGCACAATCATGTAGCCGCTTCTTCATTAACAGTTCGGGTCAGTATCAGATGCTGCTCCAAGTACTGTTAGCAGTGGTTGGGTGGATTTGACATCAGTACTCTATCCTGATTGGTCAAAACAGGTAACATGGGAGTGTTGATATTACAGCATATCACCATAGGCTGGCACTTGTAAATATCCATATGCCAGTAGACTTAAAAAAACAAAACAACAAAAAAAAAACAGATATACAGGAATTTTCACACCGCTTCGCATCGTGGCTTGCAAAGCACCCGGGGCGTAGTGGTATTAGAGTACATCACACACCCTGTCATGCCTTATTGCTTCCGTTATAGAGCCCTGCCACATTCTATAGAATTTCTAAGAAGTAGGATTAATTTCAAAGTAGCTGGGTGCTGTGAGTTGAAATCCCCTGGCTGCTCAAAGTGCATTTAATGATCACAAACAATCAAGGCAGTTGTTTGTTATTAACAATTTTCATTTGGCAAGATTTTTTACTAAATGTAGGTTGGCTTGGCTTACATTGGGCCAGGCCAGTGTGGTATGGAGTGATTGGTTTCAATATCAGAAGACACTTCTGCATTATGGAGCACTGTCGGGAAACTTAATTGTATGCTTTTAGCAGCAGACAGGCATGTGGAATGGTAAAGGTTGATCTGACTAAAATATCCTTCTCAGTAACAGAAATGGGTTTATTAGTTATGAATTAGTTTTTAATTAACCAGTAAGATTAATACTGTACTCTACAACTTGTGTACTATTTGGTGCACATTGTTGTTATAATATAACATGGCGGTTTTTCTGGGCTATACTTTAGTTTTGTAAAGAGAATCTTTTTGCAACAAAACAGTTGAGTGTGGAAGTTATTTTACAGGCTCCCTTATTGTGAAAAACAAAAGCTTTAAAGACTGCTGTATGGCTAGTGCGTGGTCACTGATGATTCCTGATCTAAATCCTAATACATTGACGTGGTTCTTTTTCCTTCAACGTCCAAACGTCATGTGCTGTGTACTGATCTGCCCCTTTTCAGAAGGCCCCCTAATGATACTACAATGTCAGCGGTTTTTGGGACATAACTTAATTCTTATCATGCCAAACACTGTATACCTCAGTAATTAGACTGGAATTAGTTATATTCCAGCATGTGTCCTTTATGTCTGCATGCAGTGTAGCATGATGTGTTCACTGCAGATGTCACATGTACACTATACCTGTAGCAGTGCATACTGTATTACTTCTTTCTACACAGCTGGAATCTTCAACAGTAGAACATGTTTTTTAATATTACATTTCAATACCACTGATTTATTCTGTAATCCTGGTGTGCAGCCTTATGTATGTTAAACAGGGTGAGATTGTGTTTTCAGTGTACTTTTATCTAACAGAGGAACTGAACCATGTCCTAAAGCTGCCTTTTATAAAGTAATAATTCTGGGTTGATTTTATAAAATACTGTAAAGCCTTTTATTATGCGTTTTTCACATATGAAAAAAACGCAAACATTTCTGGCACAAATATCAAATTTCATTAATATTACATACTTTGTATATTGCAACAGGTCGCCAACATTTCTGGAGCAAAATTAAGTTTTATGGGTGTGATTCACCAAATATTTTGGTCGCAAATATTTATAGCTTAAGCCAAAAGCCAAAATGTTAAACATTTTGAAAAAATATATCTATGTTATCACTGATTCTGTGCCCAAACTGTGCCCAAATGTAAAAGATTCAGAAAAATAAGAACATGCACCAAAAGACTCTGCCAAAAACAGCTTTTAATTCAATCTTCTGTGTGTTTTATTTACCACACTTTGTGAAGCAGGAGTGTTTTTTTCATTTGTGTCTCTTGCTTTCCCCTTGTGAAAGTGGAAATTCATCCGTAGAGAAGCAGAGCAGTGCAGTGCCTTGGCTTACTGTCAGCTGCTTAAAGCTGCACTCAATCTTGCAATCATGTTCAGTTTTAAATCAAAATAAAATTCAGTGGTCTCTGTTGACTACATTCTTTTGTATTTGTGTCCTTTTGTGCAATCTGTTATTCAGTAGTATGTATTGTTGAAAGTCTATTGTATTGCATTCCCTGTAGACAGAAGATTAATTTCCCAGTTTAAATTATTTGCCACTACACCACATTTCAAGCCAAAAAGGCATCAGTAGAAGATTATTTATGACATATATTGGAGACTGTTTGTGATTTCTAAATTTTGCTGAAGCCTAACGTATCAGTGGCTTGACACCGTTTATCAAATAGGATGCTTGCATATGTTCTCCACCACCACTTACTGTATACATATCTTCAATTAAATAAATAAATACTTTACAGTAATTGCAAGGTGATCCAGATCCTTCAGTGTACACTCTTACTATAACATGTCAGTACCCACATCCATCTGCTACCATATTTGCATTGATTAGATGAGAAGAGGGGGCGCTCTGAGTGACCAAAGAGCGTTCTGTTGTATATTCATCAGGACTGAGGTACTGAAATATATAGTCAGTGTGAAACATGACTGCACTGTTAATGCTGCCATAACCATTAAAACAGCTGCGCATAGCATGATGTGTGTTGTGCTGAAGTTGTTTCAATTACCGTACTAGAAATAAAGCTTGCACAGTATGAATGGCTGCTGGCACGGTAAGTCTACTGGCCTCTAAGTGTTCGTACATTATTGAGTTGACCTAAAATAGAGCTGCAATTGAGAAATCTGCCTCTTTAATGGCATGAAAAGCAACATCTGTAACACTGTAACCAGGACCAGTGCTGCGCAGCTGTTTAGACTCCACTACAGTACAAACAAAAGGTAGTGGAAATGTTTCTAATTCAGTGGTTGGATATTCTTTACCATTTATCTGAACAGTCCCCACATTATAAATCTGCACCCGCAAACGTGCTCCTTGGGGATTACCAGATTCTTCAAGTTTTAGGAACAGACATAAAAAGAATCAGGGGTAGCTTCAGTTCGGCTATTCCCAAAACATATAATGCTTGAGTTAAGGATTGAATTGTGTAGGATAGTCTTTTGACAACTAATACAGTATGTTGTACAGTAGGCCTGTTTGTGTTTGTGCAAGAGGGGAAGACACACTGGAAGAGTGATATGTTTTAAATGTGTTTCTGTGTGTATATCTACATGCTGGAATTAATTATATATTAGATTTATTGTGCTGTTATTGGTGTACAAGAATCAGTCCAAGACCAAAGATCAGCCTCAGCATTGTGTCAGGTTACAGTAGGGCTGTAAGCCAAAGCTACGTGCCATACAGTAGTCATCTGAGCCTAGAGACAGTAGGGTTACTTACAGTAGCAACACATTTTAAATGAAGCTAGGATTCTTTTTTATATACTATTGAAAATGTATAGATATATTATATACTGTAAAGTACTGAATTACAGTTAAGACCCCAGTTATCCCTAATCCCAGTGTATTTAAATATCCCATGACTTTCATATGCTTGCTTAGATAGGAGGTGAAAAGTAGACTGTATCTGCAGGGTTCCATCCCCCTCAAGAAGCAAGTACTTTCTTCTGCTCATCATGGAAGATGACCCCTATACCACAGCAGTGGATATCTAGAAACGCAACACTTTCCCAGGTGTGCCCTGTGTGCTACAGTAAGCATGCAGTGCTAGTGAGTAGGTCAGCACTATATTAGCAGCTGGAGTGTGACAGGCTGTATTAGATGAAAATTAGGGGAAAAGAAAAACTGTAAATGGCCAGTCATATTCTGAAGGGACTGAAAAAAACAGGTCGAGCCTGGCATAAGCACTGTCAAGCATAGGGCCTGTGAATGGAACAACTTAGCTGCAGCTTTTTCCATGTGCAGGTCCTGATCAGCATAATTACAACAAAATGAGGCTAAACTGCTGGAAAACACGGAGGCCAATGGAAACTTTAAAAAGAAATAACAACAGAGTACAGCAGGACTTGCACACGGAAGCTAAATCAGTTTTAGCCTTTTTAACTATTTGCAGTAGGCCCTATGCACACTTCAAGCACGGTTAATGAAAATGTAAATGCAGGAACTCCATCTGATCCTTGGGATGTTTGCTGTATTTTAATGAAGTACTGTAGTGGCGGAGGCCTGTATTACAGCCTGGGTAACTCGGTGAAAGCACACTGGCACTTGTACTTGTTAAATCAATGTTATCAAGCATTCAAGGTTGCCTACAAATACGTTATGTGCCTTAATGTTGTCAACAAATGAAATTAGCTGGCTGACTTTTGATTTCATGCGAAGCCACTGCAGTATGATACAGTGCTCTCTAATTGGCTTGAAGGCATGATTAAACAACTTTTTACGACTATGCAGTGAGATGGGTCTTGTATTATGATAATTGAATGAGACAAGCTACTGAATAAATGTCCATACAGGGTGTCCTTAACTCCATATTTTATTTTTACACATAAATACATGGCGATAAGCAAAGCAGCTGGTTAACTTTAAAGAGAAGAAAATGTACAACTGAAAAACAACTAGGTACTAAGTTGTGCTAAATAAAAAAATGATCAGTTTTATTTTATTCCTAATATTTTCTTCTGTTAATTTATGATCACATGCATGATATGGTCACCACACCACAGTTACTGTGCTTCACCTTAGCAGATCATCAGTGTGGTCTATTTAAGACAGTATAGTAAAGTTGCAGACGAACTTGGTATTGCCTACCTTGTACAGTACCTTCAGTAATTTCTTAAAATTCAAAGGGTCCATAAAGTGAGCCAGCCTTCTTGAAGCAACTGAGACCTAGAAGATACTTATTGCCCCTGGTGGCTGATAGACAATAAGTACTGTAGCTTGTCAAACCACACGTACCACTCTGATTGATGAAGTAACATTTCTACCAGCATGCTGATTCCTTTTACACACTGCGTGGAGTTTAGTCTCTAAGAAATGGTAGGCAATCAGGATAATTCCAGAACACTTGGACAAGCCAGGCTTTCCTTTTTTTACAAAAGTAAATGGGTAAATGTCTCCAATGGTATATTGCTCAATACTGGATGAGAGAATGCTGCATTTCATTGTTGGTATATGAGAACATGGGAGAGCTCATTTCTTGCTTATTCAACTTATTTGGGTGTTGTCTTTGAAAGGTTTAAAGCAGAATGATATCATGTACCATTCACAAGAAATAATCCATCATCATCATTGTTTTTCTCAAAACTGTCTCTACTCCAGTGTTTGACCTTATTTAGTGCTTTGTCTAAAGTATACTTTTTTTTAACACTCTTTGAAGACCTGCAGGCCATTTGGAGGGTCACAAGAGTTTTCCATCACTTATCATTTTCTATTTTAAAAATACATTCAGTAAAACATCGCAGACCACCACAGGCACAGCCCTGGAGCCTTGTAGACTATTTATAGGAGATTCCACTCTGGAAAAAAAAATGGAAAATGGCATTCCTTAATAAGCTGGGAATGGTCAAAAAGTGCGACTTGCAGTCTCAGAAAAGTTTGTGAGAATTTCTCAAGCACCATGTGACGGGCCACAGCAGCAGATAAGAACAGCTTGGGTTGAAACTGGGACTTGGACTGAATTTAGGAGTTAGTAGATTTCACACTTCCTGTGTCCAGACTGGGACTTGGACTGAATTTAGGAGTTAGTAGATTTCACACTTACTGTGTCCATCAAGCCTTTGTAATAATTTAGGATACCCTCTCGCCAGTGCAATGCAGTCTAGGAAAAAAATCAGACTCCTGGTTACCAGACAGATGCAGTGATTGACCACAGGAGCAGTTTTGAGACCAGAGTCAAAAGTATATTATCTAGCACTTTAGGTACTGCAGTGTCTTCTGTGGACCACATTTGCACACTGCTGGAAGGCACAACTCCAACTGAGGAAGTCTGTTGCTGAGAGTGTTAATACAGCTTTTAATGGAGCTGTGCAGCTCAGTAAGCAAATCTAACTGATTCACTATATACAAAGATTAAATCCTTTTGCAGGTGTATTGTAAAAAGAGAACTACAACCAACCTGTCTTTAAGAAGCAATACTATATATAAATGAAAACATAGTTTTATTGTTTAAATAAAGTGCTTTGAGTGTCAAGTTCTGCTAAGCAAGTGCCCAGTATGTCACATTCAGTTCCAGTAAATGCACTGTGAGCACTACCTTTGATCCCAAGCAAACCACACATTTGTTTTCAGTCTTTTAGTAATGCCAGTGACTTGTTAATTCAAAGCAGGTACAGTACAGCTGGCCGTCACTGCTTCTATTCCAAGCTCCTTTTGACCTCCTGATTGCTTGGTCCTGCGCTCGAGGTGGAAGATGCTGGCTTCTGTTCCCAGGGCTGCTGTCTCTCTGACTCCAGCGCACAGGACTGTCGGCGGGTCACTGGGCTCTCAGACACTAGAACAGATAATTTCCACTCCATCTGAAAGAAAGAGGAATGTAAGAATAGTAGCAGCTGTGCTATTATTAGCCACTGCGTGTTTTTGTTTGAAATATTTTTGGTATCGAAGGACATGAGGCTGATTTTTTTGTGACATCTAATTTGTGGGAAAATGGAAAGTATGTAGTCAGTGTTATAAAGAGCATTTCATTTAAAAGCAATACCAACAGTTCACCCTAGTTATCCTTGGTTAATATTTTAATTGATTAAAAAAATGACACTTTTGCATTGTTTTTTTTACATGAATAGTACTGGACAATAAATTCAGTAAGTCTCCATTAGGGTTATACACATGCCACTCAAAAGAGCTGTGTGATTACTTAGGCTTTTCATGCCATGCTGTTGGACTTCATAAAGATGCACTGCAACTGAGACCTGTGTTAAATCTGCTCTGCTTGTATAAGAATTCATCCCATGTTCCTTCAGGTTATTTTAAAACAGTAGTGGAACATTAACCGGTCTATGATTTAATGCCAACAGCTCAGTTGAGAGTGTTTTACAGAGCTCCCTGATCTACCCCCGTTTCTCACTCTAGTAAGATACCAGTTAAAGTGTTCCATCTAAATGCTTTCCACTGCATGATGCGCACTGGCTTCATACCAGGGCTTATCACCTTAAGCTCCCTGCTAGGTAACAGTGCGTGATTGTCCTGCCATCTGGAGCCTTCCCACCTGTGCCAGCATTCACTGCTTATTACAAAGAGAGCTGAGTGTCAGGACACAGGCTGGCCACAGCTGAAGGAACTGTTCTATGAGCGGAGAGGATTGTCCCTGCAAGTTCCCTGCTATACAGTATATGAACTGCGAGCACTATTTCCACAATGTGGTGCAATGCCTCTTTGCTGGTTAGAAGCAGTTGGATGTTTGTTGCAAACCAAAAGTTAAAAAAAAAAAAAAAATCAACTATAAACCAAAAGCGCAGTTGTTCAAGTGTAAAAAAACATCAATTGGGTGTGATTAGTTCTTGCTCCTGCCAGGGACTTTGCGTAGATTACAGCATGGTGAAGGTACACTATATGCTTTGTGACCCTCCCCACAAATCACACCTCAGTTGTGATCTAAATGAGCACCCCTTCTATGTTATTTATTACAGTACTTCCAAACCTACTTTACTTGTAACTTGAGCCTAACGTACCTTTGCTATCCTCATTCTCTGACAACGTACTGTATACTGTAGACTGAGATAACTTTTATAACAATAGTGAGCTTTAATGTTTGAGCAAAGACAGCCATTGCAATGTGTTAATGGCAATAATACAAACAGCTTAGTGATCCAGTATGCTGTGGAGCAGTGTTGAGACTATGCTGGGATTTTTAACTGTGATAAACGATTAAATACGGTATTATAAAAAAGAAGTATTTTGTGTATCGTTGAAGATTTTTATTGCAATATTATCGAATGTTCAAAAATTGCTCCAACACTACTGTGGAGTGCACTGCAGATGGGTCATTCTGTGGTGGTGGCACACCAGCTATGATTAGAGAGCTGTGTCCTGTTTTCTCTTCGTTCTCCAAGGTGTCGATGCAGCCACGGCAAAACAAAGTGCAGTTAGTGAGAAAGGATATAGAAAGCAGGAGAGAGACTGGCACGAGCATCCACCTGACTGACTGACCCTGCATGGTGTACTGTAGCATACGGGCGCACAATCACCGATTTGCTTTTAAGATTTTATTTTAATGAGCAGCTATTAATGCTCATGGGAACACTTTACTTCTGAACAGCCCTGCAGACTTACTGACGTGCCCCACACTGGCAGAATTACTGGAACACTTACTGTATTTACTGAAGCAAACACAAAATACATTAACTTTGAACTCTTTACCCAGACCACAACAAAGTGCTGCGAGTACAGGGATGCATAATGAAGGTGGCAGGGGCTGACGTACCTCTGCTCCACCCACATGATCACTGTGGCAACACTTCTTCAAATCGGGGGATATTTTTCCAGGGGGTGATAGGTCCTCATTAAGGGGTGCAAAATATATATTTTTTGCCTATCAACAAACTACAGTAGATAATGGGGTCTAAACCGGGGGCAAATCTAGATACCAACACCGTTTAAAGAATATATGTACAAAGTTCAAACATCTTAACTGTGCCTTAGATTTAAGTACAAGATTGCTGCTTACTTGGAATGCCTTTGTAGGTATTACTGACATCAAAGCTCATTACTGTGTTATTCTTTACAGTTACATTTATCTACATCCAGTATCAAACCACCCTATGTTCTTTGTACAAAAACTAGGTATTCCTTATAACTTTCGGGCTTTATAGCAAATTATATATAAGGTTTAATTTATTTTAGTTAGCCTATGGTATCGTGTCAAATATCGCTCGCCAGGTATATAATGAAGGTTGGAATATATATATATATATATATTCAATTTCTCGCCCTACATGTCATATCAGATTTACTATATATGTACTTACTTTTACAATAAGACAAAGGTTCTAATCTCGTTTTGATCTAGATAACTCAACACCCAAATCAAGGCTGATCTTCAGAGCCAGCATTGCATGATAATATAAATATAAGTTTATATAAAATAATGTTAATTAGAATTAATATAGATTTAAAGATATAAGTAAAAATGATGTCACAATATATAGAACACCATTACATCATGTAAGAATAAATCATTTATTTGAGTATAAACAATAACAAGTAGTTGTCATGCTGTCAAACACCTATAAATACCTCCAATGTTTTGATTCAAACACAGGCTCCCTTTCCCTTGAGGGAACTCTTTCTGAGAAAAATATATATATATATATCTATATATACTATATATATACTATATACTAATATATAAATAGATTTATATGAATGTTATGGTTGTTTCCTGTTGTCAATTTATTTGTTTTTATTTTGCTGCAAAACTAAGAAACTTCAGTGTCTTCAGCTGTTAATATGGGGTTCCACATGTGCATGACTGCACTGAATCTTGAGTACATGAGTTGCTGACATTGAGTATCTTGGCAAGGTGGTTTTGGGGACTAGGCTTGGTGTAAGTCCTTACAGATAAGATCCAGAGAGTCCAGGGGGGTTGGTATTTAAACTATGCCTATCTGCATTTAAACGGGTAGCTCCAAGACAATCAGATTACGCAGCCGTTACTTTGGTGAGAATAGCACCCAAGTGGAATGGAAACTTCATTTCGAGTCTAATATTAGCCCCTGCTCTGGAAAATTCCCTTTAAATGATCACAAGCTGAGAATAGGAAAATAATTTGTTTTAACGTTTTGACAGACAGCATTCACAAGGAGGGTTTAAACGGATTACTGTGGGTCCTGGGAAAGCAGATGGGGAAACTTCTGGGATTTCTGATTTCTGAAGAACATTTCTTTTTTGAGCGCACGTTTGTCCAAATTACCACTATTCATCAATTTTTACTATGGATATCTGTTACTGTATGTGAAATATAGTAATATAACAACGTTTAAAATAAGAGAAGGTGTTTTGATTAACTGCATCTGATTCAGACTGCTTTTATACAGTGTTACCTGTATTACTAAGGGAGGAAAGTGGTTTAGAAAATTACTCTGCCTAAAAAAGTGTCCTTTACTCTGGTGTTAGTACATTGCTGCAGATGTGAAATAAAAGGTGTTCTTGTCCATTGTAAAATAAGATTCTCTAACCCAAAACCAAACCCAAGCACTAGGGCTCTGTATTCATTTTCCGGTTCCATTTTATGGCATATATGGGATCGTCCAACCTCACTGCCTAATAGTGACACCTGCTGGATGAGGCAGGTCTGAAGACTCCAGTTAACATTTCATGAGGAGCTTATGTAATAATAAAAAAGTGTTTTAAACCATTAAAAATTGATTTATGTGTATTAGCATAGGGTTACTGCATTAACAAAATAGATGTATAAATTGCAAAAAAAAACTATAACTTCTGTCATGTTATGTGCTTATTCACCTACTGGAATCCCAACCCACATCATTTAGGATCCAGGCAGATTGATTTACAGTAGAATAGTGAAGCATTTTTGTCCAGTAAACCATCAAGCGAGTTTTCCGCTGCTATGGAAAGTTAACTCCTTTTTCTCTCTCTGTCTTGTTTTTTTCGCAGGTAAATCCCACTTGGCAATTGTCCAGCGTGTGAATAACGAGGGGGAAGGAGACCCTTTCTATGAGGTGCTGGGGATCGTCACCTTGGAGGATGTTATAGAAGAAATCATCAAGTCGGAAATCCTGGATGAAACAGACTTGTACAGTAGGTACCAATACCAAGCGAGTTATTGTTGTGGAAGAGATACTCCTTTGCACTAGCACTGTAGAGTTGCTGCCATGACTGTGGAATTTGACAACAATACCTCCCAATCTGCACATTGTTTAAAGACTTCTGTTACTCCTAAACATTATACACTTATAGATGTACCAACCTTCAGAAGCATGGCCCTTTAAATGTGTGTGCAAATGATATACCTTTGTGCTTGTCCAAGAGGAGGAGGAGGGATATTCACGTCAACCCGTGGACAGATTTCCCTCAGGAATATATCTACAGAATCCCATCCTAACCTTCATTATACCCCGGCCTCATCACAAAGAAACGTGTTAGGTGCTGGCTAACAGAAACAGCTCCCTGCAGTTCAGGATGTACCATCAGAAATAGTCTGCATTTGTACCCCTCTCCGTAACCCAGCTGTTTCCTCACTCTTAGCACATGATTGGAATTGTAACTAAGATGTGATCTCTATCATTAACCACGTCAAAGCACAAGACCTGAACTGTGATTTCTGACTCTTTAAAAAGCAGAAACTCTCACTTCACAGAAATACTGTTTTCTTTATATGTTATTACATGTATAAGGTTTAAAAAATATATATCCTTGTAAACAGCGTGTTCATATGTAGACAAGTGCAAAAAAATCACTGCGGAAGCAGCTGATTATATAGATTTTTAATTTTTTTGTTGTATTTCTGCTTCACCTGCAGCTGACAACAGAACCAAAAAGAAAGTCACCCATCGGGAAAGGAAGCAGGATTTCTCAGCTTTTAAGCCGACAGACAATGAAATGAAGGTTAAAATATCACCCCAGCTTCTGCTGGCAATGCATCGTTTCCTAGCAACAGGCAAGTTCGGCTTATCACAGCTTGAAACCTCCTGCTCTGCTCTGTATGGCTGGGGGCAGGGCTTCTGCAAGGGGGCGCTGGGGTTTGGAAACGGGCCTGCGCCGGAAGTGCCCTGCACGCCTGATTTCAGATAAATATGCTGATGTCCCTGTGCAAATAATTGTATGTTTCAAACTTGGACTACATTCAAATTCTTTGCAATGGAGAAAAACATATCTCCTAAAAATGCTTACAGAAATGACTGATTGGTTCCACAGGGGTACAGATGTGATGCAGTATGTCAAACTCATGTGTTCGTAACATAGATCAGTTAATCAGATTGTAACTTACCCATCATTCAATCAGTCTGTCAATGTTACATTTTAGTCTCTTTAGTGATTTAACAGGATTCTGTGATATTAACAGTTATTTCATGGAAATAAGCTTGGCTATGATCAGGAATAAACTAATATTGTGTAGTCATTACTGTACATCATCATACATTTTTCTTTTGACTCTAAATCAACAGTACCAATATATATGTTTTTAATTTCCCTTGTGACTAACTTTGCAAATGAAACACAATGTATTTAAAGCTGTGTGAAGGAACTCTATCAATGCTTTTTTGTGTCACTGTAAAGCCACATTGCATATTTCCCAAGCTCTGTCTCTCAATATTATTTTAACTTCTTTTTTTTTTTTTTTAAACTGCTTTACCAATTCTTTGTTACGTTGGTAATGTTGATATTTTACACAGACTAGAACTGGATTCCACAAATGGAAGTACATTTCAAAACGGAAGATGGGAAGGATGTTTTTTGTGTTTTTAATCTCATGCAGTCTGTGTGTTAACCTGGTGAAATTGTTGCAAATATAACAGTGGGAAAGTTCAGAAACAGTAATGAGATACAGCTAGACCAGGGCTATGTTAATGAAAGCTAGGCAAGCCTCCATCCCCTCGTGCCCTGCGTTACTTACAATGTGTTTGTGTGGTTCTCTCTGCAGAGGTGGAGCCCTTCAGTCCTGCCCAGATGTCTGAGAAGATCTTGCTACGGCTTCTCAAGCACCCAAACGTCATCCAGGAGCTCAAATACGATGAAAAGAACAAGAAAACTATTGAGCACTACCTCTACCACCGCAACAAGCCTGTGGACTACTTCATTCTCCTCTTACAGGTCAGAGGCAGGGGGGTGTGGGGCAGGCATGGGGTGAGGGCAGCTGTGCCAGCTACACGTTGAAAATCCATTCTCTTTGCTTGTTAGCGTTCCTGACAGTATGACTGCTCCCCCTTTTCATTTCTCGAGACTCTTGGGTTTTTTGTTTTTCACTCCGGACCAGTGATAGCATCGCTAGTGCTAAATAGAAAATAGAAAGGGGAATTGATATTGTGTCTCCTTTTTCAGAGGCCAATGTATATACAGAGTTCAGTTATATTGCATTTATTTCTTAGCTACACAACATGTTTCCCCACAGATAGCAATCGGAATGTTTTCCCTTGAATCGTCTCTGTCACTGGGTTCGTGATACCTTCTTTGTTTTCAGTTAGTTTGAGCTTGGTGATTGTGTTTTGTAATCTCTACATTGTACCACTCTGCCTCCAGAGCTGCTCTGAGGTGGACAGGACCCTAGAAACACCAGCAGAGCCCTGCTTCAGTATGTTCTGGTCTCTTTGTCTCCTCTGCAGGGAAAGGTAGAGGTGGAGGCAGGGAAGGAAGGCATGAAGTTTGAAGCAGGTGCTTTCTCTTACTATGGAACGATGGCTCTGACAGCTTCCCCAGGTACCACACAGCGCTGCTAGTCAGTGTTCTGACACTATGCTTACATGTATTGTTGCATGGTCCATACCGCTCAAAGGTATCCGATATCATTCATGTGTGTAAGGCTAATTCAGAGTCACACTGGATATCCACTGCAGTGTATGTTCAGTATTTTTAATTGCTTTTTTTTTCACAAAGGCTGAGAGATGGGTGGATATAAAATGTCCCCCTAATTCTTAAAAAATCTGTTTTTTAATAAATAGGTAATATTTTGTGTTGGCACAACTAGTATAACTCATAGGAAGTCCTCTTTCTATCCTTGTATTGCAGCATCAAATTATATAGTATGACAAGCTGATTGTTCTATTAAATATATAATGATTCCCCTGAGCCTAAACAGCTTTTAACCTGTTTAGTTAAATAGTACAGTTACTATTGGTTGGATGTATAATGGTGGCATGGGAGCTACTATTTTATCAGTGACTAGTCTAGTTTGTGTATACATTTGTGGTTGTATTAGCTAATGTTGGTTTTCATAGTTTTATAGGATTGTAGAGACCCCTAGTGGTGACATGCAGACAGTGCACTCAAATATTTAAATTGTTGAAAAAGGCCACTTTTAGGTTTTGAGGAAATAATAGTTTCATTTTTTTGTAATGTTTGCAATGTTGCCCTCTTCTCACTGAAAACAAATAACAATGCATGTATTATTAAATGCACCTATATACATGTCTTTTTGTTTTCTTTAACGTCTTTAAATATAATTAAGTCTGTTAACAACTTTTAAACTGTTATGTGTACCAGACTTCAAACTAAATCTACCATCTTTCACCTTCATGAACCTTGAAATAATATTTGAACCAGATGCCTCGGTTCTTAGCCCTTAATAGCAGAACCACTCAAGGTGTGTAATAACGTCTTAGAAAGGTCAGTTGTATCTGCTGGATTCTCTGGGTGGTTGTTACCAGGACTGGCAGTTGGGAGGGTATGGAGAAAGATTTTGGGTCATTCGCAGGACATTTCCCTGGTTCCCTAGATTCCAATAGAAACAGAAGTCCTGGACCAAATATTTGTAACAGGTTTTATTAACTAGATATACTGGACCATAAATGTAAGAGAACGAGACTTCACTTTTGACCTTGTGACGAATGCTTTTGAATATATGGCTGTAGTAATCAGGCACTGCTTCATGTTGTCTGAAATCCTATTAAATATCGTATTTCCTGGTTCTACTTCCTCTTGCTTTCCCTGCTGGGGGTGCAAGGTGGAAGCGAAGCAGTGGTTCAGTCTGTCCCGTTTCCTGGTTCTACCTTCTCTTGCTTTCCCTGCTGGGGGTGACGAGGTGGAAGCGAAGCAGTGGTTCAGTCTGTCCCGTTTCCTGGTTCTACCTTCTCTTGCTTTCCCTGCTGGGGGTGACGAGGTGGAAGCGAAGCAGTGGTTCAGTCTGTCCCGTTTCCTGGTTCTACCTCCTCTTGCTTTTCCTGCTGGGGGTGACGAGGTGGAAGCAATGCAGTGGTTCAGTCTGTCCCCTTTCCTGGTTCTACCTCCTCTTGCTTTCCCTGCTGGGGGTGCGAGGTGGAAGCGAAGCAGTGGTTCAGTCTGTCCCGTTTCCTAGTTCTACCTCCTCTTGCTTTCCCTGCTGGGGGTGACGAGGTGGAAGCAATGCAGTGGTTCAATCTGTCCCGTTTCCTGGTTCTACCTCCTCTTGCTTTCCCTGCTGAGGGTGACAAGGTGGAAGCGATTCAGTGGTTCAGTCTGTCCCGTTTCCTGGTTCTACCTCCTCTTGCATTCCCTGCTGGGTGTGACGAGGTGGAAGCGATGCAGTGGTTCAGTCTGTCCCGTTTCCTTTGCTCACTGGTTCTCCTGTTCCTTTCTCTCTTTCTCTCCAGTTCCTCTCTCCTTGTCTCGTACATTCGTGGTCAGTAGAGCTGAATCATTAGCAGGATCTCCAGGTACTGTACTTCCCGTCCTTCCACTGGTCTGTTGCTTGTCTGTATGTTATGTCTGGTCTGTCTTTAAACACGCTTTAGTTTATTTAACTAATCCAAAATGTTTTGTTCAAACTAAATTAACTAAATCAGTATGGCATATATTTGCTTTTTTTTTTTTACAGCCAAGTAAAGTTTAGCTAATACTGGAGAATCTTATATATATATATATATATATATATATATATATATATAGTAGTGTGTCACAAGTATATAAACAAAAAATTGACATACAGAATAGACTGTTATTCAGTACTTTAACTCCTAAATTGAGGATGAGGACATTCTTAGTAGTCGTGCGACGGGACCGGGACACAAAAGTTAGTCTAAATGTTCAGACAAACTCTAACCCTACTCAAAGTCACTATAGAAGTACAGTCAGTAATTCTACTGGTGTCGCATGGAGTTTTTTCATGGTTCATTCGCGTAAGGTATTCGTACGAAAAGGTTTCTGGACCTAACCAAGGTCGAGTACTGAAGGCAGACATCAATATTGTCTTTGGACTTTTTTCATGTGAATTGCTTGATATATATATATATATATATATATATATATATATATATATATATATATATATATATATAATGTATTCATTTTAGGTTATTTTCTACATATTTTTTAATACATATATTATGTATAACATATTATCTCTGAGAAAGGACAGTGTCACTGTAGGATAGCATGGATAACAGCTCAGTGCCTCGTGAAATGCATTGGAGAATGCTTCCATAAATGTCAAATGTCTTTTATGGTACAAGAATGTCATCTCAGCACAATTCTTTTTTGTCTATTAACTTACTTCTGTACAAACCATCTTTAGTTAAAAGAAGAGCAAGGTATACATATTTTGTTAATAACTGCCATTTTTATCTGATAAGAATTTTACCACTCCTTTGAAAAAGGATTTATGTTTGTGTTTTCATGTACTGGAATTGTCATTCGAGAGCTATAATTAGCATGTAATGAATTACAATTTAACTTATAGATTTAAGACACTATTTAAATCCTGTCCAACAAGTGATGGAACAAAATATTCCCCAGCTGTGCATTGCAATTCTGTATGTTCTGACAGAGCTCTTATCTGATGAGAGAGGGCATAGCCGCTGCCCATCTCTGTGTCTGTCTCTGAGTCCAGGGTCAGCTCAACAGCATGCTTTGGATTGAAGCTCCAATTCCAGCCTGCTCCGTAATCACACAGTAAGATAGGCACCAAAAGGCAGTCCCACTTGGATGTGGAAACTGGAAAATAAGTGTTAGTGCCCTGCTGGGGTTGGGACTGACGGCAGCAGAGTGCAGAAGGGCACCACGCTTCACTGGAGTGAGCCGCTGCCCCCACCTAAATATAGCTCCCCATTTAACAATTTTCCGTTTGCCACAATGATTATTAAATTGCTAAATCACACTTGTCCTGCTCAGATCTCTCCAGCTCAGAGGAAGGTTTGTGTGCTTCTCTGAACCGCACAGCTTTCGGTTTATTTTCTTTTTTATTCTACTGACTCGTTACCAGGATTATATAAATTCCATCCAAATTGCTGTTTTAATGCCACCCTTGGGAAGCCCATTCAGGGGTTCTATAAGTAGTGGAAAAATTAATCTTTCTTTAATTAAAAAAAGTCTTCTATTTGGAAGAACCTGTTTTTTTTTGGTTTTGTTTTTCTGTGAAAATCAGCTGAGTTACAGCATCTTCTGCTCTTGTCTTGGTTTCAAACTTGAAATATATGTCATTGTTTTGTGTTGTGTAAAATATGTTGAGAAATCTGTTTGAAATATCAAATGTTCTAGATGGTATCTATTTTGTTACCTGATAATTAATTCAATTTACATTCAATTATTACTTTGCAACTAAGGGCATTTACATAATATGTTTCTGTTTTTTTTGTTTAGTTTAAATTTTTTTCTGTAGTTTTTTTCTTTAGTTATAAATAGTAAGAAAGCATTTTTAGCTTTTTTGTTGCATAAAATGGTCCAAATCTGAAAGGTTGGGAATGCTAAATATTGGTATAATGCCACTGCCAATAATGCAAATTCTTAGTAAAATGTAATACATGTTTAGCACGCAGGTTAAAACAGGTAGTGTTCCATTGACACGCTCTTTCCTCTGCAGAGAACAGATCACCCCCACGGCCCTGCGGTTTAAATCACTCGGACTCTTTGAATCGCAGTGACCGGATCGATGCCGTCACACCCACGCTGGGGAGCAGCAACAACCAGCTCAGTGCCTCCTTCCTGCAGGTGTACATGCCAGACTACTCTGTGAGGGCCATCGCAGACCTGCAGTACGTCAAGGTGAGGAGGAGACCGACCTTTCAAACTGTCTCTCGCAAATCTCTGTCCAGGGCCAGCTCAATGCTATTTACTGCTGTTTGGTACAGGTCTGTCTACTGTTTGTTTGTTTTGTTGTGACCTTCCCTGCCTTTAAGCAATCATGTAATTGCTTTTGCACACTATATTATCAAGAATTCTATCGGATTGAATTGTGGTGGTATACTGTTAATAGAAACATTTAATAGAGAACATGGCTGAAGTTTGAAATTAAATTCGTAAACATGTAATGTTATTTTTATATTTTTTTATTGTAGTGGGTCAATTATCTGCAGTAGAATACATTTCCTCATTGTCATTTGTCAATAACTGTTGCTGCTGAGTGAACCAAGAGAGGCCAAGAGTGGCAAGACTACTTGTGTATTCTTATTCTTATTCTTATTCTTATTCTTATTATTAATTGTGCTATCCCAATACAACCTTTTTTTTTGGTAGTCTAATATACAGTATTAGCCAACCCTCTTGGCTTTTCCTTCAGGAACATCAACTAGTATGTGTGTCAACCACATATTAACCTTTTCACTTCATATTGCTGCAGTTTGCATGTAATCTCTGTTGTAGGACATAAAATTTGATCAAAACAGTTTAAACTAATCCCCCAATTGGGTGATTGAATAATCTCATGAAACTGATGGGTATTGACAGTTTTCTTGCTAATGGATCTTAAGTACAGCTGTTCTGTTGTTTTTTTTCCCGGGGAGCAGGTTACCCGTCAGCAGTACCAGAATGCTCTGATGGCTTCACGGATGGACAAAACCCCTCAGTCCTCGGACAGTGAGAACATTAAAATAGAATTGACTCTAACTGAGCTGCACAACAGATTGCCAGATGAGACGGCAAACCTGCTCAACGAACAGAACTGTGTTGCACACAACAAATCCAACCACAGTATGCACAACGAGGGCTCCATTTAGCAGCGGGACAGCACGCAGATACCCTCAACACACAGCCCAACCCTGCCCCCCCATTGACTCCTGTGCTGGGGAGAAGGCGAGGGGGACTGCAGTCATTATGCGCATGCACATATGTATGAGTCGAAAGTCTTGAGACCAAAGAGCTTGTGGTCCCTTTTTCTTTGGGGATCAATGTGAGAGGAATAAAGAAAACTGAAGGTAATGAAAGAGTTAATTAAAAACTAGAGTGCAGACTTTTACTTTGAAAGCAACTCAGAACCATGTTTGAATTTCCACTCCCTGCTAGGAGGGGCGTAGTTTTGATAAAGTAAGCATTATTGTATTTATGATTATTGTTGTTATTTAACTACATTTACAGTGGTCTAGCTTTGTGTAAAGCACCTGTAATGACCACTTTGTCATGGCCCTCTGTTTTGCTTTATACGCTAGACTACATTTTAAAACAGGCTTTTTTCACGTTACTGGATTTGGTGGTAGGGAACTGTGTTTGCAGTACAACTGAATAATGACCTATATTTATTTAGAGCACAGCTATTATTAAGTTGCAGTTGTGGGTTAATGGTTAAGTTGTGCCAGTAAAGAGGAGAAGGGGTTATTCTAAATCAAATTTTTTCACAAATGCTCTATATTTTTATTATAAAAGCTTGCCGGGGGGATATTTAATGAAGTTCACAAATTTGTGACCAAAGGGATACTGCATACAAATCTTCTGATTAATTTCAACCAACCCCCCCCCCCCCCCCCCCTTGCTAGATTATAAAACTGAATAACACAGGAAATAAACAAATAACTGGGAACTAAGAGATTCTAATTAAAAAAAATGAAGGTCAGTATTAATAGTATGAAGCCCACAGATTGACAAATGTGTTAGAATGTAGGTCGTTTGTTCTTCAGTAGCTACCTGCAGAATGTAATAACCGTTTCAGTGCTGTTGTATTACTTGATGAATGCCAGATACTGTATTGTGTGGCAGCTTTGAATCTGAGATAATGTGGGTGGGAGTTTACTTTGATAAACTTTTACTACAGGTGCCTTAGACAGAAGGACAAGTGAGGAGGGCCTTAAGAAAGCAGAGACAGAAAAAAAACTCCAAAAACCTATAAAATGTTCTTTGTGTAATAATATTTTGAAGGATTACTGTCTAGTTAGCCCCTGTGTTTTAAATGGCTATTAGTGTCATTGTAATCTCATAATTTGGTACAAATAGCTGGACTGCCTGTGGACTGCACAGCTTTGTCCCAGTAGGGTATATTAAGATGGCAGAGAGCTGGGTTTTTACAGCCCTGTCTAGCAGAGGTTCTAATTCTCGTATTGTTTTTAAATGTTTTACGACATCATGAATCAGCTGAAGATCGAGTTTAAATATCGTGGCCAGATTTGATTTTCAGATGTCGTAACCAGATTTTTTTTTTTTTTTTTTTTTTTTTTTTTTTTCTATTATTATTACATTTTGTATTAAACTCAACAACACTAAGAATGTAGCAGAATGGATAACACAATTTAAAGCATAATGAAATAATCCTCAAAATAGTTGACTAATGTCTTGTTCTATTCTAAAGTAATGTAAATGCAAAATAAAGTTTAAAAAAAATAAATGCTTGACAATTGAAATAACAAATAAAAGACAAGAGAATTGTCTTCTGGCATCACCAGGGTAGCAAATTGCAAGGAAACCTGTGTAACTGAGTGTTTCATTGAGAAAGTTCAGTTCTCACATGTGTAACTGAGTGTTTCATTGAGAAAGTTCAGTTCTCACATGTGTAACTGAGTGTTTCATTGAGAAAGTTCAGTTCTCACATGTGTAATTGAGTGTTTCATTGAGAAAGTTCATTTCTCACATGTGTAACTGAGTGTTTCATTGAGAAAGTTCATTCCTAACACAACTTGTGCTCTTTACTGGAAACCCCTAAAGTGTGTTGCAAAATATGTATCCAGGGACCGATTTCACTTGTAATTGATTTATTTGTTATTTTATTAAACTGTTTTGTTATTGGCGGAAATCCTGTTTTTCTTATCCTTTTTTTTCTGCTATTTTCAAAGAAAGGACTGCATTCTTAAAGATATCCACTATTGTGTCTTTTGTGTTACCCATCATCCCACTGTTCAGTGTGTAAAACAGTGCATAGTTCAGTAAATATACATGACCAATAAACTTGTGTACAGTCTGTTGCAGTGTAGCCCTGTGGCAAGAGCAGAGGTCTTGGCTTCTATTCCCACAGACTCGTTGCGTTGGACAAGGATGGCTCACCACAGCTCTAAAAACTGGGTGAGGGGTTGCATGATGCAAGATATTGACTATTGGTTGGGTTACTTTGGGTTAATAAATAAATAAATACCTGTTTTTACTTATACATTTAATCATCAGTTTCTCAACACTGATTGGGGGGGGGGGGGGTACAGGAAATACCCTGCTTTAAATTTGCAGTTCTAGCTGAAGCATGTGGTGCTTGTACATGAGTAACAGATACATAGTTTATCTGGCTCACCTGTTGTGGATGAGTAACTAGTCGTTGTGTTCATAGTTTATTAATCGGTGTATATAAACCAAATTAACAGAGTGTTACCCAGTTTTGCTCACATGCTGCTATAGAGTGAATTGTATTGTTCTGTTCCCTGCTGTTTCGTGTATGTGCTGTTGATGATATTGATGTTATGACTCCATGTCGTTGACAGAAGGAGCGCTGTTTCAGAGTCTCTCACTCTGGAAATCTAAATCTTGTTTTGGCAGCACCGCCAGGTCCCAGGGAGCAGGAGTGGCAAACAGGACAGGGGATTTCAAATGAAGGCAGCTAGTCTGACTTTATCACATGTTAATATTAACCTTAGTTCACAGTTCAGCGAGACAGCTCACACCAGACTAACCTAGATATGTAGGTGTTTGTATGAAAGCCTTGAGCAATAAGCAATGGATTCCACTTTGCAAAGCGAAGAAGCCCTGGTAAGCATTGGTTAAAAAATAATACTTTCTCAGTTAGTATATTTATTAATTGATACTAGTATTAATCTCTAGATCTTTTTAAGACAAGTGTTACATTGTTTCAATTTACCTTGCCAGGTACTGTGCATGCTACACAATGCTACTGTCTCCGCCTCCTTTCTAGATTGCCGATCTGGTTCTCCTCTGGATCCCGTGGTAATAGCTTTCTAAAAGATGGTGTTGTAACCAGTAAGCAAACAGAACCCTTGTATTTGGATACTGTAAGGACAATATTTGATGGGAGATAAGATGGGAAAAATAACAGCTTCATATACCACTTGATGTCCATACAGTGTGACAACTGCTTGTTGAGTGAATTTGCAGTGAGCTGCTTTATATTTAATTTCCTTTCTTCGGACGGCAGGATTAATCTCCAGCTGCCTCTGTCTTTTTGAGGTTGGTTTTCTCAGGTTTATTTTCCTGTAAATAATGTTTACTATCCAAACACTTCTCTAAAACGATTGAAAATACTTGTTTTTCTCCTAAAGACTGTTCTGTATTATCTGTACAAACTGAAATTCTGCATGCAACTTGACACTTGGAATCATCAGTTCCTTCCATGTTTTTTTTTTTTTTGTAAGTCTGTAAACCCTTTCTAGTTTTATTGCAGATAAAGAACACTTAAAATGCTAAAAGCTGCTAAAAGTTTGAATGCATGCAATTGACTAGTAATTAAATACTAGTATGTTTTTAAAAACAAAACAAAACCAATATTCAAGCCTATGTAAAAAGCAGTTTAATGAGCGCTGCAGTCTCTTATTCTGTTTTGAACTTGTTATGGTTTTTTTATGGTTCTTTACAATGAACACAAACTAAACTATCCATTTCTCATTTCTACCATTTTCCTTGATTAGTCTCATCTTAACATAGATTAGCCTGTTCCATCAAGTATGGCCATTTCATTGTATCATATTGTACAATAGAACATTTCAGAAAGGTAGTATTCTGAGTACAGAATTCAGAATTGTATATATGAATCTGAAATGAAGCACAGTTGAGATGAAGTATACGTTTCCAAAGCTGATTGTTCTTTGAAATTAAGTTTATAATTATTTGAACGATATTGTAGATTTACAATCTTCTATTTATTTTGTACCTGATTTATCTGTATATTTTGTGATTTTCAGTTTAAAAAAATCAGAAAACATTTTTTTTTTTTGTTTGCTTTATTGTTTATTGTTCTTTTAAAGTATAGTATGATGAATTATTCTGTTATTTCTGACATTTCACTTTGCTTGTTTGTACTGTGTATTCCATTAAGGGTTGGATTGATAATTGATAATGTGTCTTGTAATTTACCCAGCTACTGTTATTTAGAATATTGTAGGTATGGCCAGAACTACACAATATTTTAAAACTGGGAGGTATACTCAAAAGCCTAGTCACTACTGACAAAAAAGCAGTATTGTTGGTGCTAACAGAACACATACAAAACGAGCCTTTTTAGCACAACACTAGTATAATGTTTTGCAGTATTAATTACGAACAGTACTGAAGTTAAACAGGATTCATTAACTGGTAACAGCATTCATATTACTGTATGTCAATGTGAAAAGATGCAGTTGCAAATTGATGGCTTCTTTGAAAACCGATTTAAAGTCTAATGGTAAAGCGAATCGGTGTTACACAAGTCACACTGTGTTCAGTATAGTTTGTCTAAAAATCATGCAGCATGGTCATAAAATGGCCAATAATAAAAAATAATCTGGTCACCATAAACTGTTCAGTTAAGTATTCAGGCTTTACATTGACCCCAAAAACATTAAGTTACAGCTGCTTTTTGCTAAAGTTTTGATCATGTTTTGTTGTTGCAAGTTGAAAACATACTACCCTTAAACATCTGTGCCTTTTAGTATTGTCAACAGAATTTTTTAGGATGAAGTCTTATGCGATCCATATTTTAACAAGTTATCAATCCACCCCTTACTCTTCATATTAGTTTTGTCATTGGTGGCAGATCTTACTGTTTTCCTTGAGCACTTAAATGTAGGTTTAAACAATCATTAACAGGGTGAATGATAGATAGGGTGGCTTAAAGAGAGACTAACCTCTGTGGTCTGAATCTGGATTATGGAAATGGTCATTTTATACTTTATATAAGGTGATGATTCTAATAAAGAAATGATTCATAATCAGATATGATGTTTGTATTCAGTAGATTTGGGGAGGGGGAACATAATAAAGCACTAGTGCCCATCGATGAAGGCTCTACCTTATAGTCAATCAAAGAGTGAGATTTTCCACAGAAGTGCAGGGGACTAATTCTTAGCACGCTGTGCTGTTCCTTCTTGGAGGACTGCGTTCCATTCCAATTCCTTCCTTCATTTTCAAAGAATTAAGTTCCTATAAAAACAATAATAAAGGAGACTTTTCTGTAAAAGTGACATGATGGCACAGTGGGCTGATTCATTAGCCTGATGTGCTGTTCCTTCTTGGGGGAGATTGGGTTCAAATCTAGCTGATTCCTTCCTTTATTTTCAAAGACTTATTTCATGTACCTTATTAGTCAGTGTGAAATATAGCTTTCCTGTGAGAACTGGTGGTGCTGTGGGCTAATACCATGACCGTCTCTCCCTGAAAAAAGCAATTTAAAAACACAACTTATGAGTGTTTGCATTTTATTTACCATTAAAATTAAATTTCCAAAGGATCGATATTTTCAGGAAAGAAATACAATATGGACAGTAAAGAATATGCCACTTTAAAACCAGTTTCCATCAACTGATGTGAAAAGAGCATGGACATGCATAAACTAAATTATTACAGTTACAGTATAACCGTTACAAATAATAATTAGCAAATAATACTGGTTCCAAATGCAAAAGCACACAGGAATCCAGATTCTTAAAAAAAAAAAAAAAAAAAAAAGCATAAACTCTTGCACTCCTTTACAGAGCAGAACAGATCATTGAAACACTTTTTGCAGAGAAAAAAAGGTACGAAACACAAATTAAAAAAAAACTTTAAAAGAAGCAATTTTAGAAGAAGTTAAAAAGAAGAAATGCACACACTAGTTTAACAAAGTGCAACTGGCTACTTGAGCTCAAATTAGCCCTTATTTCAGTCATTCCAATAAGGAAACTGGTAAGTGTGTGATTGAGAGGCAGTATGGTCTGGTACTAATTCTGGCTGTTCATGAGCCAGCCAAAACCACAGCGGATCTGCTAAACACTAATAAAAGGTGTGTAATGTTTTACACACAACTGCATCAATAAGTACCAAAGCCTGATATTCAATGGTGTCACAATAATCCTGTTCTTACTAGGCAGGATACTTGCAACCTGCAGATCCCAAAGGTGCTTGGCATGGTCTCAAAGAGGTAAGTGGTTTGGTTCTGCTAATGAAAAATGAAGACAGGCATGCACTGGCACAGTGGAGGGTTACTGATATATTTCAGTACAGCATTTCCAAGTACAGGCTCTTGTGGAACATCTTCTTAGTCTGAGAGACGATGGAGAGAAAGGAAAGAAACACAGTTATGAACACCAAACTTACGAACTGACCGGTCTACTCAACTCCCACTTTTTTTTTTTTTTTTTTAATTTAGTAATCGCTGTTTAACCTGTTTCTCTCCTAATTTGAAATGTCCAATTTAATTTTTTTTTTTTTAGGCTCAGCTCACTGCTACCACACAGGTTCGAATCCAGGCTATGTCATTGTCGACCGTGACTGGGGGTTCCTTAGGGGCGGTGCACAATTGGCTTAGTGCAGCCCAGGTAGGCACACTAGCGACCCCTGTGGCTGATAGGATGTCTGTGGGCCATTGGGACAGTGCAGCCATTCAGATCTGTGTTGTCCTCCGGCACTATAGGTCTGGTGGCTTCGCTGTGGATCCAGAGTGTGAAAAATGACGGACTGGCAGGAGCACGTTTTAGAGGACGCGGGTCTCAGCCTCCGTTTCCCGAGTCGTTGCAGTGGTGAGCCGGGATAAAAATAATAACTGGGCATTCCAAATTGGGGAGAAAACCGGGGTAAAAAAAAAACACTGGGGGCGACTAATTTAAAAAAAAAAAAAATTGTTTGGTCTACAAGGCTCATCATCTCTCTTAGAACTTCTAACCTCTTTTTAAAATATGTTATGTAGAACAAAATGCACCTTCGCAGTCTCTCAAATAAGAGAGCGGGTCAATCAAGTGTCATTAGACTGGTCAGTTATACAGACAGTAACATTAACAGAACGTTGTATGTCTCTGTACGCTCTGTGTACACACACACACACACGTACATATAAGTGTTTTTTGTATATTTTTTTATGTTTTAAATAATTTTTTCCATATTGTGCATATTGATTACTCCAAGCACCTCCTCTAATTAGCTCAATAGACTGTGTTGTACAGTTTGTTTCTCTTTGTTACTCCTCCTCCTCCTCCTCCTCATCGTCATCCTCGTCGTGGCAGTGTGTGATCTCCTGGGGGGTCTGGGGGAACAGGTTGGGTGGCTTGATTTCGCTGACTGAGCGGGTCAGCTGGCTACGCTTGTATTCGGAACCCTTGAAGTCCAGGGCGTTGCGGTTCCACGTGGCCATAGGCGATTCGCCGTCATTGATGTCCACGTGAGCGTGCTCCACGGTCGACTCATGTGGCATCTAGAAAGGAGAAACAAGACAGCAATTAAAAAAGACAGCAGTTTGCCATGACTAAGCTGTTGGTTTCTAACATTCAGGACCCCTTGGAATTCTACAGCTTTCTGTTCCTGCTACAAGGTAAAGCACTGAATTACATTTTTTACAGGGCTGTGGGTCCCTCTGGTGGGCCTGATAAGTGACACAGTTTTTTTTTAGATCAGATTTTAAGGGAAAATGGTTAAACTGCTTTATACTTTACATTTGGGACAGAAATATCTTAAACCGTATAACTGCAAATATGACCATTTACAATTCTATGTCGAAAATGTATATTTCATTTAGGAACAATTCTTGATACATACAGTGTTCTCCTTGCTTGCTGTTTTTTTGTAATTTAGACTTAGCACCAGTATAACGTCAAGAAATTTGAAGGTAATTTACATTACCAACAAGCAAGCTAGTGACAAGTGACACTTGTGCAGAGCTGGGGGCTGGACTGTGCTGCACAGTTTCTACTCACCAGGACGTGGGCAGCTCTGAACAGGTAGCTGAAGGGGTAGTAGAGGAGGTTGATGAAGGAAGCAGCGTACAGATCTGCGTAGCGCATCACCTGGCTGGCAAACAGAGTCTGACGGGACCCGCTGCGGAACAAACTGCCCATCATCCCGTAGCACATGTCCATGTCATGAGTCACTTTCTGCAGGCAAACAAGAAAGCAGAAGACAGGCTCATACTCTGTCAGGACTATATGAAGAGGAATATGGATTAGAATAATGGGGTGGGGTCACAAAGTCTCTATACCAGGCCATCAGGGATGAACTGAAAGAGGCACTTGTGACATCCCTGTCAAAGGTTGCACATGTGCAGGTTGCTCTCATAATGGTAAAGATGAGGGCCTCTTTGAGCAGTGAGGTATCTGTATGCATAGGGCCTTTACATTTCAAACACAGACTTTAAATCTCATATCAGCCTGGACTGGGATATCACTCTGCTTGATAAATGAGCCACTCGGTGCTTGAGACAATAAATTAATGTATTCTGCTTTTAGAAACTATACCAAAAAAAAAAAAAAAATACCTTGATACGTCTTTGAATGGAACTGATGTCTGGCCGTTCATTACTGCTACTATCCAGATGTCTGATGAGAAAATATATAAAAAACAGATTCAAATAGGAAACAACATGGAGCTTTTACCATGGTGGCCATGATAGACTTTGAATTAGTACCGGTCCTAACATGCAAAAGCAATGGAGCATCGATCCCATGTATGTGGAAGAATTCTGTACTCACTTGTAGAGTTCTGCCAGGAAGATATCCAGGCTCTGTAACTCTTCAAACAGAGCTATGGACGAGACCAAAACAAAAATAATTAAAAACCCCAGGTGGACAGATTACAGTTAATTACATACAACATTTAAAACAACCATCATCAAGTGAACTTTATGAAGTTTAAACTTTAATTTAAAAGAACAATGTGCCAGTAATTAATGACGCGTCCTGATAAAGCCTTATCACGGGAACGCAAGGAGAATCCAAACAGCAGGCATTACTATGGGAGCTGCTCCCTTCCCACCCACTGTCTGCAGGTGGCGCTGTTGCACAGCACAGTTTGCCGAGTCAGACCCATGCTGAGGGATTAACTATGCAGACATTGCCCCTAATGGTGCCCATTCTGTATCCAGCACTTCATACACATTTCTATAAGAGTATCAGACTCATCACTGTGCCACTTAGTTTAATCAAAGTCTGTCATTATAGCTTCTATTTTTATGTAGACTTTAGATTTGAATGTGCTTTTAAATGCAGATTCTACCAGGTCACCCCAGAACCAGGTTAAATAGACTGGAAACAGCTGAGCATCAGACTGTGAAAGGGCTCTTACAGCTCTTGTCGGTCCACACATGGAGCTCCTGGGCTAGCTCAGGGATGACTAGGAAGGTCCTCCAGCCCTGTCGCTTTTTGGATTTTAGGATGTCTCCGAAGATGTGGTCTCCAATGTAGACGATGTCCTTGCCCTTTGCCCCCAAAAGGTCACACACAGTGTCGGATGAACCTGCAAGCATACACAAGAGGGGGTTGTACCTGTGTGTATGCATGTGTATAGATATCGACACACCTAGAGTCACAGTAGAGAATCACAAAAAGTAAAACAGTCAAAATTTAATTTTGTTATTTATTACACTGATGTATAAATACCTATTGTTTTTAGGTTAAGATCCCACACATGGCCAATATGCCATCCATTGCCAAATACATATCAAGTGAAATAGCGGATCCCCTTACCTCCAGAATACACAATGCCGTGCTGCAAAGGTCCTGTGTAGGTCCCGATCTTTAACCGCCCCGTGCTCTGCAAAACAAACGTTACTTTTCACGGGTATATCACAAACAATTATTAAGTCCAATATTTAGGTTAGCTTGGGGTTCATCATTTTCTTTCTTTAATTACGTTACAAATAAATGAGGGGGGGCTTTATTAATGAATTGTACTGAAGACACTGAAGTCCAGTAATCTAACGTTTCATCAAGCTGTCTTTCTATCAAAACACCTGTCTAACTGACTAAAGGTTTTTATTTTTTTTTCATCTTTTTTAGACGACGATTGAGAGTATAAAACAGCCCCTCCCTTTGCTGTCCTATCTTACTCACAGTGTCCACCTGCCTCAGGACGGTCCCCTCTCCGAAGAACATAGGCTTCCGCGCATCCACCAGGATGAGGTCAAAATAGGACTGCCACGGGCGGTGGGGAGTGCCAGGCTACAAGCACAACAGGCTGAAATCAGATCCACACACGTGGCCCATTTACCTGCGTCCACTGCCCCTTTACTAGTACCGCACACGGTTCAATACAACATGTTTAGGAAGGTTGAGCAATGCCTTAAATATATCACAAACTGGCGATTAACAGCTACGGATAAACTATGGAAGTATTTATTTTTTTAACTCAGGAATAATATTTTAGTACCGGTATAAGCAGCTTACCTTGGGGCCATGGTCAAAATCAAACAGGTAGGTCATAATTTTCTGAGAAAGGAAAACAAGAAATAATAAATAGTATAGATTTTGTTAAGGCTGATCTTTTTAATCGGTTTTAGACACTCCTACTTCGTTTCCTTTGCACCTAGTCCCATCATGTTATTTTGGTATACAAAACTGCGATATTCTGGAACAAAACTTTCAGAAGTTTTGAACACTAAAGTGGCTCTGTCACATGCAATTAGCATTCCGAGGTGTGCAAGGGGCTCGGTTTATTTTTTAAGCAGTCACTTTACATTTGCTGTTCTTCATCAACGGGAGGCACAGATAGCTGACAGATTCAGAGCAGGTTAGAACCACCTCTGGGGTATGAGGAGAGATAGGCTGCCACCATTGCGCACTGCAGGGTATTCACGGGCCTCAGGGAATCAAGAACACTGGGCGATTAGTGTGACTAACATACTACATGACACAATCTATATATATATATATATATATAATTACAGTAATCTTTCTGCAAAGTTCCTTTTGTAAATGTACTTTTTTTTTTTTTCTCTTTTATAGTTACAACAGCAGTTAATTATTTGCTGGGCTAACACAGCTTATCAGCATGCATTAGTGATATTAAAGAGAGGCTTGATCTATATTTTATTATTGTTCTATCAGCCACTGATGGTTTCTTTTGTGCATTTACTGTGGTTAATATTGAGAGGCTGTTTGGTCTGGTAGTAAAAGGCAGAGTTCTTGAGTTCAAATCCCAGCAGAGCTACAGTCTCTTGGATTGGTGAGATTTACCAAAAATATATAATATCTACTTTCTTGGGTAGTATCAATAATAGTGTAAACTCTGCACTGGAGAAAATTAATAACTATAGTAGAATGTGTTTTCTTCCCACTGGAAACAAGATGCTGTCTTCTCTGTTGATCATTCCATTGCTTCTTTGATCATCGTTAAGTGTCACAGCCCTTTCCATAAAAAACAAAGAGACTATTTATCAGCTATGACTCACCTCGGTGTATTTGTAGTCGCTGTTCGTGGCCAGGAACACCTTTGCAACTTCGTTCATTCGACTGAGCAGAAGAGGTAGTTTATGCTAGAGGAAACAAGAAAAACAAAATCACCTCTTGCTCCCCTAGTCCACTCTACAAGATCATAAGGGAGTATTAAAGGTTACAAGTAACATTTAGGGTTGCATTTAATTACTGAAAATAAACTATTTATACAATGCAATATTTTGTTAACTTACATCTTTGACAACATACTTTTCCAGATTCTCCACTGTTTTCTCTTTTAAAGACCCCTGAAAATAAGAGAAAAAAAATAAAAAGATACAAAAAAAAAAAAATGAAAACCTAAATGACCGAAAATGATTCCAAGCACGCTACTAACCTGGACTCACATATTGCAGCACTGTTCACAAACGTTCCCTACCTTGTAGTGGACCCAGTCTACTGCATCACGGACATCCTGAAACATGCTCTTGTAGGACATGAAAAGGTCACCGTCTTTAAACCCTGTGTCACAGCTGGGAGGGAAACAAAAGACGAGGAAACTGAGATTACTAACCTGAGTAATACAGGGCAGTGTGCTTTGACATGCTTGTTTAAATGGGGATAGTCTTCCCTTGTTTGTGGTGTCCAGTCAAACAGGAAAGCTTGCCCTCCCTGGAAGATCAATAACAAATTAAGGCATATAAAGTATAATTTAATGTAACAATGCAATATGATCATTCAGATCACATGGACCATTAATACAATTAATAACTTTTTTTTTTGGAAATAGAGTGAAACATTATTTGTCTAGGCCATATTTCCACATGGCTGACTGCTATGGTGGTCTATGAACGATAACTCCACTCAATATGTCAGCTACAGGTATGCCCATATATAACATTTCTCTTTTTAGATATTTAAAGGTTATATTGCTGCATAGTTCCACTGTCTTGAAACAGTTACATGCATTCTTTTTTTGTACAATACATTTCACAACCAAACTCAGAGTTGAACTTCAGACTCTGTGGATTTGTAAGTGGAAGAGCCACACACAGGTCGGCAGAGTTTACTTACCTAGTGTATCGGGGGCAGCTAGTGAAGAAATCTACCAGGCAGGCAAACAGATAGGTCTCTGTGGAGAGAGGACAGGCATTACTGTATGTGTTTTGTATGATGGGGAATCTCCACGACTAAATATTTTTCATCCCTGTCTGTGTTCATCAATATCAGCATGATCCAGTTTTTGTGCAATACAGTGAAGCTGAATAACAGAGTGGAGTTGAGCCAGGCTCTGCTCACCAGGCAGGTTGAAGAGTGTGTTCAGGATGTAAAACCGCTCAGTGTCGTCCCTCTGGATAAACTTGTTTGAGTACTGCTCCCGAATCTCTGGCCTGGCAGAACAAACAAGGACGCCACTAAAATGAACAGAGAGCTGGCATCTATCTAATTCTATTGCATTTGAAGTTAAGCAATAATTTGTCATGAATCAGACGTTAACATACTGGGTTGGTATTAAATGTTTAATTACCTCTCCTAGGAACAAATCATTTAAACCCAAGGCAGAAACAGCAAAACACCTTTACCTTTATTTTTGCCTTCCACCTACTGATTAAAAAACAGTGCATATAAAATATTAACAGAAACAATAATTCAGTTATTTAAATATTAAGTTCAGTACTTACCCCCGATTGAAAACAAATCCATGGGCACAGACAAGGATGTTCCCATAGGCATCCACCTTCAGCAAGTTCCCATACATTGTATCAAACACCAGGCCCCTGGAATAGAGAAGAAAGAGATACACTAAGTATTTGTATTCTATTTAGCTTGTGCTAACACACACAGAGCAGTCAGAACTCCAGGGTGAACTATGCCAGGTGTTCTGGCCATTGGATGACAATTTGATTTAGTCATTTCAATTGTTTCTCATCATGCCATGATAAGCACAGAACCTGGATTAAGTCGCCATGGTTGCTTCTTGCTGATATGCAGCTGTAATTGGCTGTTTTTGCTAAGCAGATGTTTTACAATAACACTGAGCTGCATTTTCAAAAGGAACCTGCCAGCTATCAGTAGCTTGTAGGAGGTTCTGCCAGGCTGTTCAGTGACTGTACCTGGTTGGGAATGTAGAGTCATAGACAAAGTTGAGCAGCTCCTGGGGATATCCGATTGATACAAGCCTTTCCACAGTCAGGTCAAACCCCAGGGACTCGTATTCTGGGGACTTGTACACTGGGACAAAGAAAGAGAAAACAAATCAACACAGCCCAAACCCTACTCTCATCTACCTGTACCGCTGACAGCATCACTACAGCCCAAACCCTAAACTCATCATCTACCTGTACCACTGACAGCATCACTACAGCCCAAACCCTACACTCATCTACCTGTACCATTGACAGCATCACTACAGCTCAAACCCTAAACTCATCATCTACCTGTACCACTGACAGCATCACTACAGCCCAAACCCTACACTCATCTACCTGTACCACTGACAGCATCACTACAGCCCAAACCCTAAACTCATCATCTACCTTTACCACTGACAGCATCACTACAGCCCAAACCCTACACTCATCTACCTGTACCACTGACAGCATCACTACAGCCCAAACCCTACTCTCATCTACCTGTACCACTGACAGCATCACTACAGCCCAAACCCTACACTCATCTACCTGTACCACTGACAGCATCACTACAGCTCAAACCCTAAACTCATCATCTACCTGTACCACTGACAGCATCACTACAGCCCAAACCCTACTCTCATCTACCTGTACCACTGACAGCATCACTACAGCCCAAACCCTACACTCATCTACCTGTACCACTGACAGCATCACTACAGCCCAAACCCTACACTCATCTACCTGTACCACTGACAGCATCACTACAGCCCAAACCCTACACTCATCTACCTGTACCACTGACAGCATCACTACAGCCCAAACCCTACACTCATCTACCTGTACCACTGACAGCATCACTACAGCCCAAACCCTACACTCATCTACCTGTACCACTGACAGCATCACTACAGCCCAAACCCTACACTCATCTACCTGTACCACTGACAGCATCACTACAGCCCAAACCCTACTCTCATCTACCTGTACCACTGACAGCTAGTTGAGGAGGTGGGATTGGAACACATGACCCTAAGTGTGCCTGTGAGCCTAACAAACTCTAGCTCTAGCTGTTCAATTAGAGTATGAAGATGTACTTATTGAATACAGTTAGGAAAGAAAACAAACAAACCACACTGCATAATGAATACAATATGCTGAATCCATTTGCTGCCATATGCACAATTTGCATTTTAAGCTATATGTAACACACACACAAGTTACCCATCTACATTTGCTAATGATTATCATATAAGGGTTCAATAAATTTATGATTTTTTTACACTTTAGCTCAATACAATACATTGTCATTGCTTAACAGGAATACAATACACTCCACTGCAGACACTGCCTGTTACTGGCAACCAGGGAAAATGCAGCCGAAGTGTTCTGAGAAACCTGAGCCCACTGACTGGCAATTCCAGCACAGTGACAGAACTCAGAGAACAGAACCAGAATGTGTCAAAACCACAGGCTGATGTCATGCAGCCAGGATTCCTCGATAAAAATAACACCTTCAATCTGAACTGAAAGCAGCTACACAGAAATCCATTTATAGGCACCCTCCCACCAATTCACAGAGGACAAGATATCTGGCAAGTTTCCAAACTTGTGGTGCTATTTGTATTATGGTTACACCTAGAACTTGTGTTTGTGAAAATCAAAGCTGCTGCTGAGGCCATTAACACTACAGCAAGGGGCATTTCCAGTAATTCTTAATAAAATAAGGTGACAGATTTGGGTCATACACTGATGGGCAGAGAATACACAAACCCCAAGACAGGATCAGCTAAACATTTAAACTGTGTTTTAGGGCCAGCTGGTCAACTTGTGACCTTGCTAGGCTCATGCTGCACTGCACTTATTTCAGTAGGGAACAATTGAACTCATTTGAAAATGATCAGTTTGTTATTGAGACTGTGAACCGTGACCTGAATAAAATATGTCAACAGAATGAAGATCAACTCTTGAAAACTGTGTGGCACTAGAGCACACACAAACAGTGCGTTGTTTACAGCAAACTCATTCCAACGCCAGCTCCTTTTTGTATTTCAGAACTGCCTGAATGCTGTGTGGTAAAAAAGCACAAAGCACAGATGGGTAATGTCAAAATAACCCCCCCCCCCCCCCCCCCCCCACTGTTGCAATTGCTCTGCTCTAATAATAATAATAATAATAATAATAATAATAATAATAACAGGTAAATTGCAATTGGTTGAATGTACAAGTGCATCTTTTTCATAATCACGTTTGTCTCTGGCCTTTCCTCCAAAATAAGTTTATCTGACAATTATTTGACACTCTCTTGGCATGTTATGTTTCTTCGGCAATGATTTGACGTTGTAAGCACCAAATAAAACAAAATAACACAGACAGCAGCACAACCACATCACGTAAATTATTCTCCATGCTGGGCATGATGGAAAATGTTTTTCCAGAGAGAACTTCGCTCTGATAAATCAGCAAGAGAGGCAAGTGCGTTTGGAAAGTGCAATTGGGAAGCCAATAGAACTCTGGTCTGGACAAACTAATTTGATTGCACTTTAATTTGAATGCACTTCAAAATAAACTCAAGTTCGCGTGAATTTTTCTGTTGTGAAATTAACCAAAGCAAACTTTAAAAAAATGTGTTTGTTTACAAGTGAACCACGGTTGGAATCACTTGCAAGGGAACTAGGTGTGAAAGTGCCCTTAGACACCCATACCCTCTCAGCCTTCAAGACAGCTTGTTCCTGGAACATCAGCACAGAGATCTAAGCACTGCGTCCACTAGCTTCAGTATGTTTTACTAAAATCAATATTGCAAAACTAGAACAAAAACAACCAAGATACACTAAACACATACATTATCTATCTATTTTGTATTATTATTATTATTTGTTGTTATGTATGCCCAGCTCCCCATACTGAGCAGGGAGCTGTCAAGATTCAGTTTTCTGTATTTTATGGTCTCCTCTCTATTCCAGCTCTCATACATCTCCGCACTCACTGACAGCTCTCGGTAATTCTGTCTCTGTCTCATTCAGTCGGTCCGTACAGCCGGGCTCACCTGCTGTCTCCTGTTAACAGATTCATTGAGAGCTGAACCTTGCGTGCACGTGGTATACACATGTTTACACATACACAAAAACACACTCCCACACGCGTGCACACATGTACTGTGCAGCCAAATGCTGGTGTCGCTGGCAGAGCCTCCTACAGAAACCCATGTTGTCACAGTCGACACATTTGTCACTTATTTTTACTGCCCTGAACAATTATGCATTTTGAAACACCAAATCTTTCCAGTTAACACCACCAAGGCCTTAATTACTGTACTACAGGTTTCTGAAAAAATAAATAAATAAATAAATAAATAAAAAAATAAATAAATAAAGTTCAGCTACTTTGATTTGAACTTCCCAATACCTACAAAAAAATAGCAGAACTGTACTCCTTTCAAAATTGAATCCACCAATAGCACGTATATTTTTTATTTGTTACTTTTTAAAAATCTCTAAGGATAGCGGTGACATAATTCATATTTAATTCTAGGGAAAGACCTCAGATGCAAGGTTTGTAATGTTTCTCTCTACTTCTTTGGACCAAAGGTCAGTAACTGTACAAAAAACACACACTTGGGAGAGACTGAATGTGCAGTTGCTATGATATTTCTACATGTAGTCCAGTTCTATTATAAGCCTGTACATATGCACTACTGTATTGTACTGTACATAGACAGTATTACTACTGGAGCATCTCTTCATGTGACAAAATCAATACAAATTCAAACACCCGCCTATCAACTGCATCAACTGGATTACTCAATTAACCTAATTCCTTTCATTCAAAACACTCTGAATATTTCAATTATCAAACCAATAATGGACAAAATAGTTGACAAATGTGATGATATATTAATTCAGCATTACTCTCAGTGTAGTCACCTGTGTTGTTAGTAAACATGCCTGTGATTTACTCCCCACTGGGTTGAGGCTGTGTTGAAACCTCATTTGAATTCCAGCACTGGCCAATGGTATGTAATTACAACCCCGATGGCAAACTCCATCACTTGTTTACAAGCCATTTCCAATAAAGAGTGGAATCTAAATTACTGGGATTCCACAGTATGCAAAGAGGCAACATCATGTAGCCCAAAACGATATGTACAAATAAGATCATGGGTTTGGTTGTGCGTGCACATGTGCATTGTCTAGCTATAGCTTGCTGAACATAAATAGTAGGGCATTACATAAAGACCTGTTGATCTGTTATTTGAATAATAGAGCTGGCTGGGTAAACAGTTTTATTTCAGTTATGTTGGAAGTGAAATGTCTGAGTATTAACAGACTTGTAGAAAAAGTATGAATCTAAATTGTTTTTAGGAAAGTGACTCATTATTGTCAATCTCAACATGGGTTTCTATGGCCAGTCCTTAAAAGTATTGCAAGATCAATGCATGCGTTTTACTGTTGAAAAATCAGTCACAGCACCACAAACCGTCAGAACACATATACAAAATGCATGCTACAGTGCTTCAGCATGCACAGTACTTACCAGCTAATGTGTAATCCATATCAAACCCAAAGCATTTAATCTTCTCCATAGCCAAGCTTCTGTTTACAAACACTCTGAGAAGAAGATACAGGATAGGATCAGCTGAAAGAATTCAAATACTGAGCTTAAGATTTAAGCAGCCTAACCCTAACCATGAGAATGCTGTACAGTTTTACACAGACCTGTCTTTCTGCACTAGATAAAGAGAGGCCCGTCTTTCTGCACAGATAAAGAGAGAGGCCCGTCTTTCTGCACCTATGTCAGCAATGCTTTAGTTTAGAAACAACTAGAAGACGTGTTTGGAACTGACTGGAGCAAGCTGCTCTAATGGAATGGATTTGCCACTGCTTTATACTACAGATCTACATTCTAGGGGTATGACATTTCTTGCCAGTTTAATTATCATCCTACTATGTGTGTTTTGTAATGTTCTATTGGTATTTGCCATGCCAAGACAGCATGACATGCAGTATCTCATTCTATAGTGTAACTTGTTTGTTTCCCCAAAGAGGGCTTTATAACAAAAACAAATAAATGCCTTGCATTTGACTGAGGTAAAACTGCACTGTGGTCATGTATTTGTGTTACATGTACAGTACTGTAATTCCTATAGAGTGAAAGGGTTAATTTTGAGAAGAGTTGGCAGTATCTGGGGTAACAGATAAAGAACTGCCTCCCCCACCCCCCCACCATCCTTTCTCCTGACCCCCATCAGGGATGTGATGTACTGCCTCCACCATGTCAACAGCATAGCTGTTCTGTAACCCAATCCCAGGGCACTATTGCTGGCTCGTGATGTCATCAGCAGAGCTCAGGAAAGAAGCTCTGTGGAAAGGTTAGACAGCATCCCACAATCTACAGGTTACTTTTTAAAGATCAAGCCTGGTGCTCCATAGCAGCCTCTGAAAAGGGGCTGAAAGCAAAGAACTGGGATGGAAACAGTAACTGTATTCATAGGCCAGATTTGGTTTTTGAAAGCCCACAGTTACTCCATGGAAGTAACCGTGGGTGGTGCTGTATGTCAAGAAACTGTCCTGTGCTTTAGCTGCATCAAGCTTGCCACAGACATCATCAAGTTCTCATATTGTTCCAGCAATTAAAGAACTGTACACATTTCTCTTTACAATAAGGTAAATCCCTGTTCCTCTGAACTGAGATATCAAGCAGAATTAGCTACCTCGCAAAGCAAAGCAGAAAGTGATTTCAGAATGTTTCATTCATTGCTGTTGCTTGGCAGTACTGCGTTCTTTTAAAGCATATTGCCTTACATACAGTAGTGACAGTGACAAAGCCCAATTCATAGAATGCTTTCAAGATAACCCCTACCACACACAGGAATTCCACTTCCACCGTGGCACACTTCACTTGAATGCACTTTAACCCCTTCTGTAGCACCAGCTGCACATGGACCAGCAGCCCCCTCTGTACACTGGCTGCTAATGAGACAGGCTGCTCTAAATAACGAAACCCATTCCACTTGAAATGCAGGACACACTGCAGTGAAATGATCTGTGACTACCGTACAAAGCGCGGATTTCATTCGAAACACTTTGACATCAGTTTTTATACACAGTAATAGATAAGGTAATCATTTCAGGACTGAGGAAATCTAAGAACTATTTATTTGTTACACTTCAAGTGCTGCATTTGTTTTTGTTTTGTTGTCTGCTAACATACAGTACACTGGACCAACCAATAAACAAGGGCAGATACTGGTGAGCAAAACAAAAAGCAGCAGCAGTCGAGCGTCCCTGACATTGTGCCCTCACCCAATCCCTCTCTACCCATCCCTTTCACTTGCAGCAGAGTGTATAGTCCCCACAGCGCTGGAATGCACTGGCGGTACAGCACAGTGTATATTCCCCGCAGCGCTGGAATGCACTGGCGGTACAGCACAGTGTATATTCCCCACAGCGCTGGAATGCACTGGCGGTACAGCACAGTGTATATTCCCCGCAGCGCTGGAATGCACTGGCGGTACAGCACAGTGTATATTCCCCGCAGCGCTGGAATGCACTGGCGGTACAGCACAGTGTATATTCCCCGCAGCGCTGGAATGCACTGGTGGTACAGCACAGTGTATATTCCCCGCAGCGCTGGAATGCACTGGCGGTACAGCAGTGTATGTTCCCTGCAGCGCTGGGATGCACTGGCGGTACAGCAGTGTATGTTCCCTGCAGCGCTGGAATGCACTGGCGGTACCTGTGGTAAGCCTCCCGCCGGTACTTCTTCATTGCAAGACCGTCCATGTTGGCGGGGAGGTCTGCGTAGTTCTGAAGTCGATCGCTCCAGGAAGTAGTCATGTTTCAAAATGCTTGCTCTTAAATCTGTGTTAGGAAAAACAAAAAAAAATGAATTGAAAAACAACATTATTTATTCTTTTAAATTCTTAAAATTAGCCAACTGTGATGTAACTCATTCCATTACTACAACAGAGCTCAATACCTACTGTGCAGGAACTCTGCACTCACTCACTCAAGACATATTGTACTTGATCTCTGCACTCACTCACTAAGGCTGCAGGCTTTCTATAAACTGGAAAATTGGCAGTTCTGTTACCGCAACACAAAACATTCACAGTCTCAATGACCCAGAGAGACAGCATCTCAAGCAGCTCCACCACTACACTTCAGAGTACTGTGTGATCTTAAGTCTTTCCTGATTACTATAGAGACAGTGATATGAGAATCTTTTTGACACGTTGATTGTCGGGGATTCAAGTTCAGTGACGTATTTTGTTGAAATCACTTCTCGGAGTGCAGGAGAGGCTACAGAGCTGGGTGTCTTTTAGAGCCTGTCACTATCAGAGCTGTGATTACTTACATGCAGTTCAAACAAATGCAACAAGCGACTAGCTTACATTCCTAATTCATTCACATGAATATATCCTACTGCAAAAAAAATAATCAATAAGTAATACAAAATCATGAGATGGTAAAAGTGAGATTATAGATAAACATGTATGCCCTGTAGATGCAACTACATAACACAGTACAATGCACAAGGACATGGGAAAACACTGTCCACCCCCACAATCAAGGACAAACCCACAGAGAAGTACTCAAAACACACCAAATTGCTGAATGTGCAAAAAAAAAAAACATAAATGAAGATAATACGACAGTGGAATTGCCAGACTTGTTTAACCTTCATACCTCAACTACAAAAAATCAAAGAGAAATGGATCATTTTTTAAGTTTACTTGAATGACTCTTTATAGCCTACAGTGCCTTAGGTGGGGTTTGATTTGATTAAGATGGTAGGATTAGCTGGTTTGCTGGAAGCAACATTTCACATGTCGAATGAACTCCGTGGCAGAAATGGCTGGGCTTTATTCTGTCAACACTATTCAAAATCATAGATGTTATTTTATTTTAATAAGATTTTTTTTTACATTTATTTTACTAACAGAAAAAAACAGTTGGATAGGTCAAAAGGAACTGTACAGTAGAAGTTTCCATATTTAATATTACATCAGCTATAAAAGGTAGTTAAAAAAGCAAAGATTTAGACTAAAGCAGATTCTGCAGCATTTTCAGATTTTGATACAGAATATATAGAGCAGGTTCTTCAAGGGCTGAGACACTCAAACAGACAACAAAATCAAACCTGTCACTAGATACAGTAAATCACTTGTCAAGCAGGGATATGTCTGGTAACAGTGACAGGACATCAAACGTTTGCAAGAAAGCCTGTTCAGCGAACATCACAAGTTATTAAGGGACTAATGTACTGTAACTTGTGCTGGAACAGTTTGAATCTACTGTTGGGTTTATCATAAAATGTTTGAAAGAGCAATTATGAAATCAACAAACCTCATCTGAAAAGTGACAATATGTGACCAGGAAGATTTCAATAGCACTAGCAAACCTTATGCAACAGACAGTGCCTCCAAATCAGCAGCAAATAACAATGCATACCACATACAGAACAAGATTTAGCTTCACGTCACTGTTTTCTGTACAGAAAAGGCCACACAGTGTAATAGCAGAGATATACGATACAAACATTGGTGGCAATCCTGTACTGACCATGCACAACACCCACAGAAAGCATGGTGAACAGCATAATGAAGACGCTGCGGTGGGATGCATACAATGATAGGGGATAGCTAGAGCTTCAAACCGGAATGATCAGGACCCACTGGAAATAATATTTCAGCTGTGAACATCTTTAGAAGTAAAACAAAATACAGCAAAACAGCTGGACAAAAATGTGCATAAAAGCTCACAACACAGAAACTAGGGCAGCTAATGTAGCTCTGAGACAAACTGTACTGTTCCTTGCAGAAAGTTAGTGTCAGCAGGACTCTCAACTCTAATCCAATCCATTGCAGATGCAAAAAAAACTACAGCAGCAACATCTTACCCAATGGTTGCTCAACTCCCACAATTTGCTGCATCACAAGATTGTTTCTGCTTTGGTTAGCAGGGCCTACGGCAAGCTGCTCACAACTGCATATCCATCTTAAACAGAAGACGTTTTCTTTAAAAAAAAAACAACTTTGGATTCAATTCCTATAAAGTATTTGAGAAGCATACAAAACCATGTACAAAGAGCCTTCTATGCTACAATTCCTGATCTAAGGAACAGCAATAATATATATATATATTATCCACAGCATTGCATTCTCATTTAATCTTCTCTCGCTGGGATGCAGTGTCTGCTCTAACCATGTCTGAACTCTGAAACCAGCAATCAGACACTAAAACCACAGCACATTTTTGAAACACCACCAGATCAACCCACTCCAACGGTCTAGTCTTGTATTTTCAAGCTGCATGCTTTCAGTTCTGTTGTTTTTGATAGCTGTGCATACAGCGCAATGCGGCTTCATTTTTTATTTTTTTGTTGTTTAATAATTATCAAAACATTGGTAAGTTTATTAGCTGACTGAAACGCTATTTCTGTATGTCAAGAGAGGGGCCAGAGAAGAGAGTTTACATTCCAAACAACTGCACTAGAATCCACCAAATACAGTATTAACAATATAGAAATTGCCTGTGTCCTTTTTTGACCACTTTTATTACTACATGACTCGCTCTTACGACAAAAACAGAAAATATAATTAATTATAATATAAGTCCTACTCACTCTATTAAACTTTGGAAAAATGTAGGAAGGACCTGCTTCTATAAAGAGGTACCTAGCTCAGCCCTGAAACAGGCACCCTGTCTCATTGTGAACCCCAGGAGTGTTTCTATCAGCCTTGATGGGACGCAGACTATATGTACCGTAGCACACCCTAAATATGTGTTTCTCTACTCTCTCTCTCTCTCTTAGCCAACATGGGTACTGGGGAGGATTGGAAGACTGTGTGCAACCACCCATATTACACTTCATGGGTCAATAAAAACAATGATTCTGACTAAGCTAATTTTTCCTGGAATGTAATAATTTATGTAATAATATATTACATTAAGAAGCCAGGAACCTGAAAGGGAAGGAAATAAATGTGCATTTAGTTTTCATTTTTTATTTTCAAATGCTACTGTTTCTGAATCCTGACGCATTTCTGAAAACAACCAAAAACTCAAGGCCTGTTTCAGAGAAAGAAAGAAAGAAAAGAAAAAAAAAAACTCAAAACCTTTGAAGATAAAGAAACACCAAAATAAGTCTCCCGGTCCTGACAAGATGATAAGGCGGTTTTCAGCCACATTTGGATGAATGCAACAGCAGCTAATCAGTGTACATAAGCGTCAGCTGAGAGACAATGATTAACTGCTTTAGAGTGTGAAGAGAGGACTCTCTAAACTGTAAGACTGCAATGCAGTCCACATTACTAGAAGAGAAGTCTACCAGTTAGTTTCAGATGCATCAAAAATTATGTTTCTTTTAAAACAAAGTTTGGACTCCCAAGTGGCTAATCCGGTAAAGGCGCTCCACGTGCAGTGCAGGATGCGTCCTATAGTCTGGATGCGGCCGGTTCGAATCCAGGCTATTCCTTTGCTGACCGAGGATGGCAGCTCCCAAGGGGCGGAGCTCATTTGGCCGAGCGCCACCCAGGGGTAGGGAGGGCTAGGTCGGCCAGGGTATCCACACACCAGCAACCTCTGTGGTCTGGTCGGGCGCCTGCGGGCTTACCTGTAAGCTTCCCATGGCTACGTTGTCCTCCGACGCTGTAGGTCTGGGTGGCTGCATGACGAGTCTGCAGTGTGTAAAAAAACAGGCGGCTGACGGCACACGTTTCGGAGGACAGCATGTGTGTTCATGTCAGCGCAGGTGTGGTAGCGGTGGGCTAATCCTAAAAATAACTGGACATTACTAAATTGGGCAGAAAACAATAAAAATAATTGGCGACCACTAGAAAAAAAAAAAAAAAAACCTGAATCCTAACTACATGTATGTAGATGAAAATAAGAATATTGGACAGACGATTCAAGGGTCTGAGGTTCAAGGTGGTAAAAAGCAAATCTTAAATTGTACAAATGCTAAATAATTAGGTTTTTTTTCAATTTTTCAAAGCTGCAATGGGGATACAGTAGCAGCTCTGTCCCACAGCTCATAGTCCAAATAGATTGACTGGCTGCTAATAAAGTCATTTCCCAGAACCATCTTATGTGAAAGCAGGTGGGGCAGGGTATTACTGCTAACGACTCTAACTGGAGACCAGCATGGTGTGTTTCCACAGTGTGCATGTGGGTGAAGTGCTCCCCATTCCTTCACCTCTGACCTGTCTATCAAGCCTGGTGCTGCCATTAATACTCATACTGCAGGTGGACTCGCGCTGTCTGAAGAAGCTATTGTCAGGGTTCATATTGTAAGCTATCATCCCACTTCCACTTGCATGTCTTAAAACCAGCTGAAAGAAATGGGATGAGATAAATAACTAAGGCTAAAATAACAACATACAAAAACTACACCTTACTTTTTATTTTCACTTTGACCCAGACTGACGTTTGTCCTGTAAATTACTGAATGCAGGTGTATTCAACTTTGTTTTTTGTTTGTTTTTGTTTTGTTGTTGTAAGGAACGTTTTTGCTTGCATTTCCAAACAGTCAGTAGCACTCTTCCCCTGCCGCTGTTGTAAATTCAGAATGAGAGCAGCCAGCAGGACGACGAAGCTGACATACATCAACAGCGTGTACAGGACTCTACGGAGCAGTAATGAGCAGGTTTCATAAACCATTATCCAGATATATGCGAAATATGTAAGTATGGCATGAATACGTACAACCGCCTGCATTATTCAGGCATTAACTATAAACAGGTCATTTATTCTATTTATCATATACTTGCGCTACACGGGTTATCAAAACACATTGAGGGTTGGGAGCCATGCTTGAGCAAATCACTGCTATTTGTATTATTACACAGTTTTAGAAGTAAAAATCGATGTATTTGAATCATATACCGGAACATGAATTACAGTCGTAATACAAATTGAATATACTAACATCCTCCTCCCACCATAACGGACAGGAACTTACCACACCATCTGACTATACGAATTAAATGTACTACGATTAGAAGAATAATGCCGACTCCAGTCGTGAATTCTGCCAGCAGCCCGCTGTTCCCAGGTAAGGTGTACTGTTGTGCTGCAAAGCCGAAGACAGGCTGACTCTTATATGGGGCAGCATTTATTTATTTATTGAAGGATTAAAACCGGTTTCCTCGTCTGCTTTTAAACTCTCGTTACATTGTTACACAAACACTAGTTAGCAGCCATTGTTGCTTTTAAACTCCACCGCTGTTTATCTTGTAAAGACTAAAAAGACCATTATTAACAGCAGACTATTTTACTTTTGTTGTGATCAATACAGACTAGTATTTTATCCAAATGACGAAGTAGCTCCTTAAACCAACGACTATGTTGCTATACATGTACACAGTAAATCATAAATGCTTTAAGAAAATTAAAATAATTTTAAAAGTATAGAAATTACAGGAGTCTCGGAGAAGAATAATAAAAAAAAATGCTGACACGTTTAGAATGACTGGAACACGTTTACAGAACAAATTAACAAATGCGGCTCTCCTCTTAAAACAAGAACAACATTTTGTTTGCATTTGTTTTAAAAGATATACACTTGAAGTACTATTTTAAGTACAGCATGTCAATGATTGAGAACGTCGTTACATTATAATTGAGCTATACTCTCCCCTTTGTTCGTCGCACAAATCACCCTTCTTCTCTGTACTCTGTCCAGTCCAAGGTTTCGTAATCTGCTTCAGCAGATTTTTTATTTCTTTTTTAAAACCTTTTTTTTTTCTTGACAGAAGTGGCGCCACACATCAGTGCATGCTTATTTATTTCACTATCTTTCTACACATCGCAGCCACTATTAATTATTCACACGTATTTGTGCATTATGTTTCCATATTAACCTATACCGAGGCCAACCGATTTCCTGGCTCTACATCTGCACGTTTCCTTTTGCGTAACTACACTTTCTACCGGTCCCTTGCACAGGGTACCCTCTTGTCGATGTTTATTCATACTCATAGGCTTTTTGACTTTGCGTACATTAAACAGCGTATAAATAAAAAAAAAAAAAAAAAAAAAAGACACCACCCCGAGCTCTTCATAACTTACCTTCCCTCCGACTGCACAGCTTCAACTGCACTGTCAGCACTCCTGAGCATGCGCCACACGCACAATCTGTGGGGCCATCAAAAATTACAAAGGCAATGACCACACGCATGAATGACATGCTGCGTTTTTATTAAAGCAGAATTAGTTTGCGCACTGACTGTCACGGTATCGCTGTTGAATGCTCAGTTAAGGGTGTCACATCATGTACATGTTAAGACATGGATTTTACTAACATTATAAATTAAATTCACACAAACGCATTTATCAGACGATTAGTCGCTTTTATATACATGTATATATATATACATATTATATTATATATATATGATATATATATAATATATATATTATATATCTATTTATATATCCGCTACTCCCAAAACTATACAATATACCACAGCATTAAGGTACTTTTGTGTTTATTCTGTATAACTACAGCTAACGCAAATTACTTGAGTGGCAACGTGGACTCAGCGTATTTTCTAAGCGATCTAGTGTTGGAATTTTTAGAGGATCCCTTCACGAAGAATACGACGCTAACGTTTCTGGTTCGCTAAACTTCATTGCATAAACTCGTGCGCCTAAATGTGAACAACTGGACAAATGCAACGTGAAGGTGTTCCTTTCATAGTGGAACACTACTCATATTAATACAAACAAACATGCTGTGATGGTAGCTTTGCGAATACTAATTCTGCTAAACACAAGGAGGGAATTTCATTGTGTATACGTTTTTAACATTGGCAGGTCCTAAACTAATATTAACTGATGATCCCAATAATCTAATCCGTGGTTGGTACTCTGCTATTGGGATTAGATGTATTTACAGTATAATCGTAAATCTCGAAAAACTACTCACTTCTAAATCTTTTGTAGTCATTTTTGTATTACTTTTGTATAAATACATGTTAATTTGGATTCATATGTTGTTTTTTTTCTGACTTTATGTGAACGAAAAGACACCCATTTGCCCGTTTTCCCATTGGAAATAGTGATATTTTGAAATATCACTGTCCTGGTCACAAAAGCAAAGTTTGTGGGGAATAATAGCCATTTTCTATACTTTTGAGGCATAAACAATTAAGAAATAACACTTACTACCCAGGAACAAAAATTGTGTTACTTAGTGTTATTTGTCTTGACTCCTTTGCTTATGTTTACTTGTATATACGAATACACTATTAAGGATTTACCTAAGGCTTTACCAATATCCTTTCTCATAAACATTATTCTGTGCCCCCTAGTGGTTCACTGTTTTACATTTAAATTGTAACTTCTAAGTACGTCATCCACCTTTCAGAGTGAAATATTAATTTTGAGAAGATTCTCGTTCTTCATTGAGTCACCATTACAACCTGTTAAACTACAGATTCCAGTTCTTCATTGAGTCGTCATTACAACCTGTTAAACTACAGATTACAGTTCTTCATTGAGTCATCATTACAACCTGTTAAACTACAGATTCCAGTTCTTCATTGAGTCACCATTACAACCTGTTAAAATACAGATTCCAGTTCTTCATTGAGTCACCATTACAACCTGTTAAACTACAGATTCCAGTTCTTCATTGAGTCGTCATTACAACCTGTTAAACTACAGATTACAGTTCTTCATTGAGTCATCATTACAACCTGTTAAAATACAGATTCCAGTTCTTCATTGAGTCACCATTACAACCTGTTAAACTACAGATTACAGTTCTTCATTGAGTCACCATTACAACCTGTTAAAATACAGATTCCAGTTCTTCATTGAGTCATCATTACAACCTGTTAAACTACAGATTCCAGTTCTTCATTGAGTCATCATTACAACCTGTTAAACTACAGATTCCAGTTCTTCATTGAGTCATCATTACAACCTGTTAAACTACAGATTACAGTTCTTCATTGAGTCACCATTACAACCTGTTAAACTACAGATTCCAGTTCTTCATTGAGTCACCATTACAACCTGTTAAACTACAGATTCCAGTTCTTCATTGAGTCATCATTACAACCTGTTAAAATACAGATTCCAGTTCTTCATTGAGTCATCATTACAACCTGTTAAACTACAGATTCCAGTTCTTCATTGAGTCATCATTACAACCTGTTAAACTACAGATTCCAGTTCTTCATTGAGTCACCATTACAACCTGTTAAACTACAGATTCCAGTTCTTCATTGAGTCACCATTACAACCTGTTAAACTACAGATTCCAGTTCTTCATTGAGTCACCATTACAACCTGTTAAACTACAGATTCCAGTTCTTCATTGAGTCATCATTACAACCTGTTAAACTACAGATTCCAGTTCTTCATTGAGTCACCATTACAACCTGTTAAACTAAATTCCCCTAACTTTTCTCCTTTAAAAAAAAAGTTAATGCTGGCTCAAATTATATCATCTTCATCGCTTTGCTCTGATTTGTGAAGCATGAACACATTACACTTACACACATCATTCAAGAGGTGCTGGCCAATGTTCGTGTCGCAATTCTTCATCAGGGCAAAACACCCTAGAGCGGTGTGAAGAGGTCATGTTGATGTCATCTGACATTATAACATGCTGATTGGTGGAAGCCAGCACGCCGATGCCATCTGACATTGTGACATGGTGATTAGTGTATGCCGGCCCCTGGTCCCTGCTTTGAAACATTCAATGGGAGTCCCTATCAGGTTCTATCGTGGGTGTTGCAACCCTTGCAGTGAAGCCAAACAGAGTTTCTCTCACCTCGTGTAGAAGCAGATATTTTGAAATAAAAAAGACGTTTTCTGTTGCATGCGCGTTTCTTTGAAACCCTATGTGCATGGTAATGGGACTGTTCTGTTAGTTACAATTGCTTTAAGATTACATGGCATACAATATGTACATTTTTATTCCAGTGAAATGTGTATTTTGAAGTAAGAATGTACATAGTGTAAACAAAAGTATGTTCAGTATTTCCCCTTACAAATTTGAGCCCATACTAAATTATACAGCATTTGGATCTTCTTTGTAACCGACAGGTGGCAGCAACGCCTTTCTATTTTGAGCTCACATCTTGATCATTATATTAGCGCAATGTCATTTAATGTG